>NC_060119.1:415180990-415512490 GCF_021461395.2 Schistocerca americana
GGGCGAAACCAGCTGCCAACAAATAAATTTAACATTTTATACCAATTGCTGTGCTCCAGACAAGAATGCTGTCTAAAATCTAAAGGTGTGCACTTTAGAGCCCAGGTGTGCTAGGCTTTTTGCAGCAAATGATGATTCCTGTCATATCCCTGAATTCTAACCATTCCTCCTGGGGCACCCCTCGTAAGGCATGTATAAGGAATCATGCTGTGTCATTAGTATAATGTTTTTAGCAACAGCTCACTTTCATAAATCCATTAACATCAAGCAAATGAATACAAACTCTGCCACTTAAATCACATAAAAAATTTCCAATTGAGATGCCTGGTTCAAAACTGTGCATTTGAGTACAGTATTGGAGCAAAAATTACTTGGGGGATGCACCAAGCAACCTACTTGAGGAAGCCTACACGGACATGTATGAGCAATAGTTTCAAGAACATCATCATTTAATCAAATGAAACTATATGGCTCCAGAGGCCTTTTCCAGTCTCAAACATGTACGATGCACTATGTAGTTCGAGGTGATGAATGAAAATTTGTACAAGGCTGGGATTTGAACCCGGGTCTCCTGCTCACTAGGCAGATGTGCCAACCGATGTACCATTTTGGCATAGGGACTCTGCACAACTGCACGGACTACACTAGCACACCTCCCTCCTCAGCGCAAATTTCCATTCATGCCTCAGCCCACTTGGTATTTCCCTTAAATTCTAACAGTGCAGAGGCTCTACAACGGCATTGGAATAGCACCTCAGAATTGAATGAAATGGGGGATCCCATCTGGAACTACCTGGCACCAGAGAGCCTTTAAAGTCTCGAACATCTGTGATGTAGATATTCATCATGATTGCTGTTACTGAATCGTATCAATAGAAGTCCTCTTTACGATGCTATGGTTAATACTAAGAAGATTAATCTGTATTAAACTGTTGATGAAAATCAGTTGCACAGAAAATGTGAAGTATAATCATCGAACCTAATTGCATTAGAATGTGGCCAAATTCGACATGTTGCCAGTAAGAAACACACAAGATTTTTCTGATAAAAATGAGAATAGGAAAGAAATATGAAAACAGGACAGAAGAGTGATGAAAACAATGCCCCCATACTATTCTGCAATAAGTTAATAAAATTTATGAAATTTTTATATTCTGATATAAACAATGACTCAGACTAAATACAGTAAGTTCAATGAGATCTTTATAAAATCCTACAAAATAACAGACTTAATGTACAAAACAAATCTCAACGTCTTATGGAAAAAAATAGTCTTGTCTATATATGAAAATTTATATACTAGGAAATTTCCACATTCACTGTTACTGTAGTTTAACTACACATGCCATGACAATATGACTGCCACCTGAACAGTAAACTAAGTTTTAAGTGATTAACGAATATTTTTATATAGTGATACATCATATGGCTTCATGTTGGCAAAGTCAGAAGAAAAATCCCGATGTTTGGAAATTATTTTTGAATATGACTTTCACTTCAGAGCCCACTACATGCCATAGTTTAGATTCCAATGAAACTGTAGATTCCCCTATAATGCTGCATACAGTAGTGGAGAATCTCTCTTAGTGAAAATTTCGTCAGATTAATACTTTTGACTGCTTTTCATCCATACAGCATTAGCCCAAAAGGAAGCACACATAGTAATTACAAAGCTGTAGGTAGATAGCATTAAGTTCTTTTGGATTGGAGTGTGATAGCCTGTCGGCTGTGAGTCTGTACTTGATGATATACCAGGTACATTTGACAGGACAGTTACCTTGTGCAAAAATTACTTGTTGACAGTGAATAATAAAAGTAATGAACTCATCAATAATAAATAACTTCAAGGATCACTTAAGTCCAGGCAAATATCCAGCAGGAAGACCGTATCCTGATGTGACCATCCATACAATGTAAGAGAAAGCTGGCTTATTTATAAAGGCAACTCATTTTCATTGTTTCATACTATAATTATGTTGCTCATATGCTCGTCGCAATCAATACTGATGGGTGTTAGTAAGAACACAAAATATTTCTAGGCTTAAATAAAGGAGATGTTTCCTAAAAAGTTTAATATGACTATCTGACAGACAAATCATCTTCAATACTTTACTTGTTGTATCCTGTATCCTCATCCTTTTAAGCTGACATGATAAAAAAATGAAATGAGGCCCCCATGGCAAGGAATGTAGCTCATGGGAAGAGTATTCCATCATCTTTTCTAAGAGCCACTTAATGAAAATGAAACATTTTTAATGTCAAGACATAAGTGAGCTAATGTCCAACACAACAATCATATTAGCCCAATTGTTTGAATAACATCAGAATAAAGTAGACGAAATATGGTAACTGTGAAGAGTTATACATTTTTAATGATTTAACTATTGCTGTAATGACAACCTAATGCAGAGAGGAGAATATTTCTGTTTAAAAGTGAATATGATGAGTCCCAAAACTTTTTTTCACAATGTCAAAATACTCATGAACATCTTCGTTTCAGAATAAAATTGACAGACAACTAAGTGTTATGGACAGCCATTGAACAGATCCAGATTCCTTACAAAAACAAAAACCTTTCAATCTCTACTTCCAGACCCCCCCCCCCCCCCCCCCCCCCCAATCCCCCACCTTTGTCTCTGTTTAAACTTGTTAAGCTTTCGTTCTGCACAGATTCTTGAACACAGTCTCAAATGTTTCCACCATGCACAAACAGAATTCTAAGAAGATAGATTTTGAGATAAAAGAAACATCCGCTGCCCATGTCTTAGAAAATCTAAAGTCACTTATCTTTCAATTTTGGATTAAGGCGAAACAACTTTTATTTGGAAAGTGAAAATAAGGGCTTGTGACAGCCATTTGCGTGGTGAAAGAGAACTCACTGGAAACTTGAATCAGAATTCCTGTAAGTAATGGGTGTCCAGGACGAATTAGAATTTTGTGCCATTTTGTCAAATGACAGTTGGCAACCGTGATTTTTTCATCTTATGTAATCTTTGATCCTTCCCATTAGTGGCCTGATAGCCTGTGTGTTATTTTCGTCATGGAGCAGATGACAACTCAGCAGTGCATCAAAGAGATAGAAATTTATTTCAGATACAGTGGAAGTCCCACAGCAACCATTTGTGAATTGCATGTGACACTCAGACATAATGTTGCTCCAACAGACTCATGAGTTTTGAAACTGATCCGGAAGTTTTGAGACCACGGGTTCTGTTTCAAACATTAAGAAAACAGGACAACCACATTATGTTCAAATGCAAAAAAACATTGCTGCCATGCGTGACAGCATGACAGAAAATCAGATCACAATCGAATTTATCTCCAAGCGCAGTGCATGAAATCCTTTCAAAATATCTGAAAATGCATGCGTACAAGATTCAACTTACACAATAGCTGAAGCCTGCAGATCGTGGAAAGAGACATTGGTTTGCTCAATGGATCTTGACTTGACAAGCAGAGAATGAGAACTTCACAAAAGAGTAATTTCCTCAGTTGAGGTGCACTTCCACCTCATTGGGTATGTTAATAAGCAGAGTGGCAGAATTTGGGATAACGAAAATCCGCAAGTTACTGAGGACGATGAGATGCATCCTCAACATATGAATGTGTGGTGTGGGTTCTGAGCAGGAGTGATCGGCCCATCCTTTTTTGAAAATGATGAGGGAGCTGCCGTTACTGTGAACAACAGTCTTTACCAAAATATGCTTTCTGATTGGCTTTCCCCCTCTTATTGATGGAAATAACAATTTTTGGTTTCAACAAGAAGGTGCGACATGTCACAAATCCCGTGAAACAATTGCTCTGCTGAATGAAAAGTTTCCTCAAAAAATTCTCTCTTTCTAGGGCAATCGGGAATGACCTGCCAGATCATATGGTCTTACACCTTGTGACATTTTCTGTGTAAGGATTTGTGAAATAAAAAGTGTACGTGAACAAACCACAAACAATACACCAATTGAAGGATGAAATTAAAAGGGTAATTAATGCAATCCCACCAGATGTTTGCGAACGTTATCATCGAGAACTTAAATGAATGCTTGCTTGTTGCCACGTGGCCTCGGGTTTTCATATGAAGAATATAGTTTTTCACCCTTAAATGGGAGACGTTACTTAATGTGTTTGTAAAAAAAAAACATTACATTTTCAATAAATTTAGCTCTACAGCACTTTAACATTCATTCCTAATTCCCGCACGCCCTCTATAAATGTATCACTGAATATGCAGCTTTGTCCCATTTTTCTGGTCTCTCAAGGGTGAGAAGTCGAACTAACACTATGAAATGGTTATAATTAGGAAACATCATTATTTAAGAAGGTTGTAACAATTCAGACTATTACTAACAAATGTGCAGCTTATACATTTATATTCTCAATCAATTGTCTGAAGTGAGGGGTAGGATGACCCACAGAACTGCATTTGGAAATGGATGCTTTACTACAGATTTGCATGAACACATTCCTGTTGCAACCCACCAAATCAGTGAAGTGCACAGCAGAGTCACTACACAGAGTACAAAAGACCTTTTGAGGATACTAATATGATGATACTCGTATTTTAATGATATGAAAGAGATACACAATCCACTTTCAAGGTTCAAAAAATTCTAACCCAATACATGAACAGCAGTTGAAAGCTCAGATGTATCATCCTATGAGTGTCTTGGCGTTAATTCTAATCAAATGTGAACCATTCTGATGGATTTTTATGAGATACATAAATACTGATAAAAGGATGAGTTTCCTTTCAAAAGATACAACCCATCATTTGCCTTAAGAAATATAGAGAAATCATGGAAACCTAAATAGCAGAGATTTAACTCCTGTGCTGCTGAAAGAAAGTCTAGAGTTTTACAACTGTGCCCCCTCACTTGGTGGTGATTTAGGGAAACTGCTTGTACTACAAAAGATTAAGTTTCTACGTTTCTCACCACAAATAATTTCTGCACATTAAAGATACTTATAATTTATCTTCTTTTGGGCACTGATCGGTGGTTCATTACATTAATCCAACACATTTTCACAACTTCATTATCACTGGGATGACATCCACTGACACCTTTCACCATGAGAACTACGGCAAGTGATACACGGTGTTTATGCCACTCTTGACAGAAGGTGGAATAAGCTTCCGGGCAGCCTGACATTCAAGCACTCGCAAAAAATAAAAATACCTATAATCAGTATACTTTTACCCCACAATTTCTTGCTCTGGTCTCAAACATACTAACGTTCTTTACAGAAAAAAACCTTTTGACTGATGTTAAAAATACCATGGCTCCATAAAAAAAAAGATAATTCCCACTCTTTGGTGACTAATTATTTTATGAGCCCTTGTGTAATACTGGTCTAGGTGAAACAAGACTACAGTTGTGAAGCAAAAGTTATGTGAAATGAAAAGGCGAGGTGATGTTTCACTGGCATCATTAGGTTCTGAATGCAGTTGCTGTGGATATGCCAGGTCAGATTGTGCAGTGGTTGAGATATTGGACTGTATGTGTGAATATTGAGTTACAAATCCTAATCCGGCAGTCCCGACTGGTTTACTTTTGGCATTAAGAGGGAGCGACAGAATGACTTCTGCTACAAGGTCGTGGTCGATTACTTTTTCTTGTGTTTGACAAGCATGGTGGTGGTGTTGTCTTAATGATCTAATGAGGTGGTTTATTTATTTATTTATTTTATGTTATTTATGTCCTGAAATCTATGACGTGCATATGTTATACCCAATATGTTGGACAAAGTTTCCTTAGTTCAAACACTGTTACACTGAATAGTATTTGCTAATGTCACTTTTGTGATGTATGTACAAGCATACTTTACAACACACAAAATTCTTTACATGGGCATTTCACATAATTTTCTTTTGCTAAATGGGATATGTTTAATATAATACAATGCAATATAGTACATTTAATGCAATTTGGCCTTTTTGCAGTCTCATTTTACACTACTTGTGTGTACATATTTTCCAGGAGAGAGCTTCTTGGCATCAGATGTGCAGTATATTTAAAAATTAAGTTTAGATACTGTGATACTGAGTAAAAACAGTTTTCTGTAAGATACAAAGTTACGGATTTTTTTAAAGATACTGGTATGTGTTTTGTTTGGCCTTTAAGTGACTTGGCAGCCTATTAAATAACTCTGATCCCGAGTGATCTACAAGTTTCTTGTAGATGGTGGTATAACTATGATTTCTGTGTGTCACTACTTGATCTTGTTTGGTATTCAGGTATAGATTTATTTTGAATACATATGTTTTCCTTTTTTAGCATGCTCTTTATTACATTCATAACAATCATAATGGGGAACTTCTGCGAGCGTAATACACTGCTCTAACTGTTTCAGCACTTGTTTTCTATACAGTTCTCACTGCATAGGTCGTTTTGGATGGTTTAGAATTTAGGGATATGATGTGGGATTTACATTTATGATGCCTTGTAAGTTAACACCAAGAAATTTTGTTTCGGTGACACTGTTAACTTTTTGGTTTCCCATAGATGTATTTGGTTTTAATGGATTTTATTTTGCTGTGTGCAGATGTGTATTGTGACCTTTTTTTTTTTTTTTTTTTTTTTTGAGAGTTTATTAGTAGCTTATTCCTCACAAACCACTATAGAATCTTTTCATTTATGACTTTCACATTCAGACTAGGAGCTTTTTCATTTTCACCTTCAATCAGTACATTGGTGTCATCTGCAAACAGGACTGGTTCAGAGCATCGAGCATGTTGAGGGAAGTCATTTATGAAAACAAAGAAGATGAAGGTACCTAAAATTGGTACACCATGGATTAATGAGAAAGGTTTTGAGTGATAGGCTTGGAGTTAGTTTTTGCCATATGTCTGATCTCTGTTATCTAAGAGGGATTTTCTAAGCAGGGTTTCAGCTACTTGTTTTTCAGCCCTCTTTCTTAGAAGAATTTCATGATATATTGGATCAAAGGCTTTGGTTGATCCCTAACCAGTCTCTCTTAGCGACCTATTCAAGAGGAGACTCCAAGTAGTAAGTTACATACACTACACAACCGGAATGGTGCACTGTCAGAAGAGTGTTACATGTTTTGGGTTTCCTCCAGGCATATAAGGATAACAGTTGCATCATAGTGTGCGCTCGAAATGGCGCGGCAACTGGAGACTTAATCCAGAGAGACAGTACGAGACAGTACGATTCCTGTGGGAAAAACATATAAATTGCATACAGATTCACTGTGAAATTATGGCAGTATATGGACCAGCCGTAGCGAAATGGTACCAAAAATCTGGCCAAGGTCCCACAAGCGTGGGTGATACTGATCGGGTAGGAACGCCATTGACCACAGACGACAATGTCCAAGCTATTGAGGAACTGATTCCCAGCAACTGCGGGCATTGCTCAGCAGATGCGCATCTCGGAAGGCAGTGACCATTCCATCGTGCGAGATCGTCTGCAGTATAGGGAACTGTGCTCACGCTGGCTTCCGCGATCATCCTTATCTGCACACATAAGCGATTGGTTTATGGCGTCTCTGAACTTTTTTGAGCTTTACTCCAGGAAGACAATTATTTTCTATGCCGCATCATTACGGGCGATGAGACGTGGGTCAGTTATATCACACTTGCAACAAAGAGCATGTATGGAATGGATAGACATCTATTCACCTCCGCGGAAAAAATGCAAATTTGCACCGTCAGGAGAGAAGGCAGTGAACAGTCCCCGGATCTACGATATTTCCGAACCGGGACAAAAACTTTATAGTGGTGACCCCCCTCCTTCCCGTACGTATGAGATATGACGTCAAACATTACGAAAAATTGTTTTTTCAAAAATATGTTAACTTTGTAGCGCACTTCTTTCTAAAGAGTTTGATATATAAAACATGTTCGCTCTGTGTAATTCAAACCTATAGTTTTTAATGGAAACCAACAAACCCACATTCAGAACTGTGGAAATTAAAATGTCCTGTGGTGCCTCTCCTGTTCCCAGGCGGCCGGTTTGACATCCTACCCGCCCTTAAAAATCTCACAACTAATACTAGGTGGGATTATTTGACACAGGGAGAAAGAGAATTCTTCAGACAATTTGCACTCTTTATTACCTGTTAGCTACTAACTCACTCTTCGGTGTGACATAAAACTGAGTACAGGAAACTTAAAACCACTAAAGACAAGAGACAAGCAAGACAGTACACATTTCTTCGATTTTTAGTCCCTAGCCTTCTTTCTTCCTCTCTCTAGTCTTGCTACAGCTCTACACGGCGTGTTTTCCTTTCTGCGAAAGAACCTATTACCTCATCAAAGTTCGTCAAACGTTTTGCTACATGAAAAATCAAAATGTCGTTGTCTAATACTGAAAAATCTGTTGATACGAATAATACCAAAGACTGGCGTGGCTTCTGGATTTCATTCCGTCTATTTTGTCACTGTCTGCTAGATATAACGAAAGAGGCGTTTCTAATATTGCAGCAGTTGTAACATACGCCAAATACGCGAGACTGTTTTGGCACAAATGGTCATTTTTATGTATCTCATTTACATAAACAACATGACAGAACATAATTCACGGAGTATCAATATAACATTCCTATTACGCCTACTACAGGCAAAAAGTTTTATGTTAAAAATAGTGTCACATTTCGTTCATATTCCCCAGTTTTTCAAACATGAGATCGCGATGTTATACTACGAAATTTTTATATAAATTTGGAATTGTAATAATCTTCCACATAATGTGTGTCATGTTCCCTTTTCTGCTCCTCCTGCGTTCTAACAATCTTGTCACTAATTTTGTAAGTATTCATGCTATTGTCAAAACTTATTCTCCGGTTAACTTCACTTGCACTGCCAGAATCACCAGTTTTCTCGCCTTTATTCTCCGGTTACCCGTTATTACGTGTTCGTACACCGCGTTTTCCACGCTATTCCGAGAATAGAACTGATCGCGGTTTGTGAAGAAAGGCTTTCTATTCAACAATATGAAATGCCGCCCGGGGGCATATACCCTAATTTGTCTCCTCCCCCCCCCCCCCCCCCCCCACCACACACACACACACACACACACACACACACACACACACACACACCAGGTCAGGGCAGAACTGTGAAGGAGTTGCGTATACAGAGCGTTCTAACAAGGCGCTATTCGTACTGTGCAGCACTGACATTGGTCTGGCAGTGCAATAAAGAATAAGAGGCGTGAAAATTAAGCAAAGGAATCTGTGGCTGTTAACTGAATGTAAATACATGAAACTGCAACCAGTCACCTTTTTTTGAATAGTTGTTAATTATTCCATGAACCGGTTTTCGAACCTTTTCAGCCATGCTAGATGCCGACAAAGTTTCGCTATCGCAGTGAAAATGCACACAGATTGTGTAACAAGTGTGTGAAGTGATGTAACACCTCGTCGTCAAAATGGGAAGCAGACAGATGGACACTGAAGGAAAGAAGCCGCACATACTGATGCAGTGAGTACAGAAGTAAAATTTTGCATCCATACAGACAGATAAACAATACTCATGGCGACACATTAAAGCACATTCCATCTTCTTGTCACAGAGCCAGCACCCAGCATTATGCTAGAAATAGTGATGTAACTTACAGAAAACAATTTGAAGATGTACCTGAAAAGATTTGAAAACCGCTTCATGGAATAATAAATAACTATTCAAAAAAGTGACTGGTTGCAGTTTTATGTATACACAAAATGAATTGTTCTCTCGCACGACAATGCAACATTCCAAACTATGCGTACAACCCAAGTTTAGCTCCAACGTTATCGATGGGAAGTTTGGAATGATCTTCCATACATTCCAGGTCTTGCACCATGCGACGCAAGCTTAAGAGGACACCAGTAAGGGAGGGCGCCAACGATCCACGTTCTCGAATGGCTCCGTGACCAAGGAACGGATTTCTGTCCTCGAAGAATTGAACGATTGCTTTACAGGGGCTTGTGGATTATGTTGGAAAACAATGGCATGTCTGAAGTGTAGTGCTGCATTCAATAAAAGTTATTTGGCCTGTCATAATAATGAGTATACTTTTTAAGCCCCCTCGTAGTTTCTTGAATTATAAAATTGTTCCATATCCTCGTCACGGCCTTCAGTGACGCTGGATCTGGAGGTGCTTGCTGGACACCTTGATGATAAACACGCTGCAGAGAAGTGTTCTGTTATCGCAGTGTGGGCTATCTGGCGTCAGGAAAATTACTGGTGACGCTATCTCGGCTCATGGGTGTCACACAAGCGTCAAAGAGTCACTCTTGTTGAAGTGTCATAATAATTAAGCTACAGTAGCCTACTTTCTGTGGCCCATAGGCACGGGCGGATTAAGGGGGGAGGGGGGGGGGAATAATTTGGGAAATCAGATTCTAGATTTGGCTCCCACCCCGTGGCTTATTGGCAATTGTGACTTAACAGTGATCCAGGTTAGATTCCTGGAACCGATAAGGAATTTATCTTGGTAGGAAGACTGGAATGGGGTGCTCTCAGTCTGGTGAGGACAATCGAGGGTTTAACCTGGACCAGAAGTATCTACTCTGCTCTTGGAAACGTTACATAACGAATGTTCGTCCTATGATTTCATGGAGTTTCCTTCTGTTTCTGCGTACATTTTAGTGAAATTGGATTCCTATGGCGCTATTACTTGATCATCAAAGTCACAAGGAGAATACTGAAGAACAATAAGCAGGAAGGCGCAGGAGACGAAGTGCGATTACCTGACTGCTGCCGCATGGTAGAGAGAGATTCAAACCCAAAATCAATTCAGACCGGATTCATCTCACTTAACCAGTTATCTGCTACAACTGCCTCTAACTACCCGTAAGAGCTACGAATAAAGTAGTACTTCGTAAATCCGAGGTATGCGTGTAAACAAGTCAGTTTTTATTGATTGAACCAGTTATCTATGCGAAATAGCGCAGCTTGGACAGAAATAAATGTAATGAGATTGGGATCTGTGCGACACCATCAGTGATCAAGGGTAGAAAACCTAAAAAAAATTTGTTTCCTCAGTTTGTTGTACTTTATCAGACTGATGTATTTCTTGAAATATAGATGTTTTTACAAAAAAGAACGTTCAGAAATCAATGCCGGTTAGCTTTTGCTACGTTAGTAAAGACATATAGCCGAAATTCACGAGATAGGTTTGTGTTTTATACGTCACATGCAGAGGAAGTCGTTACTAAATTTAGCAAATAATGATCGTGGTGAAAATAAATTTTACCACTTGGTGGTAAAAATGTCGCAGTCAAGAAATTTGGCCAGACATTTAGAAACGCTTCCCACACTACTGAGTCTTATGAAAAAGAAAAGTAGATTGTTGGCATTAATAATTACATATTTGTCGTGGCATATTAGCGCGCAGTTGTTTCTCAATGTTGCATTATCTTTACGGCTTCTCCTGAGGCTGTGACAATTTACTGCAGCAGAAGACAAAAACGGCTTCTAAGTTCCGGTGCACGCTCACTAAAAACGAAATGCAGAACAGTTTTGAGCATTAAAAGGAACGAATGAAGGCGTGTGGGCTCAAGGAAGACATACGTTGAGGACGACTTCCACTAATGCAACACATACGAAGTTACGGCCTGTCTCTTTTTTTTGGTGCCATAAGTTAATTACGGGTGGAGAGAAAGAGAGAGAGAGAAAAGGAGAAAGGAAGTCTGTAGTCAACAGATCGTCCAATGCCACCGAGTTCATCGACTATCTCAATGGGCGCCTGTAGAAATTATTCACGGGGGTGGGGGGGGGGGGGGGGGGGGGACCTGCTGAAACTGCCTATTTTATTTAAACGAATTGGTCAGTTTCGTAACACGTCATACCACAAGAAGTAAGTTTTACAGGCGACATAAAAAATATTGTCCCAGAAAAATGATGATTATCTACCTACTTCCAGAATTGGACAATTCACTAATATATAAGAACTGTACTCCAGATTCCGGAGCCGGGCGCAGTGGTCTAGCGGTTCTAGGCGCTCAGTCCGGAACCGCGCGACTGCTACGGTCGCAGGTTCGAATCCTGCCTCGGGCATGGATGTGTGTGATGTCCTTAGGTTAGTTAGGTTTAAGTAGTTCTAAGTGCTAGGGGACTGATGACCTCAGATGTTAAGTCCCATAGCGCTCAGAGCCATTTGAACCAGATTCCGGAAGAAGAGGAAGAGGGCGGAGATACGCTGTAATTTTGTGAGGATGACAGGCAAACATAGAAAACGCAGAAAATCCCTGACCGCAGCAGGCACAAAATGGCAATTCTTATGGACTTGTCAGATCGAACTCAGTTTATGGCTTTGCGTCTGTTCAACGGTGAAGCACTACATACAAAAAACTGGTTCAGCTGAAGAAGGGTGTGAAACAGAACATGCTTTGTCGAAGAATCCATTCCGGAATTAATCAGAAGTGATCCTGGAAAACTCGAACTGGTATACAGACCAGTTCAGGTTGCCTATCTAACATCTTTCAGGGGCAACAAATATTTAATTTTCAATGCTTCGTATAATTATTGACCTAATTTTAAAAAAAATATATGATGCTTTCCTAAAGTACGTATCAAGAGGTAAAATCTTATGGTAAATGATTCACGTAATAAGACAAATGTTAATAGTTGGGAACTATCTATAGTCTTGAGGCAGCATAACCCATCACGTGCAAATACCCATATTATATTCTTCCATGAGAATGAGAGCGCTTAGGGGGTTGCAACAAATTTTACACAATATTTCAAACCGTTACGAAAGTTTTTGTCGCTGACATCCCTGCAAAGTGATATCAAATATATTCGTCGCTTACTACATTTTCGCTCCTTACGCAGAAAAACTGCCGCATAATCTTGACGGTTTAATTTATAACTTCTTTACTTATTTTCTAAACATTTTGCAGACAGCATCCACATATACCAGTAAATGTGCAAAGTTATATGACTGTACGACACACAGTCCAGAAGATATGACACCATAAAAATTGAGGTGCGCGAAAAATTAGTTCGTAGCTCCAATTACGTAGTATGTATCCATACAATGTTTGATAATGAGAGCATTTAGCGGCTTCCAACAACCTTTAAACAAAATTCCAATCATTTTCTAAAGTTTTTATTGCTTACATACTTGAAGTCAAATATTTAACTGACTGACTCATTTGCAAAATAACCAAACGTTTGCTATTGTTAAGTACATAGAAGTTCCATTCTTTAAATAATCGGGCGTTTACTGGTATTTTCTATTCAAATAAATATTTTCCTCCATAAACAGCAGAATAATCGATGTTTATTTTCTTTTCATATTTTTGGGACACTGTCATGTAATACTCTCTGAATGATACTTCCCCCATTTTTTTGACTGTGCAACCGGAATCATGGCAGCACTATAAAACAAAGAAGTTGTACTTTCAAATGGCGTAAATATCATTCAAACATAATGGATGTCATTGTGCAAACGAAACACATTCTCACCTCTTCTCCAAAACCTTTTATATGCAGTCTCTAAGCAGGCAGCGCCTTGTGATATCTGATACTCCGCGATAATCTTACGGAGATGAAAGTGAAGACATTGTTACTTGTCTTAGACTGAAATTAAAGTGAATGTTTTCATTTATTATTGCGATGATTTCCACAAACTACAAAAATAAAATTACACATCTTTCGCCGCTGAAATTGTTTTTAATGATTTATGTTTCGTTTACTAGAATAATGTCCGCGTGTTATCAAGACAACACCGTATGGAAGAGAATAAAGAAAGCAGAATATTTTTGAAGCTATAACATTTTACGTGATTGTAATACAAATGCAGAAAAAAAAAAACACGTAGCACGACTTCCTTTGGCACGGAGGTTACACGGATAGTGACGTTACCAACTGAGAAATGTGCTACCAGATCAGGGTGAATAATGCGATATTATTGTAACAGAGCAGATGAAACGAGGCTCAAGATGCGAAGCGTCAAGTGCTCTATATTTATTTCACACGCGTAACTATCAACAATATGCTTTCCACACGAACTTTATTTTCGGATTTCAACCGTGTAGCCAGTTTTGCGTTGAATCAACGAACGGAAAAATATCTCTGATTTTAAACCCGATATGCTTCTTCTCTTGATTCCATGAGAAATGGCGGCATTATATATGGTTTTCAAACGAGTGAGTGCTGAGAACTGCGCTCGCACCGAAATAGGCGAAGAATCGTTCAAATATTGTTGCAGTTACGCTGCGACAATTTTACGAATCGTGATCGCGGAGGGGCATTGTATAACAGCCAACAGGAATTGGAGTGTAAGATTAGGCACGGGAAGTGCGGCGCCAGCTTACCTGTGGTCGGCGTGGCAACCCGTTCAGCGACAGCCCACCGACTGTTGCCGGGTTGGGCCCGCCTCGCCTCGCTGCTGATAACATGCGCCTCGATAACGGACAGGTGCGCTAATCAATCACCTCGACATTTCCTCCCTACATGGCCACAGATAACTCGCTCCTCTCCCCTCTTCCTACAATATCAAGTCTATGGTCTCTGAGATGTGATTCTTCTGAAGCAACTGGCGGACAAATAATAGTATTCCGGATTGTCAGTCATGTGCTGTCCAGGAAAGTTAACGGACGCGTCTCAGTGGAGCGTGTCTCGTTGTCGTACTTACTATTGGCAGGAAATAAAGAAGAAATGATATTTCAACAATTAAATGAGGGCTAACCAGTGAGATCTTCACAGCTATGATCAGCTCCATAGATGAACATTAACCCTAGCAATACCATCGCATTTTCCATAACGAGCATTATCATCAAGATGGGGTGGGGGGTTACATTATGCCCACCCTATAAAATTATAAAAAAATCAAAATTCTTTAACTGTTGTTGAATTATGTTAACAACATACTTTTTAAAGAGGTACTTATGTGTAAAAATGGTCCAGAACCTGAAAATTCCTTTTAGCACAGTCATAGAAATATCAACGCACTTTCAATAACGTACTATTCGATTTGATCACCATGAAAAAATTTTAAGAATGCAAATTTTGTTCATTGTAATTGACTTTTACTGTCAACAATATTTTTAAACAGATATTGATATGTAAGTAAGGTCTTGAATACGACAACTATTGAACTAAGGCTTACATTTTTGGGTTAAGTTTAATTGAAAAATTTGAAGCATGTATGTAATCTTGTAGATGAAATCATAAAAAAATTAGAATTTTAATTTTGAAAATATTAAAATATAAAGTGAGTAGATAACAGTATTTTCAAGAGGTGGCCATAAAGTAACCCTCCCCTCCCCTGATACTGCAAGGGTTAATAGAAAGCTGGTTTGTATCACATGACCTTTAGTGGGCCATAGATGACATATCATTTCCCAGTATTTCCGGATACGCAATAATACCGAACGTGTAGGGGCCAGATTGAAAAGTTGCGCAGTAATAATGAGCACATCAAAAACTTGGGAAATATATTGCCGGCCGGCCGGTGTGGCCGTGCGGTTCTAAGCGCTTCAGTTTGGAACCGCGTGACCGCGTCGGTCGCAGGTTCGAATCCTGCCTCGGGCATGGATGTGTGTGATGTCCTTAGGTTAGTTAGGTTTAAGTAGTTCTAAGTTCTAGGGGACTGATGACCTCAGAAGTTAAGTCCCATAGTGCTCAGAGCCATTTGAATATATTGCTGCCTGGAAATACTATGCCGAATTTGGACAGTATTGACAATATCCTTCCCGGTATATCGTGTGCAGCAGTCTATGGACATCTCTGTGTTCGCTGTCTGTATGTTGGAAATGAGTTCGAAACAAAACGAAAGAGCTTGCGTTGCCGACTTGTGGGATATTAGTGCATACGACTACAAAAACAGAAATGTGAATCATGTGACTACAGGGGAATGTGCGCTACAGCTACAAAGGGAGATATTAAAAAATCAGTATGATGCATAGCCATGAATAAATTACTTGCCAGAAAATAAACCTATGGGGTACCTATTATTGCGGGACATGTTTCCCTAAATATGCCACAAATACTTTAGAGTGAAACTGCACTTGTAAATTCCTAGTCTTCGAAAGAATTGTCAGTAACAAGCCATCGTGGCGTAATACATGACCGCTGACGTGATAAAGACACGTCTCTCATGGTTGACTTTTGCTTTTTTATCATGGTGGCAACCGCTTCCAGTTATGTATCAAATGTTGGACGATCAACGCCTAAAATATTATGATAATATATTTTTCGTTCAGCCTCATTTCTCTTAATAAATTTTCGTAAGTCTCTCACAATTCTTAAACCAATTTTTAATTCACATTCCTTTTTTTTTTCTACTTGTCACAGACTAGAACAATTATCACAACAGCACCGTCGAGATTTTCCAACATTTCGAACCAGAGTAAATACTGCACAATATTACTGTCTTTATTTTTATTGTACCAGCGTAGGGAGAGCTTCATTAATACTGTATAAAATTAGTGTGCAGAAATACTGGCAGTCTAGGGGTGCTTTTCTGCAGAGCTGACTCCAGGTATTTTCGTGGCTGCATTTAACTGTTGCAGTAGAATTGCCTCTGTATTTGTTGCTGACAGCAATGGGCCACGTTTATTCGCAGCCAACAGACAAGCTTTCTCTAGTTTCCTTTTGTTTTGTTGGCCTTCCGAAAATCATTGTATTGTTGTGTTTAATTGCTCACCTTGTGATTGACTGGGTGTGCCAATGAAGCATTTATATAATGGAACACATCAGATAATCAGTGTTGTTATAATTATTAGCGAAATCTATAAATTCGGACTGCCGGCCGCGGTGGCCGTGCGGTTCAAGGCGCTCCAGTCCGGAGCCGCGCTGCTGCTACGGTCGCAGGTTCGAATCCTGCCTCGGGCATGGGTGTGTGTGATGTCCTTAGGTTAGTTAGGTTTAAGTAGTTCTAAGTTCTAGGGGACTAATGACCACAGCAGTTTGAGTCCCATAGTGCTCAGACCCATTTGAACCATTTTTTTTTTTATAAATTCAGACTAACAGAGTGGAAATAAACGATTAACACCAACAACACTAAAGAAAGATTACATATCATCTTCTTGACGTGTCCAAGAAAACGAAATTTTGGCAGGAAATTTTTGCCAGATCGCTACACTACTAAGGGTCGGTTCTACAGTCCTCGTTTAACAGCCGCTGAAGTTCTGTTCTCGGAATAGCGTGGAAAACACGTTGTACGAATACGTAGTAACGCCTAACCGGAGAATAAACGCGGGATAACTGAACTTGTGATTCTGGCAGGGTTAGCGAAGTTAACCAGAGAAAAAGTTTTGACAGGGACAGGAATGGTTACAGAATTAGTGACGACAAGATTGATTGTTTGTTACAACGAGGAAGGAAAAGGAACGGGGACATCATCCAAATCATCTGGAAGAATATGACGATTCCAAACTTGTATAAAAATTTCGTACTTCTACTACTCTTCGACCTCATGCTTGAGAAACTGGAGCGTATGAACGAAATGTGAAACTATTTCCTAACATAAAACATTTTGCTTGTAGTAGGCGTAATAGGCATTTGATATTAGCACTTGACAGGGACAGGGATGGTTACAGAATTAGTGACGACAAGATTGATTGTTTGTTACAACGAGGAAGGAAAAGGAACGGGGACATCATACAAATCATCTGGAAGAATATGACGATTCCAAACTTGTATAAAAATTTCGTACTTCTACTACTCTTCGACCTCATGCTTGAGAAACTGGAGCGTATGAACGAAATGTGAAACTATTTCCTAACATAAAACATTTTGCTTGTAGTAGGCGTAATAGGCATTTGATATTAGCACTTGACAGGGACAGGGATGGTTACAGAATTAGTGACGACAAGATTGATTGTTTGTTACAACGAGGAAGGAAAAGGAACGGGGACATCATACAAATCATCTGGAAGAATATGACGATTCCAAACTTGTATAAAAATTTCGTACTTCTACTACTCTTCGACCTCATGCTTGAGAAACTGGAGCGTATGAACGAAATGTGAAACTATTTCCTAACATAAAACATTTTGCTTGTAGTAGGCGTAATAGGCATTTGATATTAGCACTTGACAGGGACAGGGATGGTTACAGAATTAGTGACGACAAGATTGATTGTTTGTTACAACGAGGAAGGAAAAGGAACGGGGACATCATACAAATCATCTGGAAGAATATGACGATTCCAAACTTGTATAAAAATTTCGTACTTCTACTACTCTTCGACCTCATGCTTGAGAAACTGGAGCGTATGAACGAAATGTGAAACTATTTCCTAACATAAAACATTTTGCTTGTAGTAGGCGTAATAGGCATTTGATATTAGCACTTGACAGGGACAGGGATGGTTACAGAATTAGTGACGACAAGATTGATTGTTTGTTACAACGAGGAAGGAAAAGGAACGGGGACATCATACAAATCATCTGGAAGAATATGACGATTCCAAACTTGTATAAAAATTTCGTACTTCTACTACTCTTCGACCTCATGCTTGAGAAACTGGAGCGTATGAACGAAATGTGAAACTATTTCCTAACATAAAACATTTTGCTTGTAGTAGGCGTAATAGGCATTTGATATTAGCACTTGACAGGGACAGGGATGGTTACAGAATTAGTGACGACAAGATTGATTGTTTGTTACAACGAGGAAGGAAAAGGAACGGGGACATCATACAAATCATCTGGAAGAATATGACGGTTCCAAACTTGTATAAAAATTTCGTACTTCTACTACTCTTCGACCTCATGCTTGAGAAACTGGAGCGTATGAACGAAATGTGAAACTATTTCCTAACATAAAACATTTTGCTTGTAGTAGGCGTAATAGACATTTGATATTAGCACTTAGTCAATTATATTCTGTCGTGTCATTTGCGTAGATGAGGTAGATAAAAATGACCATTTGTGCCAAAACAGTCTCGATTATTTGACACGTGTTACAATCGCTGCAATATTAGAAAGGTCTATTTCGTTTTATCTAGCAGACAGTGACAAAATAGAAGTAATAAAATAGAAACCACACCAGTCTTGGGCACTATACTTATTAACATCGTTTACAGTATTAGACAACATTTTGATTTTACATCTAGCAAAACGTTTGACAGACTTTGATGAGGTAATAGATTCTTTCGCAGAAAAGAAAGCACGGGCGTGTAAACCTGTAACAAGATTGGAGAGAAAAAATGCTGGGACCTGAAGAAATGTGTGTACTGTCTTGCTTGTCTGTCACCATTACTGGTTTTATGTTCCCTGTATTTAATTTTGTCGCGCAAAAGAGAAAGTTATTAGCTAATAGGAAATTAGGCAATAAAGAGTGCAAATTTTCTAAAGAGTTCTTATTCTCCTGGTCACAAACAATCGCACCCAGTATTAATTGAGAGGTTTTTTTGTGGGGTAGGATGTGAAACGTGCCGACTGGAAGCAGGAGATGCACCACAGGCCATTTTAATTTCCACTGTCCTGATTCCACTCGTTCTAATTCCACAGAGCGTGCGATATAAGAATGCTGTGTTCGTAGCCTCGTCTATCACGGTTTGTGAAGACTGAGTGTTACTCCGGCCGCTTAACAATAACGAGCAAATCAGTGATTCGTCAGCAGTCCTTAGCTGGCACAAACATGCAGTATGCACTTCGAGAGCGGGCTTTTACTTTGAAAACATATTGGAAGACAAGACTCGTCAGTTACGACAGAACGAGCATTTCGGAGAGAATTCAACGTGCGTAATGTTCCACTCAAGGCAACAATTAAAAGCCGGAGACAACTGTCGTACTAAACAGTGGCAGTACTAAACATAGACCATCATTGAGAGCAGTGTTTACTGATAACGTTCGAAGACGCTTTGAGAACAAACTAAGAAAATCGTTGGATCGATCTAGTCAGGAGACAACCATTTCGTGTGGCGCATGTCAGAGAGCTGCGAAGAAATCGGCATTGTGACTATACAGAGTGCACATGATGTAAGCATTGCAAGAAATAGATCTTGAGGAAAGATTGCGTTACTGTCGATGGTTTTCGTTATTTATTATTCAACCTCCAGAAATTCTCTCCATAATTTGTTTTAATTATGGGTCCATCTGTCAGGTTACATCAACACACAAAACAGCAGATACTGGGCTGGTGTAAACCACCAGATCATTCACGAAACACCATTGTGTAATGAAAACGTTGGAGCGTGGTGCGCGGTGTCAGCTTTTAGGATTGCTGGCCCGATATTCTATGATACGACCGTAGACACTACAATTTACACGGGCATTTTCAATATATTTATCGAGCAGCTGGATGACGTCGAACTTACAGGCGGCTGCTTCCAACAAGAGGGAGCAACGTGTCTCACCCCCACCCCCATTTTCTTGTGGGGTATCTTCGAAGCCGAGTGTTCAAGAATAGACCACGGACAACAGCAGAACTCTGTGAAACCATTACAGACGAAATAAGCAACGTTTGCGAGGATACACGTCACAGAACATTGCGGAATATGGTGGAATGAGTAGAGTTGTGCATCGATGCTGGTGAAGGGCACTCCCAGCATTTGTGTGTGTGTGTGTGTGTGTGTGTGTGTGTGTGTGTGTGTGTGTGTGATATCCCAAAATTGCAAATTTGTTCCATTATTGGTTCAAATGTTGTGGTTCAGATTTATATCGATCGCACTGTCGTAGTTACAGCGGATGTAATTAGGACAAGCAGCAGCAAGGAAACTCGACGCATTCATCTGCTGAACGTCGCGCCGATTCTGCGAAATGCGACGATACTTGCGAGCTGTGCCTACTCGATGCTGCGCCACCGCAAGTGTTTTCGCACCAACTCTCACCTCAGCCAGGTCCAGAAGCATCTGTACAAGAATACTGCGTACTCCATCTCCAGAACAATGCCTCCTTCGGCAATACAAACTTAATTTTCAGCTAAACAGCTATTACGGTCTCCAGTCAGGAAAGAGAATTCCTGATTATATTACAGGCAAACTATGTTGTAGAGAGAAAGCTGACAACAACCGATAAAGTATATTCCAAAATTTTATTAGTCCTCATAAAAGTTAGAACACGTAAAATTTCCTGATCTGTGTGTGGCAATGTCTTTCATCGGCTACAAGCAATTTCCGTGTAACTCTTCTTATGCCTAACGTCCTGGTATCAGCAGACGCAGATCCGTACGCCCAGATCAGACATAGCTAAATTGCTTCACGTAACCGCATCGTGCATCACTGTTTCCCTGACTTGCAAATTGCTAATGTGCGTTATACAGTGTGTTAAGAATATGACCGCAGATATTTGTACATCTGACTGAGGACAACTACGGAACAACGTACACTATGTATGACTATGTACTACTTTTGCAGGCTAATAATTTTACCTGTACCTGCCAACTTTCAAAAGCAGAAATCCAGAAGATCCCAAATCGCAAAAATTTAACGCGTGCATGCGTCGCAAGTTGTTCAAACATAGCGAGAAAAGACTATATTTATAATATAGGCTACATTTTAAGATCACTATTTTCGAGCTCTGAAGTTAGGTACTTACACAAGTTACTTGCTGATGAGTGTTCATTTGTTGTTACTTAACATTGAGAACAGTTCCACACGATACACAAAAATGAGCTTTTAACTTCGGTGATCCGACGGGAACCGGTGTTACTATTGCGGCAAGGCCCGTTGGCCTGAGTTAATGATAAAAGTGCAGCATATACTGCGAAAAGGCATTATCGATAATATTATCGGTCGACTTTCAGTCGAATTTCAAACCCTCCAATCTCAGAATAGCAGCTTTTATCGAAAGTCAAAACTGCAATGCTATATGAATGCAGAGAGCGGGAACAAGGCCGGGAGTTGAAAATCCGGAAGAAAACGATGTTCATCCAGAAAACCGAAAAATTACCCCAAGATCTGGAAATCCTCTGGGAATACCGAAAAATTGGGCAGGTATGTGTATCTATTGCGATTAGTATGTTTTTAGGTTGGTTAGTACCTCCAAGTATGCGTAGCACAAGCAAGCGACAAATATTTATATTCGCCTCTTCGTCAGGTCAGATACTGAAGTGTGGATCCATGGGCGCAAAATGGATTGTCTATACGAGGTGCATTCAAGTTCTAAGGCCTCCGACTTTTTTTCTCCGGACTGGAAAGAGATAGAAACATGCGCATTGTTTTAAAATGAGGCCGCGTTCATCGTCAATACGTCCCAGAGATGGCAGCACCGTACGACAGATGGAATTTTACCGCCAGTGGCGAGAATGAGAACTGGTTTAAATACTTAAAATGGCGACGTTTTCCATACTTGAACAGCGTGCAATCATTCGTTTTCTGAATTTGCGTGGTGTGAAACCAATTGAAATTCAGCGACAGTTGAAGGAGACATGTGGTGATGGAGTTATGGGTGTGTCGAAAGTGCGTTCGTGGGTGCGACAGTTTAATGAAGGCAGAACATCGTGTGACAACAAACCGAAACAACCTCGGGCTCGCACAAGCCGGTCTGACGACATGATCGAGAAAGTGGAGAGAATTGTTTTGGGGGATCGCCGAATGACTGTTGAACAGATCGCCTCCAGAGTTGGCATTTCTGTGGGTTCTGTGCACACAATCCTGCATGACGACCTGAAAATGCGAAAAGTGGCATCCAGGTGGGTGCCACGAATGCTGACGGACGACCACATGGCTGCCCGTGTGGCATGTTTCCAAGCAATGTTGACGCGCAACGACAGCATGAATGGGACTTTCTTTTCGTCGGTTGTGACAATGGATGAGACGTGGATGCCATTTTTCAAGCCAGAAACAAAGCGCCAGTCAGCTCAATGGAATCACACAGATTCACCGCCACCAAAAAAATTTTGAGTAACCGCCTGTGCTGAAAAAATGATGGTGTCCATGTTCTGGGACAGTGAGGGCGTAATCCTTACCCACTGCGTTCCAAAGGGCACTACGGTAACAGATGCATCCTACGAAAATGTTTTGAAGAACAAATTCCTTTCTGCACTGCAACAAAAACGTCCGGGAAGGGCTGCGCATGTGCTGTTTCAACAAGGCAACGCACCTGCACATCGAGCTAACGTTACGCAACAGTTTCTTCGTGATAACAACTTTGAAGTGATTCCTCATGCTCCCTACTCACCTGACCTGGCTCCTAGTGACTTTTGGCTTTTTCCAACAATGAAAGACACTCGCCGTGGCCGCACATTCACCAGCCGTTCTGCTATTGCCTCAGCGATTTTCCAGTGGTCAAAACAGACTCCTAAAGAAGCCTTCGCCGCTGCCATGGAATGATGGCGTCCGCGTTGTGAAAAATGTGTACGTCTGCAGGGCGATTACGTCGAGAAGTTACGCCAGTTTCATCGATTTCGGGTGAGTAGTTAATTAGAAAAAAAATCGGAGGCCTTAGAACTTGAATGCACCTCGTACTGAAATGTAGTTGCAAAAGCGCGCAAAACATCAGATTGTAAATTACGTGGAAACCTGTTAGACGCAGAGAAAAAGCAACTCACGCACTGAAGTGGGCACATTCTAAGATACCAATCATCACAAATCTGTACCTATACGCCTAACGCCATGTATAAAACATCTAATGCCTAATTTCGAATACTCATGATAAAATTTCTCTCTTAATCTGACACGCCCATTTTGTTTTAAATCCTCTCATTAATGGAGCACTGCCAACAATTAATTCCTTTGGAATCCTGATGATTAAGACAACGTTATTTTTATTATCTATAGCATATCAGAGTATCACGTCATGATATCAGTGCAATAAACATGTGCACTAAGAGCAGCCCTCTACAGGGTATTCCCATACGCTGCTTCCTCAACGTAATGCTACCTAAAATTATCTTCCAACAAAAGACGGTTACTATAGTTTATCTCTTAGAGCATACATGGAGTGTCAGACAGGGGATGCGTCCCCTATTTATCCACATCCCCGTACGCCTCAACAGATTTCTGTTGACCAGGTAAATTGTTTAGTGAATTAAGTTTGGTCGTTTTTATTGTGTTCAACTGACTTATCTCTAACTACTCTCATGGCCATCACCACCCGTTCCTCTCGGTCCCTGTTTTCTTTCCCCTCAGCGGTATTCCTACACGTACTTTGGGTTGTATCTTTGAAATTTCAATGTCTCCCTGACATACTATTCTAACTCGTAATGATGAAATTTCCTGACTTATTTTGTTCAATACACACACACAATAGCCTATCCCTGGTTACGTCATGTAAGACTTTGTCTCTCAACACACCTTTCTCCATCTGTTTGTCACATATGTGTGCATTGCACAATCCATAATAATATGTTCTGGCGATCCGGGCTGTCACACACAGCCACACACATCACTCTTTCGTGTTTTAATCCATTAACAGGTACGTTGGGTATGGTGCGTGATTGCATGTAAGTTGTACAATCCCCGAAATGGATAGATATCGCCCATCAGTGTACAGAGAAAAGTATCACAAGGAAGTCTGCCTAGCTGGAAGAGATTCAATGCCATGGATAGGAACCTATGAGAAAAAGGATCATTTAATCCACAAAGAGACAGCCAAGTTTCTCGAAAAAGAACTGTTCGCCCACTACAACTTTACGGGATAGTATGGGCGAAGGTTCATCAATAAGCACCCAAAAACTCGCCCGTAAAATGTAAACTTCGAAGAATACATTTTAGAAAGCACTGATGGAGCGTCAATCATAAACAACGTGTACAAGCAGCGGGGCCGAATGACTAACTTCTGTTCTGCCAAAGGATTTTGTAACCCATGTATTGAGAGTCTGAACCGTTCATATGAACTTAGGTTATTGCTACACACCGAGGTGGCAAAAGTCATGGGAAACCTCATATCGTGTCGTTCGAAGTCCCCTGCAGAAATACAGCCATGCTGCCTCTATTGCCATCCACAACTGCGAAGCTGTTGCCGGTGCAGGATTTGGTGAACCAACTGGCATCCCGATTACGTCCCATAAATGTTCATTGGGATTCATGTCGGGCGATCTGAGCGACATAACCATTCACTCGATGTCCAGAATGTTCTTTCAAACGAAGCGCGAATTGTGACGTGACGCGCTATCATACATAAAAATTCCATCGTTGCTGGGAAACATGGAGTTCATAAATGGCTGCAAATGGTCTCCAAGTAGACGGACATAACCATTTTCAGTCAATGATCGGTTTAGCTGAACCAGAGAACCCAGTCCATTCCATGTAAACACAGCTCAGCTCTTACCATCTGAAAACGGCAGTCACCTCATCAGCCTACGGTTTTCCAGTCGTCTAGGGTGAAACCGATATGGCCACACGCCCAGGAAGGCGCTACAGGCGATTTAGCACTTTTAGCGAACACACTCGCGCCGGTCTTTTGTTGCCATAGCCCATTATTTCGCTGCACGGTCTTAACGGATACATTCGTCATACTTCCTACATTGATGTCTGCGGTTGTTTCACGCCGTGTTGCATGTCTGCTAGCACTGACAACTCCAAGCAAACGCCGCTACTCTCAGTCGTCACGTGAAGGCGTTGTCCGCGGTGAGAGGTGACGCCTGAAATGTGGTATTCTCGGCACACTCTTGACATTGTGGATCTCGGGATATTCAAGTCCCTAACGATTTCCGAAAGGTAATGTACCATGCGTCTTGCTCCAACTATCATTCCGTGTTGGAAGCTGTTGATTCCCGCCGTACAGCCATAATCACGTCGGAAGGATTTCCACATGAATCACCTGAGTACAAATTACAACTCCGTCAATGCACTGGCCTTTTATACCCTGCGTACGCGATATTACCGCCATCTGTATATGTCCATTTCGCAACTGTATGTCCATTTTGCAACCCCATGGCTGTCACCTTACTGTAATGTTTGCGTCAGCAAAAATTAAATATTCATATATGGTTATTAGTTCTTAATGTCAAGGTACTTCCTTTTGGTTCCTCTACCATATGCATAATTTCGATGTGAAAGGTTTAAGACACCGTGTGTGTGTCTGTCTGCCTTCGTGCTTCTATGCAGCCAAGTGTCCCCATGCTAAAAAAAAACAGGTACAGTATCTAAAGTCAAATTTATGGGAGAAGTATCTCAGCCTTTTGAAATAAAAACTGATGTTAGTAAGGTGACGGTTTATCACCTTTACTGTTTAACTGTGTTGTAGAAAAAATTGTAAGGATCTGGAATTCTGAGCTAAAAAAATCACAAAATTGAACCAATAACTCTGGGGAGGAAAACAAATGGGATTAAGGTAAACTACTTGGCTTTTGCGGATGATTTTGCAATATTTTCAGAAAACCTGACAGACGCAGTTACTCAAATAAACATTCTGGAAAAATTAGCAAACAGAACTGGTCTCAAAATTTCAGCAGAAAAAACAAAATTCAAGACAAATATAAAAAATGCACCAAAATACACTCCTGGAAATGGAAAAAAGAACACATTGACACCGGTGTGTCAGACCCACCATACTTGCTCCGAACACTGCGAGAGGGCTGTACAAGCAATGATCACACGCACGGCACAGCGGACACACCAGGAACCGCGGTGTTGGCCGCCGAATGGCGCTAGCTGCGCAGCATTTGTGCACCGCCGCCGTCAGTGTCAGCCAGTTTGCCGTGGCATACGGAGCTCCATCGCAGTCTTTAACACTGGTAGCATGCCGCGACAGCGTGGACGTGAACCGTATGTGCAGTTGACGGACTTTGAGCGAGGGCGTATAGTGAGCATGCGGGAGGCCGGGTGGACGTACCGCCGAATTGCTCAACACGTGGGGCGTGAGGTCTCCACAGTACATCGATGTTGTCGCCAGTGGTCGGCGGAAGGTGCACGTGCCCGTCGACCTGGGACCGGACCGCAGCGACGCACGGATGCACGCCAAGACCGTAGGATCCTACGCAGTGCCGTAGGGGACCGCACCGCCACTTCCCAGCAAATTAGGGACACTGTTGCTCCTGGGGTATCGGCGAGGACCATTCGCAACCGTCTCCATGAAGCTGGGCTACGGTCCCGCACACCGTTAGGCCGTCTTCCGCTCACGCCCCAACATCGTGCAGCCCGCCTCCAGTGGTGTCGCGACAGGCGTGAATGGAGGGACGAATGGAGACGTGTCGTCTTCAGCGATGAGAGTCGCTTCTGCCTTGGTGCCAATGATGGTCGTATGCGTGTTTGGCGCCGTGCAGGTGAGCGCCACAATCAGGACTGCATACGACCGAGGCACACAGGGCCAACACCCGGCATCATGGTGTGGGGAGCGATCTCCTACACTGGCCGTACACCACTGGTGATCGTCGAGGGGACACTGAATAGTGCACGGTACATCCAAACCGTCGTCGAACCCATCGTCCTACCATTCCTAGACCGGCAAGGGAACTTGCTGTTCCAACAGGACAATGCACGTCCGCATGTATCCCGTGCCACCCAACGTGCTCTAGAAGGTGTAAGTCAACTACCCTGGCCAGCAAGATCTCCGGATCTGTCCCCCATTGAGCATGTTTGGGACTGGATGAAGCGTCGTCTCACGCGGTCTGCACGTCCAGCACGAACGCTGGTCCAACTGAGGCGCCAGGTGGAAATGGCATGGCAAGCCGTTCCACAGGACTACATCCAGCATCTCTACGATCGTCTCCATGGGAGAATAGCAGCCTGCATTGCTGCGAAAGGTGGATATACACTGTACTAGTGCCGACATTATGCATGCTCTGTTGCCTGTGTCTATGTGCCTGTGGTTCTGTCAGTGAGATCATGTGATGTATCTGACCCCAGGAATGTGTCAATAAAGTTTCCCCTTCCTGGGACAATGAATTCACGGTGTTCTTATTTCAATTTCCAGGAGTGTACATAGAAACACAAATAGGTAAAATAGAGCGAGTGAATAAATTTAAATATATTGGAGAAACTATACAACAGAATGGACAAGAAAAATCTGCAATAGATGTAAGAATTAACAAAATGGAAAGAGCATATGCTTTGACCAAAAATATCTACAACAAGAAATGTATATCTAGAAAAACAAAACTAAAACACTACACCACAGTGGTACGACCAGAATGTTTATATGGATCTAAATGCCTAACGATGAACTATAAGATGGACAAACTAGAGGTACTGGAAAGAAGGATTATTAGAAAAATAATGGGTGCAATGAAAACTGCAGATGGTTGGAAAATAAGAAGTAATGAGGAGTTCTACAAAAATATAGAGAAAATATCTGAAGTAATGGCCAAACGAAGATTAACCTTTTTTGGACATCTCTACCGAATGGATGGAAATAGACTAACAAAACAAATACTCCTATTTTTCTGGAAGAAGAAATCGACAAGAGCATGGATTACAGAAGTAAGAAAAGATCTTGAAAGAAACAACATCAAAGAATCAGAAATAGCACAAAGAAACCGTTTTAAAAACAAAATACTAAATTTGGATGGCTTTCAAAGCAGAAGAAATAAAAAATCGGGAACAACATGGTCAGAAGAAAGGAAGAGACTTCTTGGGGAGAAAATGAGGGAATACTGGAAAAATAGGAAACAACAACAAAGGAAGAAGAGGAACTGAAGATGTTAACGTGATCCTAGATGGTCAATACGATTGTAAAAAAAAATTCTAAGTCTTATAACTATTATATCACAATAATTTTTCGTATGTTCGGTCATTTAAAGCTTTTGTAGGGACGTTTTGTGCCGTATGCACTGTCTGCAGGACCTCTGCAGCTTAGTCATTGAGTCAGATTCTGGAGAAACTCGTGGCCGGCCTTCATGGTCCTTTGGAGAAGAAAGAAAGTATGGGGTACGGCAAAAAGGCCCGCACACCAGCGTGTCGGCACGTTCCAGGGCCAGCTCAGAGCGCTCATTAGAGCGATGTAACACAGCCGCCGTCGACATTCTTCTTTGTTGGGACAAGGGTTTTACAGTTGGCAGGGTCGCTGATCACTCTAGTAGTCTCCTTACTGAATCGCGTTGCTCGTTACCACCCGAGAAAGCTCAGCGGGAGTACGTATAACTCATTGCCTTCACACCTGACCCAAAACCTATATGATTCGCGTCTACCAATAACACACTTTTTAACCGAACAAAATGATATTTAATTTCTTCGTAGACGTCAAGTGTTTGTGATGAATGCGCCTATTAAACAGCATCGTCGCTACAATGATAAATAATCTAAGTTGTGTTCAAGAGAAATAAAATTCCACACGATTTCCGAACTCAATGCATTTAGTGCGGAATCATTCAGCAGCTACTACAAGATTGCGCCGAGATAAATGTCACAGAGGAGATTAACCACATATTAACTCGCGCAGAATCTTAGCACATATTTTAAGTTCAAATAGAACGATTTACTTCAAAGAATCGCCATTCCGAAAAAAAGTGACTACATAAAAGAGAGGTGGCGCTTCCCACACGTTCATTACGTAGAACGTACTTTTTGACATTTTAAAAGCTTCATATTCGTCTGTAACAAGTGTACTAAAAAAATATTAATGTTTAGTCAATACTTGCAACGGTGCTTATGATTTATTACACCCTGGAAGCAGGCCAGTAGACACGTAACTTTGTAAACTCGCAACACTCGCAAAAGAAACGCCGTTGTTCATGTGATACACCACAGTACCCATTTTCACTTCTGACACAGCTCTTAAGACAATTCTGGTCTCTCTAATGTTATGCCAACAGCCGTGATTAACTCTGCTTCAGTCGCGGATACAGAAAAACCTCAAGGAGGGAGCGCTAAAGATATCTTGAGCTGCCTTTACTTTTACCGCAATAAAAAATAACCAAGTCACATGCAACGTTTGAGAAAGTTTTATTTAAACTGACTATACACATATACAAGCCAATGCCATCTTCCGACATAAAAAAGTTACAATCGTGGTTCTCTTCCTTAAGGGGCTCCGGAACGCCCTATACTTGCAATGTTAAAATAACGCTTATAAATCACATCTTTCCTCACAAAGTATTTGAGGTAGGAAGTTGAACTTTTTACAGATTATTTATTGGAATATGGGCTACAACTTAACACAGGGATTTTACAAAATTTTAGTTCAGTTATTAAAGATGATTTTTTTTTCAATTGTAATGAAAATTCACAACATTTTTTGCAATTTTTTATTTATATATTCAAAAATATACAGTTTTTTGGAAAAAGGCTGTGTTGAATTATGCAGAAGGTACTGTGTAACATTTACTGAAAGTTTGAAATAAATATGTTTGGAAGATCCTTAGAAAACATGTAATTAGTATGAGAAAATAAAAGTTTTGGGAATCGAGTGACAAAGATTGGATTAACTTTTTAGTGCATTCCAGGTCCATAGGATGGATTATCTTCATCCTCTGCAAACTCCTCCTCCAGCTTCCTCTTGTTCCTCCTCCTGTTTACTCTTGCTTGTATTTCTAGACTCTTTACAGCCCTGTCTGCAGCCCGAAGGCGTTCCTTGTCTAAAGCAAGCATCGCTCGTACCATGTTAGAACCTATCTTCATTCCCATATTTCTAAATACCTTGCACCTTACAATGTTGCCATCATTGAAAGTCGCAACAGCATCATACACACCAAAGTGAAGTGTTTCTATTCCAACAAATACAGTCTTGGGGATTCTCGACCATATAACACTATTTACACTTTCATTGGGGTTTTGAGTTTTTCCGTGAATACACTTTTTCAACAGTTCAGGTGCTGCTAAGTCTCTGAAAATAGGTTTTATCACCTCCATTATTGCATGAGGCAGACTAAAATGTACCTGATGAACACGGACGTTAATAATAACACCATTTGACAGCAGTTTAACAGCGCCACAGTGGGTCACGCCCATGGAGAACACATTTCAAAAAAAAATTAAAAATAGTTGTAGTCTTCGGAATTGAATAAATTATATATCTATTAAAAGGTAATAGTCTCCAGATTCAGAAAACGCAAAAAAGTAAAAATTGAACTTTTCATGATTTTGAGCCTTTCCGGAGCCCCTTAAATGATGAATTCTATGCGCCTATTCGAGGTCACTAGAATGGCCGCGACTTTTCTCATAGGTATACGAGTATGTTAGCTATCCATGTGCCAGACAGAAACGTATAAAATACGATGACGCGGACGCGCGTGCTACATAGGAAAGTAAAACTACTCGATAACTCGATTCAGCCGAGTCGACTGACGAAAGAAACGAACGAATAGCGTGCAGCCTGACTGCCAGGAGCAGCGCGGTTGTCATTGCGGGCGGCCCCACAAGGGGGAGGGGGCATGCCGCCCCCCCCCCCCCATATGTATCCTCCACTGCTCTGCTTGAACAAAGGAAACAAACCAGCAAAAATATTCAGTTGCGAGTGAAAAAAATCGAAGGGGTCGCTTTATTAGTATGCTATGCAAATATTTCAGGTAATCTATGAAAGACATTTCTTACCAAATACTTGTACCTTCCATTTCTAATACTGGTTGCTTATATGACATCCATATCAGATAACCATCTATCGTACCCGTAGAAACAGGAACCTGATATCAACCGTACGCATAACGGGGCGATCAGAGAAATGACGGACGAATAAAAATAGACGAATACAACATTCAATGAACTAGTTTTTACTGGAGCTTCCCAGGAATGTCCTAAAGCTCTTGCATACGAATGATCGTGAACATTCCATCAGATTCGTCACAGCTTCACGAAGGCATAAAATACAATGGAAGTACCGTCTGCTACCCACGTAAGTGTTCTTCAGAGCACTGCATTCAAATTTTCTAACCAGTCGGATTTTACTTTTGAGACACGCAGTCATTCATATTGTCACTGGAATCCAATTGTACAGTACCCAGATCTCGCAAACCAACAATCTATGCCAGCATTTTTAACGCAGCTAACTACCAAGTTAAGACCTGTGAACAATACAAACCAGAAGGGATGCTGGAACCTACATGTAATAAAGTGAATGAGTTAATCTAGCATTGTTGTTGTGGTCTTCAGTCCTGAGACTGGTTTGTTGTGTTTCGTGAATCACGGCACGGTGTGTGAGGGAGGACACATAGTGCGCCATTAATCCCCTTTTCCTTCTTGTCTTCCATTCAAGGACCGTACGTGGGAAAAAATGGCTGTTGGGATCCCGGTCAGTACTGCGGAATGACAAGATGTTGGAGCTTTCATACTACTGCCCTACCCGCCAAGAACATTTAGTAGTAATAATATTAGATACTGATTATATTTGTTTTATAATGTAATAGGAAGCATACTCTTAGTACACGTCTGTTTCGAATCGAGCGTGCGAGCGACGCTTATCTCGACAGCAGAATCGTCGCTGCAACAGCCTATGCGCTAGTGACTGAATCGGCCACCGCAACAGCTTACACAACAGCCATCGGTCACAAAAACGGCCCGCTGTCCAGTGTTGGAGACGGCTGACTCCATTACAGATAACTGACTATGAATATCATATAGTATGTCAGGGTGGGATCCTTCGCTTCTTGGTTGGTCAAGAATACACGCACTGATATTACGTTTTATATGGGGTGTCCCAGAAGTGTTGCGATATAAGCTTCGAGGGGTTGTAGAGGGTGTCTTGAGGAACAAATCGAGGATAGGAATCCGTGAGCGGAAACATCTTCCAGCGACACTACAGAGCGTCGAAGTTACAGGTGTGCCAGCGACTGCTACTAGGAGGCGCATTCGGCAGTAAACGTGATTTTGTACTGCCATGACCGCCAGTGGAGAAGACTGAACTAGCTGCTCTCTTGCCTTGCCCATGAAAGCGGACGAGTTACGTCACCCTACCTACAAACACTGCGTGGTAATACAGAAGAAGCAAAGTCAGTTTCGTGTTATAGTTTTTCATAACTTCAAGTTTATACGTGAATGGTACATTTTGATACATTTTTCATCAGGTCTTAAGGATAAGAAGTGAATACCGAATAAAAAATAGGACGTAATTTAAAGAAAGAATTACTGCTGTGCATATCTTCGTAACGAAGATCATTACATGAAAGGCGGTCGTGTTAGTTACCGCATCCTGGTAGCTAAACAATAATAATTTGACACATCTTTTGTTTTTCTTCGGGACAGAAGTTTATTAGAGGTAGTCAAAATAAATGGGACACACAGGCAGTAAGGAAGATTGGAATTTAAGGTCCCGTCGACAGTGAGGTCATTACAGACGGAGCAACGTCGTCCTCCCATATGCGAGTTCAGTGTGCTAATCACTACGTCACCTCGCTCGCTAGTAGGACACCCAGATATATCTGTATTCTTTAGGTGAATCAGATGATCAACGAAAATTTAATGAAAAAAAAAAAACGCATACGTGAGAGCCGCTAAAATGTTCAAGTATTATCTGCGACAAATTACCGAAAAGAAAAAAAACATAAGATATAGCATTGATTCTATATGATACAAAGGTCAAATTAAAAAGAATCTGTTTTACAACGAATCTGCAAAGAAAGAAAATATACTACGTACTGCTTGAAGTTACTGTTCCGAGCACGGTCGAAGCACGGAAACCAAATCCTCAGAAACCAGTCGCATTGTTGCAGTACGAACCCAAATTTCTCTGATTTTAGCGTCGTGGTCTTTTGGTGTGATGTATGTTGGTGAAAGTAGTACTGTACGTTTCTTGGACGCTTTTTCGAACGTGAACTCTCGGAATTTTGTTGAGTCTCTCCACGTGGCACAAGGTCTTTCTCGTAACATAAGCCCCTACCCTTTAACCACGCAATTTGAGCATATCTGAGTCGCTCTCATGCAGTTCAGATGCAGACGACACATGTCACCGCAGTGAAACAGTTTGCCGATCTGCCGACTGCGGTCTTATCGCCAACTCTGCGCTATCTGCCACAAGATGGCAATCAGGGCAGTCAGCGACAGAGGCCCTTAAGTAATGGAATGCCGTAGACGCCCCGTTCCAGGAAATGCTCCACTTATCTAGACAGGTATCACCGCGATGTTAATTTCCTGCAATAAACACCATATCGCTTAAGAATTCGTCGATCTGAGATAAGAAATAATTCCAATTGGCCTCTGTTAATCGAGTTGTTTGGTATCACGTGCGGTGCAGTCGAACGATGCACTCCAGCCACAAGTAATTTGACTCACGTTTTTAAGCAAAATGGGAAAGCTATCTCGTCCTGTGGTCTGTCTGCGTTACCTCAATGACAAGCACCGAGTCTTACCAGAGTCTCGAGCGTTTCTAACGGCTCCTGTGCAGAGCCTCACTGCGGTGATTGGCGTAGATACAATAAGTGTTCACTTTCTGGACGCCAAAAGCTTGATTTGATCATCATCTTCATGATAAAATCTTCTCAGGGTGATAGTCAAGTCAATGCGTCATTCTCCGGCAACGTTTCAGCACGTTTCTTACTCACCATCTTCGCCTGAAGATGGCTTAGATTCGACTATCCACTCGAGAAGATTTTATCTTCGAGATTCGCAGAGAAAGCCTGCATTCTCATATAACCATCATCTTCAGTTCTGTGCTGTATTAGCAGTGTCTCTGCTTCCCTTGATCCACTGCTTCCTGCTTAATGTTGCTGTATGTGCTCCCATCCAGCACATTATGCAATAAGAAGTTCTTTAATTTTGAGAAATGCTAGAGGCCAGAAGTACAGAAAGTAAAACTTCCCTTAATGGAAGCTTCCCAAAAGCGAGTGTTTTAAAATTTTCATGCAAAATAACGTAAGCTTTTATGGTAAAATTCTTCCAAATAGCGAACATCGTCAGCAACGGACACTAACACCGAAATGTATCCCCAAACAACAATTAGCCTAAAACTTCCAAATAATGGACAACATGAAACAAAAAGACGGTTGTAAATCAAACAGCAACAATCATTATCATGCGTTTGAACGTTTTGTAAGTTAATAGTGCATACTGTTCCCGGTTTCAAGCGAGAGAGCTTATGTACAGTAGTGCTAAGATGTCACAAAAACGGGAACGGTTAACGGAGAATGAAAAGGTCGCGATTATCAATGTCCAGGAAAAGAAAATCTTAGTGTTAAGGGGTATGACCATGAGGTTTGCTGTTGGTAAAACACTTATCAGTGACATATTAAGAAACAGAAAGAACATTCTGAAATCGCGGATTGGAAATGATAACTTTGCCAGTAAACGCGCTTTTTCCGACACACCAGCCTTACAACTGACAGTTGGTTCTCTGTGCATGGAGCAATAACTTGCCAGTTAGTGAGTAGCCAAGAAGTTGGGACTTCACCATTTTAAAGCTTCTGTAGGTTGGCTTGACAAATTTAGGAGCAGACACAAAATCTCTTTTCTAACTGTGTGTGGTGAATCCAGCTCAATGAATGGAAACATCGCATCAGATGGGAAAGAAAGGGAACAGGTACTTGTGAGAGATATCAAGAACGAAATATTTTTAATTGTGACGATACTGGTCTTTTCTTCAGAGCTCCTCCCAGTAAAACGATAGCCTTGAAGTATGAAATCTGTTCAGGAGGCAAAATTTCGAAAGAATGACTCACTATGTGTGGTAACATGATATGCGGGTCTGAAAAGACTATGTAATTACCGGTAAGTCTATGAAACCTAGATGTTTTAAGGGCACAGTAAACTGGACTTGTAGTGGTGTGTTACTAAACGATCCTGAGTGACAATTCAATAATGGCTGAATGGTTTCTGGCATTTGATAGAAGAATGGATAGACAAAGCAAGAAAGTGATTTTTTTTAAATTGATAATTTCGCTTTCCAACTCGGTGCTGTACTAAAATACGTGAAAATAATCTTTTTGCCGCCAAATTCAACTTCATGTTGTCAATCAGTAGCTCAGGGGACTTCTCAAAATTTCAAAGTGTTTTATAGTCAAAAGTATTGAGATATTTTTTTGTCTCGAGTGGACAATACTGAATCTGGATATGAACTCGGAAAATCTATTGGTGTATTGGACACAGTTCTGTGGATTTCTTCAACCTTTAAACAAGTAACATCCACCACAATCACCAACTGTTTTAAGAAGGCGGGGTTCATTTTCAATGACCGTGCTCAGAGATTGACGATGGTGTCAAACAAAACAACCTCAAAGCACATGAGCAAGAACTTTAGGCTTTTGTAGAGGGATGTGGTGGATCTGAAGGATATGCCAATACCTATGCTCACAGAAATTACATCAAGTAAATGAACTCATACAAGGTCTTAATCAAGAAGGGCGTGCTGCTGACATTTTCGGTAATGGACAACTGGAAGAAGATGCAGATGATGAAACTGAACGGGACTTAACTCCACTTTCAAGTAAGCAGGCAGCTGAAGAGGTAAGAAAATGGGAACATTAGTTTTTAGTGAAAAGCGACTGAACACTTTAGCTTAAGCAGTTTAAACACACACTGAAACAAGAATTCTAAATGACTACTTCAGAAAAAAGTTTGGGGATTTATAATTGTAGTTCTGTACTTAAAATAAATTTTTACTAATTTGCTTGTCCAGCATACATGGTACAGTACTTTTCTATCCACAGTACATTCTATGTATTGTTTTGTGTGTGTACTGCATGACTTTTCGTCTTATTTTGAATAGGGGGCACTTCTTAAACATGGAATTTTTAATTTTCCTCATACATGTCAGTTATTCGTAGGTTTTGCTGTATTTGGTTTTATAATACTTTAAGGACGTAAATTTAGACAAGAATATTTCTATGATTCAAGACACGAAAGAGATCCAAAGTGTTTGTTATAGTTCAGAGAGGGATTATCTGGGATATATATCCGTATGGTGCATTAATGTTGAAGACTTAATTTTAAATGCTGTTGCTAGTTCAGAAACCAACGGTCACCGATTGTGTTGAGTGCCTGTTTAAACCGTATCGCGGCTTTGGCGGCAGAGGAAATTAATGACCGAATTTTATGACAACTTCTGAAAGAGATCATGGTTCGGACATCCATCCGCAAATAATTTCGCCAGTTCGCAACGAATTTTTTTTAATTTTTTTTTTATTACCGTTTCTCTGTTTGCCGAGGCGTCAACTGCCTGCAATTTTTCAATTACAGCATTGTATGCTGCTGCCTTTTTGTCTCGGTCACTATATTCTTTACTTTTAATCTTCCACAAACATGGGTGGTTTCTATATATTTCAATGAATTCACTTACAAACTCTCGAGAACACTGACGAGTATCAGCCATTTTAATGCCCTATGCGCACAAATACAAACACTAGACTGAGCAAACAGCTGTTTCGCGCCAGATTTGCGGCGATCTCTGTCCACACGCTCCAACTTGTCTGCGCAGATGTGGTTTGAACCCACAGATTTGAGAGGTTTCGCTCAAACCTCCAACTCCAACTTCCAGGTTTGCACACACCTCAGGTTGGTGCAAATCTTCTGTCCACACGCAACGATCTGTCTGCGCAGATGTGATGTGCGCAGACAGATCGTTGCGTGTGGACGGGCCTTTAGTTTCGTTATCGCTGCCGTGCTGTTAGTCATAGCTGCTCCGCTGTTATTTGCACCAAAGAAGAGCAACGTTCAGTGATCCGTTTCTTGTGGTCGGAAGACGTGTCAGGGACCGAAATTCATCGAAGACTTTCGGAACAGTACGGGAACAGTGTTTTGCCACAACATAGTGTCTACAAATGGATTGAAAAATTCCGAAATGGTCGCAGAAGTGTTACGCACGATGAAGGCGCCGGACGACCGTTTACCGCCACAAATGAAGAAACCATAGAGCGTTCAAGTGAAATGAATCTCTTAGACAGACGATTAACTATTGACGAAGTGGCACATCGTCTGCAAATTAGTCACGGTTCTGCCTACGAAATCATCCACAACTGACTTGAGTTTGATAAAGTTTGTGCAAGATGGGTCCCAAAATAACTCATACAGTTGCATAAACAAACGCGCTTGGACATCTGCAAAAAACATTTGGATCGCTATGGCAACGAAGGGGACAGCTTCTTAGACAGGATCATCACTGGTGACGGAACATGGCTCCATTATTACGAGCTGAGAGTAAACGACAGAGTATGGAATGGAAACATCCAAATTCGCCGTGCAAGAAAAAGTTCAAGTCCCAACCGTCCGCAGAGTAACTGATGCTTACGGTTTTTTGGGACGCACCAGGCCCAGTACTGGAACATTATGGGGAAAGGAGCACAACAGTAAACAGTGTACGTTACAGTGAGATGCTTACTGTCAGGCTAAGGCTTGCAATTCGAAGCAAACGCCGAGAATTGCTGTCAAAACGGGTTGTGTTGTTGCACGACAATGCCCGTCTGCATACTGCTGCCCACAGTGCTGAAACGCTTCAGAAACTCAAATTCAAATTACTGGATCATTCTCCATATGGTCCCGATCTTGCCCCCTTGTGACTATCACTTGTTTGGTCAACTCAAACAGGCATTAAGGCACTGTCTATTTGCCTCGGACGAAGCAGTGAAAGAAGCGGTGCATTCTTGGCTGGCAGCTCAACCCAGAACCTTCTTTTATGAGGGGATCAGGAAGCTTGTACAACGATGGACCAAGTACGTTGAAATGCAAGGAGACTACGTCGAAAAATGATGTTCTTGTAAGTTTCCTATTTGATTACAATAAAATTTTATAACTACTTTGCGGATTATAACTTACTTACCCTCGTATTTCTGTCGAAAAGACAGTGATTTCAATACTGAGCGTCCCAGAAATCTTACCCTGATTACAAATAATCGTAAAGCAAAAATATGCTACATGGACAACATTTTTTACCTCGAATTTTGTGTGTCTTATTCAAGTTGTTGTGTAGCTATATACTTACTTTATTTGTTGCAGATCCCAATGACGTAACAACAGTTGAATCGGACACAAATTGCAAACAACACATACTAAAACAAGGAGAAAGTCCAATGTGTCCTATGGTATCACGAAACAGTGTCACCAAAAACAGTCCATAGAAAATTCCAGACGGCATACCACAGACAACCACACGACATTAAAAGCATCAAGATGTGGCATGTGAAGTTCAAGGAAACAGAGAGCGTGTGTGGTCTCCCTAGAACAGGCAGGCCTTGACCTAGTGCACAGACAATTCAGGAGAGACATCCGTATGGGAAGTCCCAAGAAGTCAGGTAAGTGGAGCTCAAGTGAATTGAAGATGGTGCTCCACCTCATTGGGGGTTAGATGTTCATACCTACGCGCAATCAACTTTTGTGGGAAGATGGATCGCTCGTGGTGGTCTCACCAACACCAATGGATTTTTTCCTTTGGGGGTTATGTTACGGACCAGGTTTACCAAACACAAGAATTACTGACGCCATAACGTCCATACCTCGCGAAATGTTGACCAAACTATAGGTGGAATTGGAATGTCGCCTACATACCCTTCGGGCAACGAAAGGAGCACACGTTGAAATTTATTAACTTGTGTGTGTACACAAAAATTTGAATATGTTACCTGCACTGCAAGATAAAAGGCATGTGTCTATGTGCCATATTTTCTGCCTTATGCATGTGTGTACTCAGGAAAAGACTTCTGGGACACCATTTATATCAGTAGTTGAATACATTACAAGCATTATCAGTATCTGAAATCTCATATCCGCAGTTGAGTGTTCAGCATTGGAGTGCTGCTAACGGTCTCAGTTGCTGGTGCTACTGAACGGATGCACTCAGCCTCGTGATACCAGTTGAGAAGCTCCTTTAATGAGGCTCCAAGGTCTGTAAATCTTCCAGCGGCTGGGACATGAGTGTGCCGACCCCACGCCCCTCCACAATACAAACTAGTGACACCATTGGCAGAGGGTGACATGGCGGCCGGTCGGCGTCACATGGTCCTCACAGCATGAGGGCGAATGGCTTAATTTGTGCCAATACATGACAACATTTCCTACGCTCATATCATTTTCTGCGTATCCGTTCGGTATGTTAACTCACGTAAAATACGAGGCTAAGTCATTAAACGATGCGGCTTTTATCATCAATTTCATCAACAGGTATGCACATCGACCACAAGTGGTTTCCCAATAGACCACCACGAAGGTTTCGCAGTGATCGAGTAAAAGTCTCCATTATCGATGATCTTAGGGATTGTCACATCCGCATTATATCCTTATTATGTAACAGTTGCCCTTCTGTCGTCATTTTAGCCCCAGGTCAGAAGAATGGTATGACGTGCACCGCATCTTAAATGTTATGGGTATGCCAGTTATTACTATGCCTGGAAACTCATGGAGTCCAAAGACTTATGCCCATTCCTGGGTCTATAAATTGGCACTCTTCTGGCCTAGCTTTCTTCGAACTCTGTGTTTACTTCCTTGACCTAGAACAGTGAACGGCAACGTCACACTGGGATTGTCCCGCAAATAGCCTGTATATTTGAATGTCACTGAACTGCGAACTTCAAGCAGAAGAACAAAGCAGCTAAAGACTGAGAAACGCATCAAACAACTGTCTTTTAAATATATGTTTGTGAAATTCAATCTGACGCGATTTTTCGATCTGATGACACTTCGATGGTTTTTGTAGTAATGTCACTGATTTATTTATTATTAACGCAGCTTCTCTCTAGAGCCTGGTGGTCCCTATTTCAGACCTTCACATCCCAGAAAGATCTGTGTTCACTTGGACTCGAACTCAGGACCTCCACATAGGAGCCAACTATCCCAACGAATAGACTTCGCAGGCAGTTATCTTTCTTATTCGAGCTTTGATGTAAGTAATGTCTTATTCCAGCTCTCGGTGGCATAAAAAAAGTCTTAATTGTTGTAGTAAAACTTTAGTCATAGGACCCGGAACTTACGCTGTTTTTGTGATTCTTTCACAGTTTTCTTTGTCCAGCACTAAATTTAGAAAACAGGTATTATCTCATTCTGTTGAGGATACATTACTATTAGTTTAACGTTTAGACCACGAGAAAAAGTATTACATAGACTTTTTATGACTTTCTGATTCAGTAATGGTAAACAAAGAATATGCGTTCCGACACCTTCCACTAAACAGTTCGTTGGTAGATAGATTGGTCAGCGGGAAAGACCGAAAATTTACTTGTTCCGTAAAACACTGTAGAATACAAAGCCGGCGACATTCTGGCAAAGAACCAGGCGAGACAGTTACAGATGTCTGAACGACAGTCGCCCTAGTGCGATAAGCTTCAAGGCTCCCCGCTTTTTCTTATCACGAGCGACTCAGCAGCAGAATTATCAGAAGGTGAGACAGTATCAGATGTGGGATATGCCTGACAGAGGTAGCGGGCCGCCAACAAACCAAGTGTCGAAAGGGCTGGAAGGCGAACAAGAAACGTTTTCTGGCGTTCAAACTAATTCCAAGGAAACAACAAGATGGACGATTCCTCCTCTTTCTTCTTTTTTTTTTTTAATGGACTTGTAGTCCGGGGTGATATGTTACAATACAGCATCACCGGTCTATTGCGGTCTAACTGTGTTGGTGAGGCAGTAAATTTCCACAGGGCAGTGACTCCGTCACTGCAATTCACTTTGGAGGTGTGGCGGTGGGACTTGTAGTCCCGTACCACCCTCTGACGGTGATAGTACTACATGAGTCAGGCAGAAGAATTTTGCCTAACATGGGCAGGTGAAGGTGTGGCGGTGCCTCCTCTTTCATTGATATTATTATTATTATTATTATTATTATTATTATTATTGTACCTGCGAGAGATTGTGCAGAAAACAGGACTGAACTCAACATCCAGTGAAGAAAGGATTTAAAACTACAAACAAACATTCATACTTGCATGGAACCATTACAACAAAAGTATTTCCATCAATGCCGAATTAAGACACTATAGTACAGTAATCTTACCAGAGACCTCGCATGCAATAATGAAGGGGAGAATGAAAATTAAGGAGATGGAAAAAATGACGGGAGGAAAATAATGAGAAAAATCTACGTACCGGTTGAGAAGAGGAGATTCGTATAAAGAGTTCGACATAAGAACTGTATGAACAGACAGAGATAATTACAGACATCTTGGATAAGAAGGGCACAGTTCTTCGGACACATACATAGGAAGAACGAAAACAGGCTGACCGAGAAGATTTTTAACATAGTGACAACTAGTTCAGAGAAAACCGACTGGGTAAAGGAAATCCTGGAAGGTCTCAAGAAATTGAAGTTAGTTTAGCATTGATTTTATTATCTTTAATTATTTCAATTGGTGGTTTTAACGTGTTTGCTTGAACATCTTCAGAGAAGGCATGGCAAACAGGGAAGACCACAGAGAAAAAGAACTAGAAAACAGAAGTTTTACGAACGCCCAAAGAGAAGAAAACAGGAAAGAAGGGAGGAAAAAGAAACAGTGAATATATGAGAGGTTTTTTACAAGAAAAAAGAAAGAAAAAATTCCGTAAGAATTGCGATCAAGACTGTTTTTTAATTATCATATTGATTGTGTTTTAACGATCTCCTTGTGGGGGAATCAACGACGACGACGATGATGATGATAATTTCGATTGGGTTTACTACAAAACAAAGTGCCAACAGCTTAGTACAAACATAAAATCATATATACAAAGAAATGATGACATATCACATTTAACCAAAACAATATAAAAAAACGGACAGGTGTGACTTGGACTCGTGCTCTGAGGGTTATGTAATTATGTGTTAATTATATAGAGAGGTAGCTTATCTATGAGTTTCAATGAGTGAGATTGCGAGTATCAAAATATGTGACATACGTGGCCGTGTAAGTTGATTTCATTGACTCAGAAGCTTAAGTTTTTTATACGGGCAAGGGACCGTGGACCTTAGTATTTGAAATAAATTTGAATTCCATATCTCTACCCGTTACTGAGAAAAAGGGTTCTTCATTGACGGACGGACAACAGAGTGGTCCTGTAACGGTTCCGGTTTTACAGACTGAGGTACAGAACCCTAAAAAGAGAACACGACACAGGTTAGAGTGACTGCGCAAATAAATATCGACCACAATTTCATATTCACATGTCACTGTCGCCTGTATATTTGAGCATCTTCATGACACAACAGAACAGGAGCACTTGTTGGAAGGGGGCCACTTCAGTTCCACAAGGTTCTGCAGTAGATGGTTTTGTTGTGCTTCGAGAAAACTACAGGAAAACAGGTAGTTGTTTATAGTTCTTTCTTTCGTCTGATAGTCGCAGAAAAGGTTATCCTTGATGCCTCTTCGAAGTAAGCGGGAAGGAGTTGAGCTATGGATTGTACGCGTTCATACCAAGGTAGTTACCAGGTTCCTGCTCGTCTGAAATTTCCGAAACCAGAGTTCTTTTTACTAATTACAACACAAAAAAGCTTCGGAAAACAGACAAAGCTATTTGTTTTACGGAATCTATGTACGACAAGTACAAATTAGTTATGGATAGGATAATTCGAGTTTTACGATTAAACCAATTTCTTCGGACATTGTGAACAAAACAATCGTTTCGAAGTAACCTCCCAAAGCAGCAACGATCTACAATTCGTCCAAGATATATTTGTCTAATACTCGAGTTTGTGTTTAAGGATGTAAAAAAAAAACGAAAACTGCCAGAATGAAGTCCAGTAGGGACATGAACTTATTAATCAAAGAAAAGGAGAACACAAAAAAGAAACACAGATTTTTACTTACATAAACATAGTTAAACATTCAAAAATAAAGACAGGCAATTTATGACGCAAAATAAGTATTCGTCTGCAATACCGAAAATCAACTCTGAACACATACCGTTATGCTTAATATTTAGTAGGTCCTCTTTCCCTCTTTATAATCACTTGTATTCTTCTTGAGATGGATTTCACCAGAGATTCTATTGCCTGCTCTATAAATTTACGCCACGCCCCAAGAAGAGTGTTCTTGAGAACATTTCTATTGGATGTCTGATGATTCCTTAATTTATTTGGAGCATTCCGCAAATTCTCTATTGGGTCAGTGTCTGGGTTGCGGTGGTGTCGGCATCCACCGGGGAGTGTTACACAACAGCCATAGCCTTGCATCTGGAGCTACTAGTTCGGAATCATTATCTTGTGCAAAAATATAGTTCCCACAAAGCCCCATATTATTCACACTTCTGGATGTGTGTGTTCTTAAAATGTTTATGTAAACCTCGTGGTCCATAATTCCATCAAGAAAAAACAGATCTCAGACTTCATTTGCAGTCAACAAGCACTAGACAAGTACTGAACCTCCCCCATGTTAAAATGAGGCTGTTATATTTCTGTCTTTACGTTCACATTTCTTTTTTATCCACAATGTTACTCGTCCATTTAACTTAAAGTGTTGAAATCGATTCTCGTCAGTAAATACAACCTGCTGCCAAAAACCAAACTCATCGGATTTATGTTTTCTTGCAGATGCACGTCGCTTGCTTCTGTTGATTTTACTGACGTCTGGTTTTCTACGGGCTGTTCGGCCTCCATACTCAGCTTCATAAAGCTCATTTCCTTCCGTTGCTCTGAAACAGACTTTCCTGTATGCATCTGAACCGCAGTAGCAAGTTTTGGAGCGTTTCGTTGTGGTTTTTCGTCCACTGCTCTAAATAGATGTCGGTTTTCCATCTCGAATAGAACTGCTGGACGACCACTTCGTAACTGTTTTTCGCACGTTTTATTCTGATTAAACCTGTATATAACAGTCTTCACTGTACTAGTAGTTCTGCCGATTGTTTCTCCAATTTCTTGAAAAGATTTTCCTTTTGGAAACATCCTGATGCAGATTTTTCCCTCTTCTTTTGTAATTTCAGGACGTTTTCGTCCCATATTACTCAAATACCACTCAACGGCTTTGAATACCGAGAGGGAACTATCATTTATATTGGATGAAACATAAGGGCATAAGGAAATGTCGAGCGGTGTGCGTCAGTGCGGCACCGTACCTGGGATCTTCTTTACTAGACGAATATTTATTTGACATTAACTGATGGAAGATTTTAAATAACGTGGATTTGTTCACAAATTAAGCAACATATGAACTCAAACAGCGTTTCATTTCTAAATGTAGATATCACGATATGTCAGCAATTAGTTATTATTCGTTTCTTAGGTATGTGTTAACGATTTTGTTTGTTATATTCTGTGCGCTATAACTGGGCGAGTACTTTTTGAAGTCACTGCATTTCCTAACGAAAGCAGTCTGTTGTGGGACAGAGCTATCCCCACTGGCGGTGCTGACGAATCATTGTGACGTACCATCGCGACCGTGAGAGCTGATCTGGACGAAAAGTTGCTTTTTATGCAATCACCACCTTAACATGAGAAATACCTGATCTTTAATGCACTGCATATTCATGTATAACAATCACTCTACTCACTAAACGTGAAAGGATGGGAGGATCTCTCTTGGCGGAAGGGAGCCGGATGCACCATCTGACAGCTATTAGGCAACGCCGGAACCGTGAAGATACTTTGCTCCAACCAGCACGGAACGGGCTTGTACTTTAGCAAAGCACTACAGAAACAACTAAATTTAAAACTGGCCTCTATTGAAGTAAAAAAATCGAACCATGATGTACTTTTCTCACACTCTACTCTGGCTCCTAATTTTTTATCCTGGAACATGGAAACCATTATGCTCTATAATCATTTATTCCTTGTTTTTGTCTGAGTGTCATATTTTGCTGTATGTTCATGATGCGACATAAGTACATCATTAGTAAAAGTGTAATAAAGCGCTGTGTTTATTTCTTGCTACAAATCTATACGAGGGTTGGAACTTAAATAGTGGCAACTGTTTATTCACAACCGATACAAAAGAGTTACATGTTTGCACCTGTTACTGTGACTACTTCAAAGTAGTCACCAGCGTTGTGTAGAACCCGTTGTAGACGATGTGGAAGGCGTAGTATACCGTTAGCAGAGCCTGTTCTGTTGATGGTGCGAATGGAGCGGTCTAATGCCTGTCGAATCTCTGGAACAGTTCTGAAGCGAATGCCACGAAGTGGTTCTTTCATCTTCGGAATCAAATCAATGTCACAAGGTCTTACGTCCAGGGAGTATGGTGGATGTTATAGTACTTCCCAGTCCCATCGACCGAACAGAGCAGCCACAGCTTGCGCTGTATGCGCCCGCGCATTGTCGCAAAATGATAGGTGGGTTGCGCAGAAAGTGTCACCGCTTCTTTCGCAAAGTTTGTTGCAGGTGATGCTCCAAAAACGAACAGTAATAAAGTACATTGACGGTTTGCCGTGGAGGAACGTTATGCGTTAGGATACCACCATCACAGTCGTGCACGAGAATCACCATAACTTTAGACAGCGAATAAATAGTTGCCACTATTTTAAGTTCCAACCCTCGTACTTAAGTTTTGGGCCCAGATTTGAACGGCTCAGGTTGCGAAAATTATAGTAATTGTTCGCTGGACTATTTTTTCGAATACTAAGAATATTTGTGAAACTTCAGGATTTGTGGAATATGATCGACATGGCGCTGGTGGTGGTAGTTGTACAAACAAAGTTCTCATGCAACGATCAGTGAAAAATATGGAAATGGCACATTCAACTTTGTTTAAGGGAAAACTGTCTTTATTCGATTATCTATGGTAGACGTCAATGTCCCTCATTAGCGGAAGGAGAAGAACCGTCCGTCGCATTTCGGCGCTAGCTACGGGACAACGCATGGACAGAGATGAACATCCTGATATTTTGGCAAAGAAGGCCAATGCAAAAAGAAATCTTGGACCCTCTTTCAATCGTGTTCGAACAATCATCATTGCAACCACAGACCATACATAATACAGACAGCGCATGTCCCTATCTCTGCCGTGTTAATGCTTGAAACCAAGCTCTAAGTCACGTGACTCGGGGCAGAAAGCCGTTGCTGTCATTACACGCTGTGTGAAGTGGAGCGGACAGTTACAGTTTCTCTCAATTATAGCTGAAATCAAGCATTGATTTTGACAATTCAACGAACTGTAGTACGACTCTTACGCTTGTAGTAGTGCAGATAACCTAGTTTCTCCGAAATTACTGATAGTAAATCAGTGGTTATCGTTTTTACATGTGGTCAAGTTGAAACGTATTTACAGTTATTTTAATAAGCGACAGAATGATTGTTCCCTAGTGAATAATTTATTTTATTTTATTTTATTTTTTGCACTGTGAATTATTGTAGTTCACCACTTCCACAGGAGTAGAAAAGAAAATAACAATTTCAAACGAAGCATTAGTTTTCTAACGATTCCACAAGAGTATGTGTGAAATGCTTTAGTAAGCATTTGTAAGAAAGGAAATTCGATTATGTGCAATGTGCCAGGTATTTATACAAAATAAGGACGTATGTTTACTGAATTTTGCTTAATCCATCACAGATACCGAAACGATATCAAGATAGGAAGCGTAATTTATTATACAACGTTGATTATACTAGTCTAGTAAGCTAGATATTAACGATATATCGTCTCAAAATCTTAGTCATTCACCAAGTTTTACATCCAAGGACCAACATCCATCCTAAGTTTCAACTTGTGAAATAGTTCTGCAAGTGTTTTAAAGTAATTCACTTCCACAACTGAGAATTTCGTCACTTCGCAAATTTGTGGTAAGGTCTTATGGGACTAAACTGCAGAGGTCATCGGCCCCTAAGCTTACGCACTACTTAATCTAATTTAAGCTAACGCTAAGCAACACACATACACATACACACACACACACACACACACACACACACACACACACACACACACACACACACATACGAGGGAGGACACGAACCGTTGGGGGGCAGCCGCGCGGACCGTGACAAAATGCCCGAGACCGCGCGGCTACCCCGCGCGGCTTTCGTCACTTCACTCAATCTGTTGGGTACAAGACAAATCTGAGCATATGTGAGGGTCTTTACTTCTGCATGTAGTAAAAAGCACAACATTTGATTGTAACAAAAATGTCATAAATTGTGCACTTTAAATGCGTAATGACATGGTTGGCTTCATGCCCCGAGTTACATGACTCACATGTTTGTTTCCGTAAAATGACGTCATGCGCGGTTAATGTTATACATGGTCTATGGTTGCAACTATTATATAAGCTATTCGATTGTTTCTTTGAAATAACGAAAGACATCACATGTATAACAAAATACACATCGCCACTTTCAACATTTTCGATGACATATGGAACAAACTGAGAAAAATAATCCAAATGAAGTCTTGCCTCTTTCGCCGTTTCATCATCGTATTTTAAAATCATTAGGTCCGAAAGATCAGTTTTAGAGGTAGGCCTCGAATGGTGTTCCTGAAGCCGAGCAGGCGACAATTGAAAATTCACTAGGTGCACATGGAAAAAGCTCAGGCAGCTGGCACTTTCTATGCTAAGTTAAAATAGGATGAGCTACAGTGACAACAGAAGAAATTCACAACAGAGAGTAACAAGTCAAAGAAGAAAGAAACTCGCTCACGTCTACATTGCAAGAAATTTGGATGCATTATTGCACAGTGCCGAAAACGCATGACCACAGAAGGAATAAAGACGATGAATAACAATAATAATTCTAGTTCCAGTTTGAAAGTAAACAGCAGACTCATTTTTCAGCACTGTCTTACAAGTTCGTACTAATTTTCATAGCGCTGGTTCTAAGACTTCTGACGCTGGCCCAACACCAGATTTCACCAAATACACGGCACTTTGTTCCATTTGAAAATGTTGCAGATTCCACAATGTGTAGCTGGAAACGGAGTTATTTTTGTGCACGGGATTGGCAGTATTAATACTGGAGCATGTATAAACAAGAAGTAGATACCTGCTTCGCTGGATGATGACTGGTGCGTTCGCATCTGATGACTTTCCTCTGTTCGTCAAGCTTCACAGTGTGAATGTAATGTGACTTATATAACAAATGTGTTATCACTTGGCGACATAGAGAAATAGTTGTAACAGGAAAACTTGTTGGTTCAATTTACGTTATGAACAAGTGTGTTTGTTATCCAGAATCACAAATAAAGATTAAATTAGCAACTTCAGAAGCACAATTTCAAGGTTGGAATGAGAGACACGGTCATTATGATAAATGTCATGTACGAGACAGGCTCTCGCTTCGATATATTGGTTAAGTGTTCTGATACCACATCGTTTTGTTATGGAGGTGTTCTTGGCAAATCCCACTGCAAACCATTCAGGCTTCGCAGAGATTGCCTACAGACCGTTGATGAACCGAATGTTGCTGATGCCAATGGAGTAATCGCTGTTGACTCTGTAAATGGTTTTCGTTTGCGATTTTCAAAGACGTTTATTCACGCTTTGGTGCGAAATAAATTTGAAACAGGTGACAATGAGGCAACATTTTCGAAGGAGTGTCATCCTGCTGATAAGAAGGTTAAAGCGTTTTGGTCTGATGGGGGAGAATAATTTAACTCAAAACGGTAGCTGCAATGCTACGAGACTGTGGTATCGAGTTTCGTCTTTCTTGTCGGATTACGCCTGAGCAAAACCATGTTGTTGAACAAGCAGATCAACATGTAGTAGAATTAGCTCGATCCATGTTATCACCTATCAAGTTACCTAAATCATTTGGGTGCTGACTAGCGTTTTCCTACTCAATCGCAATGAGAAGACAAGTATTACTGAATGCCTTTTTGTGGACTGTCAATGTGTTAGGCAGTTTTAACTATTCACACATTTTTAGACCAAAATCTTATGTCTATTTATCAAATAAATTTCGTTGTAAGATTGACAACAAAGCTATGTATGGCTATTTTACTTTTTGTGTGAATTACAAAGATTGTTATAAAGCGCGAACCGTGTCAAGGCGCCCTAGACCAGGCGGCAGTTGTTAGTAATAGCGGCATTCGTACCGTAACAACGACTGCAGCTGAAGAAAATTTGAAGCTTACGTAATTCGACGTTAGAATTGCATTGTTATATGGCGACATTACACAGAAATATGTATCTTTGGAACCAGAAGGTTTTGCTGACGGAGCGGGTCACCTTGTCGCCTGAAAAACTCATTATATGGACTAGATGCGCCACCTCCCTGTTGGAGTAGTAAGTGTCGCTCATTAACGAAAAAACATTGCTTTATTCCTTTGACAGTAGATTCTTGCATTTGTATTCGACAGAGAAAAACAGAAAAATTGCGGATTGTTAAGTCGAGAGTCTGAATCGCAGGATAAACTCAAAGGGTAGTGAATTCATTTTCTTATTTGTTAAATTCAGATTTTCTGAACCGTTTAAACATGCCTGCTTGAAACTATTACAGACAGTCATAATGAACAATTAGACAATGAATGTAACAACACTCAAAAGCATCTTTCTTATCGTTGAGTTGGGGATCATTAAAGTATCTTATACGTACTCGTACAGATCTCGCTTATGCTGTTTTAAAAGTTGTTCAATCGATGGATAAACTCACTTCTGACTGGAACGCGTTTTTCGTGTTACCTCAGATTTGAGTCTCTTTCTCGCTTCATCTGGCAGCTGATGACTTTGCATGCGTCATTAAAACAAGACGATCAACTAATGCTCTCGTCTTAAAGATCGGCAACACAGCTGTATCGTGGATGTCTCAGATGCGATCAGTCGCACTGAAATACTTGCTTCTAGCGAAGGTGCCGAAGAATTGGTGTGGTTCAAACGACTGTTGTCGGAGATTCGCGAAAATAGGAACACGCTCGTATTGATAATGCGAACGCCGTTAAAATTGTGAAAAATCCAAAATTTCTCGCGTTCAGGCACATCGCGGTGCGTGAAGTCAATCAAAACGTGGATATCAATGTGGAATATCCTGGACATGTTTAGAAACAAATTAAAAGCGATATGTACTACGATAAGACTTAGTAACTAACGTGTTTTGTACCCTTATTGTTTTGCTCACTGAGAAGTATTTTGTATGCCAAAGTTCGATTTGGGCAGAAGTATTGAAGTAAATAAATCGAACCGTGATGTGTTGTTCTCACTTCTATTTTGGCAGACAGTTTTGTGTAGTACTACTGAAATCTCTGGTTTATAACTGTGTTCTCTGCTTTTGTTTATGCCTTGTTCGAGTGTGGATTTTTTTTGTTGTACGTTCGCGTTACTACATAAAGTGCACCATTCTTGAAAGTACAATAAAGCGTTGTGTTTATTACTAGAAGAGTATCCTTAGTTCACTGCAACAGCCACAAATTTACAAAGATCTTAATATAGGGCGTTATTGGAGTTAGTGGAAGGGGGAAGGGTGTGCTGGTTTTGGTTCACGTGTAATAGACAGTCGTTTTGAGTGTTAGTTCCGAACATATGAAGGTTGAGGGATAGTAATATTAGTTAGTGTGGTAACCTACATCAGTAGACAGCTCTGCTTCATCTCAGTTTATTTTATTTCTTTCAAATTTTTTAATCAACTTTATAGTGTGGATATATATGTCTTACGTGGAATGAGTAGTACTGTAAAACCACGTCTGAAATGGTTGAGTAAGTATTTTTGGAGGCTAGGTCTAAGTGGCGCAATCGAGTAGCTGAACATTATTCTTTTTATATGATTTCTTTCTAGGGTTCACTGAAGCCTGAAAGGACGCAGATCGGAACTTTAAGCCAGTGGGGCTACATGTAACTCATAACGCTTCACTACTGCCATAAGTTTGGTAAGTAAACAAATTGACCTGTTCAGTGTCCTACTATAAAATGATGTTCTCACTGTAGCCAGTTTCCCTGATTACTCAGTGATTTCTGGTTTATAAGTTGTTTTGTTGTCTCGATCCTAACATCAATGACAGTAAATGGATGCAATGCCGTTTAATAGGAAAGTTCAGTTATCATCGCATGATCACCCACGTTCTAGAAATCTCACAAATTGATCAGTACTGTAAGTTATCAAGATTCGTTCATATAAAAAAGGCTAACTAATTAGCATATGCGTAAATAAAGCTCAGACCACCATAAAAATCTCTCTTAAAATTTCACTACAAACTGGAAACGCTAATTAAAGCCTGATAATTCCTTATTTTTCTGCTGGAAATTCTAATGCAATTCTTATAAGATATATATGCGATATTAAAAGTTAGCAATTAGACTAAACTGCTGCAAAGGATCTCTTATTAACGTTATTCTATCAACAAAAGCTTCAATAGTTTTGTAAAACAAAATTAATCGATTTTATATAGCCAGCACCGGGTATTTAGACTCATCTGTATATTTAAAACAGTCCCGGCTAAAAACATCAGTCAGAATTGACTCCGCGTGTATTTGAAAGACAATATCGCATCGAAGCATAATATTATTACGAGACGGCGCAACTTTTCCCGCTGCCGCGAAATCAAGTAACACCATATTTTTAGTCGGCTTCTGAACGGAGCATATTACGTTGATGCATAACAGGAAGCCAGCGATGGGGTACATTTGTGCAGTATGCGTCCTTTAGCGCTGTTATTACAACAAATATATTTTTGTCTTGAACGCGAAGTACTGCCACATGCATACGCCAGTGCACGGAAATAAATAAGCGGAGTTAGCCGTGAACGCATATTGGGTTCAGAGCTGTGCAGCGTAATTCAGAATCAAACATATTGTACATGGAAAGTGCACTTAAAAAATGTTCTTGCATGGCTTCTACGTAAAAGTATAAAGGAAGTTCACGTGTGGAGCTTCGCAAGTTCTTGGGCAATCTGTAAACCCCACCACCTCCGATCGTTGAAAGAACCGAACTGCCATGTATGAAATAGTTTCAAACGTTGATTACTTTACACATAAGTCAATGTGTTAAATATTTCAGTAAAGCATTTAATGGAGATAAAGTTTAGAAATGGCTTGAAATTATCTGTTAAGTTTGTTGGAAGTGGCTAAGTGCTCTCTTTCTAAAATACTGGTGGAATACAGTTTGTGCGTTTTGCTCACACAGAGTTTTGCTACCTCAAGACATAAACAAAGTTTCTAATTTTTAACACTCGCCTTACTACGTTAAACCTTTAACATAAGATTATATCTTAATGGGTAGTTACAATAGCATTTTAAAAATTCAATCAATAATTACATGAAATATTGAAAATCAAATTTTGTTGCCCCTGAAAGCCGCTAGATAGACAACCTACAACTATCGTGCCCTGGTTAGCCGTTTAGTAATACAGATGCCAACGAGATGTTTAGGAACATTGACTAACAGTATCTGCATGAAACAATAAAAGGCAACTGTGCTGTGGAGAACGGTTCATAGTGGCTTACGCATCCTACTCACTGGCTCTGCATCGAACGAAGAACATTTTTATCAAAGCGGTTTCCACTAACGCTGCATTACATTAAATCACCAACTTCCTACAATATGATCTCACTCAAGTATTCTTATGAATCATGACTGATTTGTTAACATGTGCAATGTTCTTACAGGGCTGCAAGTGTTTATTTTTTCCATTTCGGCCAAGTAGGACAATATCGATTCAGTCTAGTTTGCTCTTTTATTTTCCTCTAAAATTCTTTAATCGTGTTACCATGTCTCTCTTTTCTTTCTTCGGATAACTTCATACCTGTTGCCTAACTGCTTCTGCCCTGGTATCGTTCTCAATTTAATGCTTCTGAAAAATATCTACTACTACTTCTACTACTACTGCTACCACCACTACTTTTATGCTGTATAATTCTAAATAATTTTTTTTTTTTTAGTTTCTCAGAGACAGTTTATTAATTTATTTTCCCAGAGCCGCATCAAGATTTGTTTTGTCAGCCTTTTGTCATTCATTCTTTATTAATGTCCAAGATACATCAGTTTCCTTACATTATTGTTTGTATTATTTTCTATATTTTGACATTTTCCAGGCTTCTGTGCTTCTTACTAGATCTAAAAAATTACGTTTCTTTTCTCTTATGTTTATAATTTATTTAATCTATAATTCAGTGGTAGACATTCATTTGGATACAGGTTTCCTGGTTTCGCTACTGTGTTGTAGTTAATTATTTTGTATTTCTTGATATGTACTTTTTTTACTTCTCCTACTTCTTCTGCTTCTTCTTTTACTCCTCCTTTTACTACTTCTTCTTAGATGTTATGGCGTAGGAACAAATAGCAACTTCTATTACTTCTTCGTTGTTCTTTTCTTTCCTTACAATATCCTTTCATCTGTTCATTTTGTTTTTCCTTCGTGTCTACTGACCAAAACCTTTTTCACTCCCCTCTCATGGAATTCTTCCATACTCAGTATTTTTCCTTTAACAGTTCTCCGTCAGATGTTTCTTCAACTTTTATATTATTTTCTTCTACATCTATTTTTACTCTGTGGATCTAACTTCTTGTTCACTTTGGTCCCACAGATATCTGAACATCTTTTTGGTGATAAGTACTTTTTATTCTTTTTATTATTCCACTTGCTCTTCCCATTTTGCGAATCCTCTCATTTATTGCAGAGTTTTGTAACTCATTTTCTTGAATTCTCTCTCGTAGATAACTGAACTTTTATCTTGGCCCAATGTCTGACTGCAAAAATTTTGGTTTACTTTATTTGGGTCAATGATAAGTTCGGTTATCTTCTTATGAGGAGGAAAAGAATGTCATCCTCCGTCGATGTCAAGAACAGAATACATGACGAGGTGGACACGGACAGAAACTGGACACGTTTTTATTGAAAAAACTGTCTTGGAAATCGTCTCAAGTGGCTTACGGAAATCTTACTCAGGATTTCCGTACTATAATTTGGGCCTCAATATTCCCGACAATGATCCAGTGTCAATCATTGTGCAATCCAGCTCGGTAATTACATAATTTTTTTGCTTTTTTTATTAAAAAGAGACGGCGAGAAAGACACCTCTTGCACGCTCTCCTGCCATTATTTGCCCATTCATTAAATTAATCAACCTTGGAAGGACGAAGGGAGGACTAGGCCACTGTCTCGAATCTTTCACACGAATCTCGGAAACAGTTTGATTATTTTAGAATTATTTTTAGATTTATGACCAGTTGAACCTTGCACGTAAGAACTGAATCATTTCGTTCGATTACCATCCCCATTTTTCAGCTGCCAAGTATCTTGTATAACCACCGACAATAAAAAGAACTCTGTCAAGCATAAATCAGACAAACAGGACAACAGGCGCGCAGAGAGGGAAGATATTTTCGGTAACAGAAACAAGAGAAAGCATAAGCTGTATCGAGAAGACACACATTTGCTGTAATAATACCTATACACTAATTTTTTTAGTAGCGTAATTTGCTGGGAACAGGCAACGATTATCTCAGTTATTCACTACTCGTGTGGATGTCTATCACGCTAAAGCTTGCCTCTTCCATTTCCACGGTCGAGAATTCTGCTGTGAAGGTATGTTCAACCGACGTGGGAACCTATTTGGCGAGTGCTTTTGTCTTGGAAATAATTTCTCCAACAGTATTGTCTGCAGTGTAATAGCTTTCGAAGAGAGAGAGCTTTGAAGGCCTCGCTGATGTTGCTGCTTTTCCCTCTGTCCATTGTCGTGAAGTGGAAAACAATTTTGTTAATTTTGTACTAGGTACTGACTCATGCAACAGCACGGCTCTGTCTTATTATCTTCCTAGAGTGCGTCACACGTCGTGGAAACGCGTGAGGCTATCAGGGCGTTTCATGGCCGGCATTGACTGATTTTCGCCGAAAGATCTGTACCTGCTGGAGTCAAAAAGCAATACGTCTCGTAATATGAAACAAAAACTACACTAACTGTTGGTCTCAGGCTATATAAAGCTTTGGTGCTGTACATTATGTAACATGACCAAGGAAGATTTTGCACCGCCTACTTGCCCGCGACCGTGTGCAAGCTAAATTCAAGGGAAGCAGGGAATACGAAAACACAAAATGAAACGTTACCGTCACATGAACACTAACAATAACCAAAACAACTGGCAGCTGTTTTCGAAATTGTCCTCCGCCGTTGCTCAGTGTTCAGCATGTGTCTCTGCTATGCGAAGGGCCCAGTTTGAATTCCTGGCACTGCCAGAGATTTTTCTTTGGCATGAGGACTGGAACAGTGTGCACCCAACCTGGCAATGCCAATTTAGGACCTACTTGACTGAGAAGTAGCGGCTACAAGATCTCTCGATACGGCCGGGAGAGCGATGTACTGACCCCATGCTCCTCCAAATAGCATTTTAGTGACGCCACTGGCGAAGGATGACATGGCGGTCGGTCGGAACAGAAAGAGCTTTTCTTACTTGCACATTTGTGAAATCAAAATTTGTTCTTGGATAACATTCAATACCGTTTTGCTACTCTTGCACTGTAACAAAGCTGGAACCTCCTCGGTATGGTGCTCACAAGGTTGTCGAATTGTTGCGGCTCAAGTCTGTGCCACCCTTCACCGGCGTCCCTTCCGTGGTTGCCTGGTGTGCGAGAAGGGTTTTTGCGTCGTCGCAATGCAAGTTTAAACTGCTTGCATCCGGACTGGGACTATGTCCACAGATACCGCACGCCTTTCCATTCGATTGAATCCTACGTCCTAGAGGAAGAGCGCGAGATGTGCCCATGACTTGTCGTCTCAAAAAATGAGCCCAGCACCTAAATGTTGACTGCAGGGTCCGACAACAGGCTGGAGGACCCTGTCTTGATGTTGTTGCCTAGCCTCAAATTATGCTCGACAGCGTGGAAAAGCATTCGACACCCGTTGAAGATACCGGCCCGAAACATGACTGACCCATCTCGCAGTTGAAGCTACGGGACTGCACGGTCGGTCTGGGTCGACACAGCGCTCTCAGTGACTTCCAACAACCAACAAAAGGGCAGACATCATGGAGCTACACTACCAATCATCCAGGCTTGACCATGATGCTTCCTTGGCATGTAAAAGTTTTTGGGCGGTAAGCTCAACCTTCGCTTTAACCACTACAACTGATTAACTCGTCTCTACGTCAGTGGCGCACTGGAGGACATCGACCACATCAATTTGGGCTGCTCACTGCGATACCATGTGACAGCAAATTTCCTGTCATATTTATTGTTTCGTGGACAACAACTAGGTACCCACAAAAATGAAGACGCTGCTCACAACGCATGACGTGCCGCTGTATAAACATAACATTTCAGCGGCTGACCGCATCGTGGTATAATCACTATGTTTATAATAATGTAAATATTGTGTGTGTGTTTGTGGGGGGGCTATGTCATTAATTTGATGTATGGAAGCCCAAATAAATAAAAAAGCTAAACACTGCGCAATGAAGTCACTCTGCTGGGGATACCTACGAGCAACCTGTAGGTTGCGGTCCATTTTCCCGTTCACTTTGACAAAATTCTGGTCAGCTGTAGATAATTGTGAGGAAAAGACAAACCTAAATTTTAAATACGACATAAATCGATTTTCATCAAAGACATAAATTTAACAACAAACCATGTTTTTGACACATTTGGCGACACTAACATTTATGATATTACAGTGTATGTAACAATTACATAGAATTTTGCACACACTAAACGTTATTTTTCAGTTATGATGTACATGCATGCTGATAACAGCCTGACTGTATCTAGGTACTACTTAAGAACGAAGACGATAAATCGATATAAATAAAAATGGAAATGATGATTTGTTCAAAATCTCCATAAATTCTTCATAGATTGCCTTAAAATTCTGACAACGCTGCATTCGAATACTGGTCTTTTATACTTATTTTTAATATATATGATACATAATTAAATGTGTAATATCTGAAGGGTTAAGTTGTTACAAAGAATCTCGAAAAATTCTTGACCGATATACTTCAAATGTTAAACGATACTCGCAAGAGAGAAAATGCTCTGTTGTGCTCTGCTGTAAAAATATGTGGTTTTGTCTCCTTTGTCTCAGCCAGTTTTAATTACGATAGTGAGGCAGTTAAACCATTAGAAAAAGTTCTTCTCCCATACGTATTCTTTCCAACTCTATATTTTTTAAACATAAATTGCGTAAGCAACAATGTGCTACTCTTGTTTTTCTCCGCGCAGACGGTTTTCACAGAAAGCAAGAAAGCTGTATTTCTGGCTTATCGGCTTATGATCAGAATACTATTATATAATCTGAATTTGCAGTAACAACAAATGAAGCGCAAGGTCAGAGATGGGAGGGGGGGGGGGGAGGAGATGGACAGAGAGGTGGCAGGTGGTGATGGAAAAATAGAGAGGAGACGGAGCGAGGGGGTTGGAAGAGATGGACGGAGAGGGGAGGCTGGGGGAGAGGGGAGGCTGGGGGAGAGGGGAGGCTGGGGGAGAGGGGAGGCTGGGGGAGAGGGGAGGCTGGGGGAGAGGGGAGGCTGGGGGAGAGGGGAGGCTGGGGGAGAGGGGAGGCTGGGGGAGAGGGGAGGCTGGGGGAGAGGGGAGGCTGGGGGAGAGGGGAGGCTGGGGGAGAGGGGAGGCTGGGGGAGAGGGGAGGCTGGGGGAGAGGGGAGAAATCGGCTCTGGTGGACAATTATTACAACAGTACACATTTCGTTAACGCAGGTTTACTTTATCTCCTCTATGAAGGTGGATGTTACAGAGATTCCCCGTAGACAGACTATTGAGAAAGAAATTTCTGATACAACTATGCAAGTCACGAGGATGGTGGAAAGCTGTATGGAGTAGTTTGTATCAGCATTTTTGTAGAGTGTAGCCAGTGCATGAAATCAAATCGGTGACACTGAAATTCGTGCAATGGCATCGCAGTCGCTCATCCGCCGAGCATTCCTTACTCGGCATGTGTGCAAGTTAAAAATTAAAACATTATTCACGCTGAACCTCTTGGTGAAATGTTATGATTACCTGACATTCTGGGTTGGCCTCAGGTGATGCGGAGGTGCTTTTGTCCTCAAGCTGCAGCGGAGAAGAAAATTCTCGCAGCAGTAAATGGTCACAGGTGAAGTGAGCGTGAGTTATCCTCAGGCTGCTGGGGAGAAAATTATTCTCGCAGCAGATCTGGGTTAATCAAATCCCACGCTCTTCATCATAGAGTAACAACATTGTTTGTGTGTGTATATAGGATGTTTCAGTGTGTTTGTGTCAAACGTGAAGGACGTTTTAAGCAAAGACTTTGAATCACGCCGTATATTCTAATGTCTCGTCTTCCTTGACAGCTTTGCCGTTAACGTTTCCCTCGAGCGTCATATAAGCTATTTCCTTCTCTATAAACGCATGAACTGTCACCCTGTCCCTTCTTCTAGTAAGTCGTTTCCGTTTTTTCTCGCCAATTTTGCGGAGAACCTCTTCATTTTTTGCGGAGAACCTCTTCATTTCTTGCGATTCCACATAACTTTCAACGTCCTCCTCCAGTACCACACGTCAAACATTTCCATTATTCTCTTTTCAGAATTTTCTACAGCCCATGATTCATTCACATATAATGATTGATTAGAGACGTGGTACATTCTCAGAAATTTCATCCAAAACTAAAGACCAATGCCTACTAGTAGATAAGTTTTTGAAGTAATGTACTCTATTTGCCTGTGCTAGTCTGAGTCATATATCCTCCGTGCTTCGCCTATGCTACAATTACTTTGCTGCCAAAGTAGCAGGATTCCTTCACTTCTACCGTGTGTTAAATGCTAAGTTTGACGTTAACTTTACTCCGCCTGATCCTCAAAACTTTAGTTTCTTTGATTTATTCCGAGTCTGGATCATTTGCTCAGTACACTGTTCATCCCGTTTAACAGGTTTTCTAGTTGTTTCTGACATCGCCAGCGAATCGTCCCATTACATCATTTTACAATGGGTTTTAATTATATTTCCTTCCTTCATTGCATCCTCAATTTATTACAGGCAGTATACATGCCGTCGACTAGGTCGCGAGCAGTGGGTGGTTTTAAAGAGAAGAAAGCGAAGACACACGTGCCGCTAGCGCCCTCGGCTGTGCTAACAGCACTTCCCTGAGAGTAGCTCTAGAAAAGCTTTTAGTCAATAAGCAAAGTCGCTGACCCGGCTACGGTCTTTTCTGGTGCTAAGTGAGCCAGTTCTTACGTACGTCACTAACGCCGAGATCAAAGCGAGCGCCGCTGTGATACACAGGGGCGTGTTGCGTAACGTGCTCTCGATATCTCCGCTGGTCGGGAGCAATCGTCGCGCAAGGCTACTTGCTTGAAAGCGCGCGTCGACTCCTCGTAGCCTCTTACGCCTTTCTTTGTGAGTGTTTACTAGTAAACGTGCACTGCTCCCGCTCACAATATTTTGAGAGAAGCTTAGCAGTTGCTCCTAGGAGACAGTTGCTGGCAGACCGAAGCTTTGGGTTGTGGCATGAGAAGCACCTAATTAGCTCAGTAAACGAAAGATAAGGGTCGAGGTTAGACTCTCGGTCCAAATACAGTTTTAGTCTGTTAGCAAGTTTCTGAAGAGCACTGCAGCAAATCTAAGGTTTAAATAGCAAAGAACTGCAACAGTTACACTTTTTCACGCGTCTCGGGAATTTATTCCATTCTCAAGAGCTGTGTAAGTTTACATTAGTGCTGGATGCGATAAATAGCCGGCTACTGGTGGCAAACCTCAGAGCCACGATGAGCATAAAGGCAACACCAAGACAAAAGCAAAAACGAAAGGCTGTATTTTGAAAGAGAAGGAAACTAGAGAAATGTATGAAAAATCTCAGGGAACAAGATACCGCTAGGTCAAAGCGGGACAATGGGAGAAGTTGCAGTGAAAGTCGCAGTACAATTCCGTGCTAAATCAACAACATACGAGAGTGGTTTGGTAAGTCTGGCAAGAAAAGCAAGAAAAAATGTTTCATTCGCAAACAACTTCATTGAGGGATATACGAGCACCTTTGGTCCAATGATCCTCCAGCTTTTTCATTCAGTGGGAAAAATAGGTTTTGTCAAACTCTGCAAAATACTCGTTGACTGCAACTATTACTTCCCCATTTGATGAAAATTTCTTCCCACCAAACGATAGTTTCAAGTTAGGGAACAGGAAGAAGTCATTTAAGGCTAAGTCTGATGAAAGAAGTGGATGAGGAACCAATTCAAAGGCCGATTCATGCACTTTCGCCATTGTTATCGCTGATGTGTGGGGTGGTCCATAATCCTGGTGAAAGAGCACTTCCTTGCGTGCCAACCTTGGTCTTTTTTCATTGCATGCCAACCTTGGTCTTTTTTTTTTTCAGCCAATGCAAGTTTGAAACGTTACAACAATGAAGCGCAGTAATGTCCAATTACGGTTCTGCTTTCTTCCAAGTAATCTATGAGGATTATTCCTTGGGGATCCCAAAAATATTGGTCATCACCTTACAGCTGACAAAATGGTCCTGGAATTCTTCGATGCACATTCGCCAACCTTTGTTCGTTTTGCCTGGTGTGTAGCGATCGATCGAGGTTTCATTAACAGTCACAAATCGATGCAAAAATTCTTGCGGTTTGTGATTAAACAGTGCCAGACATTGTGTTGAAATGTTGTGCCAGATGCGCTTTTGGTCGACTGTGCACAATCGCAGCATCCACCTCGCACACAGCTTCTTCACAGTCAATTATCTGTCCAGGAGGTTATGCATTTGCTCAATCGAGTTGCCTGCAGTCTCAGTAATCTCACCAATTTTTGCATAACCATACTATGAATTCTGTCACTGGTTTTCTTTGTGGTGTCCTCAAATGGACGGCCGCGGTGCGCTTCGTGGTTCAAAAAATGGCTCTGAGCACTATGGGACTTAACATCTGAGGTCATCAGTCCCCTAGAACTTAGAACTACTTAACCTAGCTAACCTAACTAACCTAAGGACATCACACACATCAATGCCGGAGGCAGGATTAGAACCTGCGACCGTAGTAGTCACGCGGTTCCGGACTGAAGCGCCTAGAACCGCTCGGCCACCGCGGCCGGCGGTGCGCTTCGCCTTCGGTCCTTGTCCGACTGCGTTTAAATTGATTACCCCAGAAGTAAATGGTCTTCAGTGATGGTGCAGAGTCCGCAAGACCTTCAGCCAATTCTGTATTGATACCTGCGGTAGTCCCAACTCTTCAAAAGCAGATGTTTAATAACAGCACGAAACTCAGTTTTCGCCATTTGCAATCGCAGTCGACACACTGATCAATTTAGACAGCTGTCAACAATGAACGGTACATTGTGGAAATTCTTTATACGATCCTTGACAACTATGAAGATGCAACAAAATGTTCTTTTATTTCAGAGAAATTTACCAGACTTACCAAACCATCCTCGTACCAGTAGCATATGAATGATACAAATAGCCTTACGACGTCTAACTTAGACTCCCAACAATGCCTCCTTTTCGATGAACATGTAACATTCAATTTTAGAATTTTAATTGTAATGATGGTATTTATGAAAATATGTATTGAACTTATGCCACTGAAATAGACTTGCCCTTTCGGTATCAAAATAATGTACCTAAAACATATACACATACCTGGCAATCGTTTGACATGTAATAAGTTTCGTCTTGTTCCTATCAAATTTAGCTTTGTGGGACGTCTTGAAACTCACCGAGTCAGTTATACAAAAATGGCAATTTTAGAATATTGCCTCACGAGCAATTCCCTTTACCTGCGGGCATCCTTGTTGTTGTACTTCCCTATCACAGAGACCGCTGGACAGTTGCGGCAGTAGCCTGAGATTGCGTTCGACGTCAAAGCAGTCCAATTCCCACACGCTACCGAATAAGGCCGTTCGCCAGGTTTGGTCACAAAGGACCGGACGACGTCCATCGTGATGCAGCAACATAGGAGCCAAATAACCTCGACCGTAGTTGATACCCCAAAGGAAAAAAAAGGAATGAGTTCGTCGACAGACGTCCCCGTCTGAATCGTTTTCAGAGATTCGCAACATTCAGAGTGCAACGCCCTTACGGAAGTAGTCACAGCTTCCAAGTGTGATCATGGTGTTTGATTGGAAGGTGAGCCGGGAAGACTGGGCTACCGCTAGTTTTTTCTCCTCCCATCTGCTCGTCCTTTTTGATGTCGCCGTCCCCAATGACAGTACTTGGTAAGCAGCCTCAGAATTTAAGTCTGTGGGATGACGCCCGTTGATCGCAATGACATCTGCCTGGTAATTTTTCAGGCGCATCTACGTTGTGGTCTGTGAAAATTGAAAGAGTCCTCCGATTCTAAAAACGGACCTTGGCACCAGTTATCCATCAGCAAATAGTGTACGGCGACAAACACAGTGTAAGGTGGCACACAAATCCAACACCTTCCATGAAAACCCTGACATGATAGCAAATCCGGCAGTATGTCACATAGCTCCGAATAAATCCTGACATTAAATTAACCAAAGTAATACGATCAACGAGTGAGCAAATGGAATACCACAGACTAACACAAGAACGTCTAAATGCATGTCATACCTTCCCACCGTGAAACAGACGCAGTTCCGAGGGACGAAACGAGAACAGAAGCCGAGAGCAGAGTCGTGTAGGCTAGGAGGCCCTACGATAAGGGACGGACACCCACGTCGCTAGCCGACCGCCAGGACCACCCCCCAGCCCATGTTAAAAGATAGAGCCCTCCAGAAGAATAGTATAGATCTTACGATAACACTAAAAGGACCACACCAGCTGAAAGTTTTTGCGTGAGACTATAGCGTCTCTGTTACAATGCAAACGTTAAAAACATTGCCCCACCACGAAAAGTATAACGTTTCTAATTGGATAGACAGAATTTTTGTAGGCGGAGCTTAAGATTAACATTGAGACCCTGATTGGACAGTTGAAAACGCAGCCAGATACCTTTTTTTAAACCAACTTCGGTAAATTGTAGTAAGGAGAAGTTAGGAGGGAGTTGCTTCCGAGATGGCGAGGTGTGTGGAGCTGCGCCGCCCGCCGCCCCCTGACGCTGCCTAAAACACCGACAAGGTAATGAACGCACGTGGTGCCGCCATAAGGCTTCACTCAGAACTGCAGAAGTCTCATCTGTTACATCCCCTTTTTACGTAATACTAGTGTCGATCGTCAATTAAACTTCGTGGTATTCACATTTGCTACTAGAAATTAAAATCTGAAACGTTATGATTTTTCTGTTATATAATTATTGAGAAGCCACATCAGCCACTGTAATTTATGACAAGTTAAATAAGTAATTAAAGATAATTGAGGGGTCACTGTAGACCATTTAGATAGTTTTTTCTTTTATGAAACTTATCTTAAATCTAGATTATAGATGTGATATGGCATAGGTCATCCTTCGATCCATTGTAAACCCGGAAACCCATTCAGGGAATATTCGTTCACATTTTTGTTGAATGCAGTTGGTTTTTATCACCCTGTATTAAAATATTTCCTTTTATCAATAGTGCAATTTATAAACAATGTTTTGTGAGTAGAATAAAAATTCCAATGGTAAACTTAAATGCTTTTTCGACGTTATTTTACCAGCTAACTAAAAATAGGAAAGCCTTGAACCCCTTCCACTAAATTTAGTTAGCATTAAGATTCTTTTACAGGGAGTGCAGTGGAGCTGACGCTGAAATCATTAAGCATTTGACTATATCATCGCTAGTCTCACTGAACTCTTCTGAACTCTACATGTCATGTGTGGTCTGGCGTCTCCTTACCAGCAACAGGTCCCAGGTTCAAACTAGTCAATTCCCTAAAAAACACGCTCAGAGCGTCGTTGCGCGAAAGTGGTAGGGAGACACGACTTAGAACAGACAGACACCACGCAGAATGTTAGAACAGAATGGTTGGAACTGCATGCTTTGATTTAGAGGAACTGTCATTAGAGTGCGACTAAAGTATCGTAGCATCACACAATGGCTAGAAAAACTGAAGTTGGCTGCGTTTACTTACGGAAATTTCTAATCCTGGACATCATGAAACAAGCTCGCGGATAACTTCACAATTGCCTCCCAAAGTAACATGACACAGATATGACTTCAAGTCAGTGTTACGAACAAATGGAAACGAGCATTAAATAGGTCTCAGTCGAGCTGCGTCACATATCTTTTTTAGTGCTAAAACTGTTTACGGAGTATAATGATCGCATTAGAAACGAGAGGAAGGAAGGAATAAAACACAATAAAGGATGGCAGCCAAAAACAGTTGCAGGATAGAATTTTTTTATTAAAATTCTTGACCAAGGTTTCGGTACATATAAATATACCTTCATCAGAAGTACATTTCTAAAATTACATCATGCACTGGAGAATAGTGAAACAATTATGCCAAAAGGCGTCGTCAGTAATTAAAATATCATCTCCATTTGTACGACATGTGTAATGGGTACAGGATCAAAGCGAACAGTTTAACAATGTTACTTCGCCTATGAACTGTTGAGACACGAGTGTGAAGGCACTAAGGTAGATTGTGAAGAATTTTAACAGTTGCTGCTGCAGCCATGTTTAAAATCTTGAAGGAATAAAAGTAAGAGTTTAATGCCCGGTCAGACAAGAGGCGGGAGCCTTCGGAGAACAGTTGGCGGCTTGTGACTTTCTAGAGAGATCGCGGCGAGATTTGGTGCGTGCGGACATATCTTTTACCAAGGCGCTCTTGGACCTGCTTCTTGAGCAGATATGGCTGTCCTCCAGTGCTATCTTCACTTCTTTTTTCTACTTCAGTGAACCACGCGTTCTTGATTTCTTGATGAGAAAGTAACGGAAGACCTGACTGCTCAACCTTGTAGGACTCATACGGGCCAAGTGGCCACAGAAAATATATCTCACAACCTTTGAATGATATCTGAGAGCTTTTCTATATGTATACAGAGTTCATGGTTGTGTCCCATCTCGGATTCACAATTTTCTTTGCCTGCGCCAGGCATTTTACTAGCCCTGTGCCTCTTATTTCCAATTTCTCGATGGCACCTTTTCTATTCATGCCAAGGAATTCTGCGGCACATTACTGAGCAGTAATGTCGTATCTTGGCACTGATTGATGTTGATTTCCTCTAGAAGATGCTCTTGATTGGTTGTTATGCTGTTTCCGTTTTTCTGATCCATGATGCAAAGCCTTATTTCGTAAGAGGTGCTGGGCTCTGTTCCTTCTCCTAGATATTAAGACTTCTGCGTCCGTTTAATTTTCCCTTCTTCTGCCTCTATAACTCTGGGTGATGACTTCATATTTGTAATACGTTCAGTTTACTTGTAGGAGATCTGGAGTCCTGCTTTTGCTGCTTGCGTCTGCAATTCGTTCATTTGTTCTGCAGCTGTGTCTAGCGAATCACACAAAAATTGCGATATTATTCTTAAAAGCCATGCACAGTCAACTGTCAAATTGACGTTTCTGTACCCAAGTCTGGTAATATTTCAGACAGCTTTGTCATTCGCTCCTTTTTGCCATTCGCTGTCGCCTTCTCGAGTACACATTTGGAAAGTAGATACGGGGGTTTTCCCCTTGCCTACGCCGACTTGATTTTAAAAGCACCTGACATCTGTCCCAGACTTCATTTTAGAGGTCGTGTCATTAAGAGTCTGTCGGTTAATTGCACTTGTTTTATTATCGAAGCCAAATTCTTTCAGGATTTCGAAAAGACTTATTCTTCGGTCTGAGTGCAATCTATGAAATTCTTACGTCTACGTTTTATTAGTATGACGTCCGTCCGAAGGCGTGGCGTAAATAGAAGAGGGTTTGGGCGTTGGGTTAGCATTCCGACCCTATAAGACGTTTTTACCTTAGAAAAACAATTCAGAGATCTGACCCCGACAATTCTGAATCTGAACCAGAATCTCAGCATGGACATGACAGTGACTTGAATAATCCAAGAATGACGCCGACTTGGGATTTAATATTTTCTGCAAAAAATACCACTCGGATTGGAAATTGAAATGCGCTGTCCTTAAATAAAAACAGGCCGGCCTGCAACTACTCCGTGAGTTAGATCCGCATTAACTAGGCATACTATGCCTTTGTGAAGCTCGTTGGACGGGCAGCGAGTCCGCAGCTCGTGGTCGTGCGGTAGCATTCTCGCTTCCCACGCCCGGGTTCCCGGGTTCGGTTCCCGGCGGGGTCAGGGATTTTCTCTGCCTCGTGATGACTGGGTGTTGTGTGATGTCCTTAGGTTAGTTAGGTTTAAGTAGTTCTAAGTTCTAGGGGACTGATGACCATAGCTGTTAAGTCACATAGTGCTCAGAGCTATTTGAACCATTTTGAACGGGCAGCGATCAAATAGTCAGCGATATGGTACAACAGTCCTTTATTCAGGGCATGATGGTCAACATGTGCGTGGTGTTGGAGTGGTAGTTACCTGCTAAGGCTCTGATTGCATGGAATCCAGTTAATGAGTGATCACTGCACGCTTTCACTCTATTCACACCGGATCTATGCACCAATGGAAGATTCAATGAAGACAAGGATGTTTTTTGCGAGGAATTGCACGATAAATCTGATGAGCAACCCAGACATGATCTTCCACTTCGTATGACTGATACGAATGCGTTGCTTAGCAATGAACGTAACTACTTTCAGCATTTTGTTCGAGCCTTTGCGACAGCAAAAATAACGAATGATAATGGGGAACCTTTCAGGTTATCTGTAGCTTTCATTGGACTCCAGAAGATCTGGAGTTCGCTTGATAGAAATTAAATAAAATTCATTACGGGGAACCCGTCGCAAAATATCAAAATGACGTTTCTGAATGTGGTAACTAAAGCCCAGATTTCTAAACAAAATGAATAATTTTTCACACTTTTGGGGATAAGCAGTAAGGTTGTACTTTGTAAGAGAGCCTAAATATGCAGTTTTAACTACGTTTGGTTGTGCTTATTTATCCTTATTTTGCAAGAAAACGTTTTTGGTTACTTGTTTTATCATATCTAATTCAAATAGCTTATTTGGCCGAAAACTGTGTTTTTTTTATCGGCGATGCTAAGGTAAAGTGTGAAATAACAACTGAGAGGAGAAAAACTTGCTGCGATTGGGCAGATGAGTCATCGGTTCGTTATCTCCTCGGAATGATACCATTGGTATGGACGGGGAATCCCCGAGATCCAAGCTGCAGAGTGTTGTGGAACGCTCGTTAGTGTAATGTGCACGACTGCTCGCTGATCTAATTAGGGAGAGCGACTCACAAAAACCTCTTAATCAGCATTCTTAGGCAAATGCGTAAATGCGTTTGGAAAAAGGTATTTTCAGTGATGACGGTACTTTCGTTTTTGTTTGGTGCAGGAAAATAACGTTTCTGTGAAGAAAAAAATGTGACGTTTTAAACATCTTGCGGCATAAGAGACGTTTAAGAATAAATCTGAGTTAAACCAGCAACTGCTTAAAAGCAATGTTGGCGCACAATCGAGTTATAAACATTTTTTTCAAATACTTGTGTTCAGCATTTTTTAGTCCCGCTTCATGTATTATCAGAAAAACATACAAACAAAAGGGCAAATCTACATTACTCAGAAACTATATGCCACAGTATTTTCAAGAAGTAATTTATAATATTCGGAATACTTTGAAGCACGAGAACATGTGGATTTCTACTGACGAAAGAACAGATGCATCGGAACAGTCCGTATGTAGTGCTGTAATTGGTGGTATGAAATCAGGGAGCAATCATTTCTTCGTACTATACAAATACTCGACCGAGTAAATCATTCCACTGTTGCCAAATTTTTTAGTGAATCGTTAGCTTTCCTGTAGTCAGAAGGAATTCAGTAGACAGAGTATTGCTACTTCTCAGTGATGCTGCTCCATATATCGTAAATGCTCCATATATCGTAAAAGCGGAAACCTGACTGAAAACTCTTCACTCTAAATTAGTTCATCTGACGTGCCTTGTTTACGGTTTACATCGTGTTGCTGAAACAGTCAGAAATCAGTACAACTATATGGATCTTCTTTTTTCTGTCGTGAAAAAAGTGCCAAGTCACCAATTAAAATCCACACACATTTTGAACTCCGTCTGAATTTGGATTTACCGCCTCAGCCAGTTTTAACTCTGTGACGAACGGTATTACAGGCTATGTCTTACTACGCGGAACATTTCAGTGAAGTGAAGTGCAAAATGTTTTGAATTCTCTAAATGCAGAAGACGCAGTCGGTACTGCCACAGGCCAAAAATGTTTTCCTAAAAACGGCATCCAAGAGAAGATACAGTATATCCATAATCGTTTGTCCAGAATACCTAGTATTTTAAAGCAGTTGGACGTCTGAAATAATTCCTTCGAACATTCGCTTTCCCTAACAGACGAAATCTTAGTAATCTGAATCAGTTGCCAGAGAAAAATTCCGATTGCAAAACACTGTGGCAAAATTTTAAAAAGCTTTCTGGCGAAGAAACAAGTACTGAAGAAGAATTCACCGAAGAAGAACCGTGGTGTTTTTCACGCGCCCCTGTGGCGCCATGCGACGTCAGAAGAACTGCACAAATCATTCTTCGCTGACAGACGCAGGAATTTTACACAGGAAAATGTCAGGATGACCTCCCTTGTGTACTGTGCCAACCTTCAGGAAGATAAGAGTTCTGTAAAAAAAACCATATTTGCTTATTTTGGTACTTATTTTCACCACTTTTACTGTTTATCTGCTTGCTTATTTTACTATTTTACTGAGCTTGGAAATCCGGTGTATACCGGTCTTTAGTGATAGCGTAATCCTATCTTTTTTTAGACTCGTGTCGCCACAAGGAGCTTATTTGAAACAGATTTTGTCCCCAAACTATGGGATAACTTGCGAGTTTCGAAGCACGCGGCGGCTCCGCCCTTGGCCGCGTTGTGCGTAGGCGGTGAGCCGCCACGACTAATGGCGCTCGCCTTGGTGGCCGGCGCTCATCGCACTACTTTCTCCGGACGGCGCGTTGCGTAGGCGACGAGACTCATTAGAGGTGCGACCACGAGGCGGTGGTGCACCGCCTGTGTCGACACGAGCGCCAAGCAGACGGCCTGACATTTGGAGGGCACACTGCCTTCACTCCGCTCTTCCAGCACTGTCACCGGGAGGGTAGTAGGCGCAGTCTAAGAGACCGGGATTATATGCAAATTAAAAACCTTAAAATTTGCATGCATGAAAAATGCTTAAAATGCATGAAAAGTGTCGAAATATGCAAGATCAAACAATAAAAAAACACTGTATTTACTGTGTGCATTATATCTCAAAGTCGAACCTGTGCATATCAATCACGAGCCGCGCGGGATTAGCCGAGCGGTCTGGGCGCTGCAGTCATGGACTGTGCGGCTGGTCCCGGCGGAGGTTCGAGCCCTCCCTCGGGCATGGGTGTGTGTGTGTGTGTGTGTGTGTGTGTGTTTGTCCTTAGGATAATTTAGGTTAAGTACTGTGTAAGCTTAGGGACTGATGACCTTAGCAGTTAAGTCCCATAAGATTGCACGGACATTTTTTTTTCCAATTACGAAAAAGAGCGCCGGCCACGCGAAAAATCGGTGCTTTTAGAACGATGATATTTTCTGAATCCTTTCTGGTAGAGGTTAGGAAGGGGACCTTTCTGGGATTATTTTCTAAAAATTTGCAGAAAGGGGACGCATACGGTGTTTCAAGAGTTGTTCCTTTTTTTCTATTGTTGTCTGTAACAAGAGAATGCGATGCGAGTGAGTCGCAGGGAAACAATTTATTTTAAACTTTTATGTTATTGTAAACATAGACGGCCAAGTACTGCTCCAAATGTTCGCTAGTAAGATCACTCAAAATATTTTTATAAGCAGAAAAGGACGTATTACATCACCCGACGCAACTGGGCAGTATTTGAATTTGGGTACTATGTTGGCACGATCAATAATGTTTCAGATTTCGATGTACAATGGGATAGGAATGATGATGAAAGTAAGATAACATTTGAGGAAGTGGAGAAAATGGTCAATAGATTGCAGTGCAATAAAGCGGCTGGGGTGGATGAAACTAAGTCGGAATTCATCAAATACAGTGGAATGTCAGGTCTTAAATGGCTACACAGGATAATTGAAATGGCGGGGGAGTCGGGACAGGTTCCATCAGACTGGACGAAAGCAGTAATCACACCAGTCTTTAAACATGGAAACAGAAAAGATTGTAACAACTACACAGGTATCTCTTTAATCACCGTTCTGGATAAAATCTTCTCGGGTATTGTAGAAAGGAAAGTGTGAGTATTAGTTGAGGACAAATTGGATGAATGTCAGTGTGGGTTTAGGCCTCTTAGAGGTTGTCAGGACCAGATCTTTAGCTTACGGCAAATAATGGAGAAGTGTTACGAGTGGAACAGGGAATTGTATCTATGCTTTATAGATCTAGAAAAGGCATATGACCGGGTTCCTAGGAGGAAGTTATTGTCGGTTCTACGAGATTATGGAATAGGAGGCAAACTTTTGCAAGCAATTAAAGGTCTTTACATAGATAGTCAGGCAGCAGTTAGAGTTGACGATAAATTGAGTTAATGGTTCAGAGTAGTTTCAGGGGTAAGACAAGGCTGCAACCTGTCTCCACTGTTGTTCATATTATTTACGGATCATATGTTGAAAACAATAGACTGGCTGGGTGAGATTAAGATAGGGAACACAAAATAAGCAGTCTCGCATATGCGGATGACTTAGTTGTGATGGCAGATTCTATTGAAAGTTTGCAAAGTAATATTTCAGAGCTAGATCTGAAATGTAAGGACTATGGTATGAAGATTAGCCTCTCGAAAACAAAAGTAATGTCAGTGGAAAGAGGTATAAACGGATTGAGTGCCAAATAAGAGGAACAAAGTTAAGACAGGTGGACGGTTTCAAGTACTTAGGATGCATATTCTCACAGGATGACAACTTAGTGAAAGAACTGGAAGCGAGGTGTAGCAAAGCTAATGCAGTGAGCGCTCAGCTACGATCTACTCTCTTCTGAAAGAAGGAAGTCAGTACCAAGACTAAGTTATCTGTGCACCGATCAATCTTTCGACCAACTTTGTTGTATGGGGAGCGAAAGCTGGGTGGATTCAGTTTACCTTATCGAACAATGGCAGGAGGGTGTCCACAATGAGGAAATCAAAGAAAAACTGGGAATGAACTCTACAGATGTAGCAGTCAGGGTGAACAGGCTTAGATGGTGGGGTCATGTTACACGCATGGGAGAAGCAAGGTTACCCAAGAGACTCATGGGTTCAGCAGTAGAGGGTAGGAGGAGTCGGGGCAGACCAAGGAGAAGGTACCTGGATTTGGTTAAGAAAGATTTTGAAGTAATAGGCTTAACATCAGATGAGGCACCAATGTTAGCACTCAATAGGGGATCATGGAGGAATTTTATAAGGGGGACTATGCTCCAGACTGAACGCTGAAAGGCATAATCAGTCTTAAATGATGATGATGTTGGCACTTATTCTTTCTGATAAAAATTCACTCGTCCCATTAATGAAGCTATCAATTTGGCACAAGGGTTCAAAGCGTGGATTATTGTTTAAAATGATTTCGAACTTTTCTTTACGTTTTCTTGAGAATACCTCCGGCAGTGAAGAGATCACTAGCATAATTTTATTCATTAACCGAATAGAATCATTCAATGCCAAACCTTGAGTTTAAAGCTTTTTAATACTTGCAGGCATATGGGGAAAATGACTGATAATCACAACAATGCCTGTTTTAATACCGGGCTCATTAAAAGCTTCCTTGCACTGGCAAACTGCCAAAGCCTGTGCACTATCGAAGTCTTTTACTACCCCTCTAATGGCCACGAAATGTTCATTGCAGAAGACCACAGCTTTGTCCCACGTACCTCAATGAGTTACCACTGGTTCGGTAAAGGCACAATTGGTAGTTTTTCTTTGTACGTCTTGATTCGAGCAGGAGCCTTTAGAAATGAGAAATGCATAATTTGTAAAAATTTACGTTTCTTTCTGTTTTTTTTTTTTTTTTTTTTTTTTTTTTTTTTTTTTTTTAGCAAGGCGATGTATTCCATGAGCAAAGGGCGTCACATGAGTCAAATTCGGATAAAATACTCTGCTTTGGTCATATAGGGAACAGCATCTGAAATAAACACAAACACCCTTTTATCTGCAAAAGATTCTGGAAATATTTTTCTAATACCTTCGTTCACAAATCTGGCGATAGTAGAATGGTTTATTTTTCCAAGTTCTTTGCAGGCTGCTAAATAGGAAGAAAAAGGCTCTTTTTTTAAAGCACCAACAATTAAATTTGCAATGTACCGGCCACGAGTGTCTGTAGTTTCATCAACTGTAATCTACGAGGGTAATCCTAAAAGTAAGGTCTCCTATTTTCTATAAGTACATAGACTTGTTTATTTTTACAATGGTTTACATCAGTTTACAGCTTGAACATTTAGCTATTTCTCGACATAATCACCATTTCTGTCGATGCATATTTGTAGACGCTGTGGGAGTTTTTGTATGCCCTAATCATACCAGCTCGCCGTCATGCTGTTCAGAAAGTTATGAACTTCTTCTGTCACCTCGTCGTCGGAGCTGAATCGCTTTCCGGTCAAATGTTCTTTTAACCTAGGGAACAGGTGATAGTCATTGGGCGCCAAGTCAGGACTATAGGGTGGGTGGGTGATTGCGTTCTACTGAAACTGTTGCAGGAGAGCAAAGGTTTGCTGAGCAATGTGTGGGCGATCGTTGTCATAGAGAATGTGTACGCATTCCTCTTCTCCGGTGCTGAATAGCCCGTTTGAGTTTTTTCAGAATCTCACAGTACCTGTCAGCGTTAATTGTGGTCCCAGAGATTCAGTTCCGTCGACGAGGTGAAAGAAGAGTGGCTTGCGGTGTATATAGTAGATGCAGATGAATAAGTAGTAAGGAGGAAAGGTGCGAGGGGCAGGGCAAAGGTAGATGTCGCTAGAATATGTACCCTCACCCAGACACTGAACGGTAGCTTGTGGAGTACTTACGTAGTTGCAGCCCACTACAACAGAAAGGGCCTTATACGTAGCGTACCTTTCAAACCTCCCATATTACAAAGATCCAGGAAAAAATACTATTGTCGACGGATATGAAATTCGACCATATATTTGAGCATCTCACACAATACATTTAAGAATCATCAGTATCCCTCTACATGTGAACCGTTTGTAGCACGAAGAGTACTGAGTCTGTCTGAATGATATTTCCACCATCTGACTGTAAAAACTTCTTTTTATTACTATCATGATTTGGGCTTATGTCATTATCAAGTACGACAATGTTGGGTATAATAAGACTTTAAGTGAAGTCATCGTCAAGACCTATTGAACTGGGTGTCGCAGTGTGTACATAAGTATAAAATCACCGAAATACATGGCAGGCAGGTAGCAAACACGTTTTCCAGCCACATATTTTCAGACGGTGCTCACTGTACTGTGTTCATCCCGTGGCTCAGTTGTTTCATGGCTGGAAAACGTGTTTGTAACTGTCTTGCACACATATCGGTACTGTACTTGTCTACAGGCTGGGACACCCAGATCAGTAGGTCTTGACGATGGCTTCACTTAACTTTTGCAATCCAGTAAATAACTTCCTCGATCCATCCCATCATCTGTTCACCTCACTAAATGTCTCAATTAAGTCAATTTCATTTTTATTACGGTTATAATTACGCATACCACTCCAGTCCATTTTAATGATACATTTGTTTTCTTGTCTTTCCACAGTTGGCTCAACACCCTTGAGTCTTCGAACAGTTTTCGCACCGAATGATCTTGTCTCATTGTCATTAATCAAAGATGGTAATACACAAAGATTGTAAACTTTCCTTCCCAGACACAAGGATGCTTGGTTTTGACAATATTTAGTTCGCAAAAAACGCTTCCTGACAGTATTAAAAATGGTTCAAATGACTCTGAGCACTATGGGACTCAACTTATGTCATGAGTCCCCTAGAACTTAGAACTACCTAAACCTAACTAACCTAAGGACATCACACACATCCATGCCCGAGGCAGGATTCGAACCTGCGACCGTAGCGGTCGCGCGGCTCCAGACTGTAGCGCCTAGAACTGCTCGGCCACACCGGCCAGCTTGACAGTATTACTCCTCTACTTGTTTATTTTTCATTTCATTGACTCTTGGTCTTTATAACCTAACCACAAAAACTCGTCAGTTGGTTCTATGATTTAACTATTACTTACTTACTTTCCGTGTTCGGTCAAGAACATCTTAGCTCTCTTCCTCCAAAACTCTGCAGCTTTAATTGCGTTACTATTCAATAAAAGTGCAAGCAAACGCCATGAGGCAACGTTCAAACGTCTGTTTTTCTCCGCGTTGACATTTGTCATCTTCAGAACAGCCCAACTCTACCAGGCTTCCAATTCGTACTATTTTCTTGTCGATATGTTTTAATACATTAATCTAGTGTTATTGTAATTCATTTTCAGACCTACTTTTAAACTCGCTGTAAGTTCTTCGATTTGTTGTTCCCACTTGGGAGCTAACAGAGCTATCTCATTCACTAAATTTGGGTAGCTTAGCTATGATACATTAAAGATATCCCTTCTTTTCCCCAGTTTAAGGAAAGAAAACTCTCTCTGTCACTACTTTGGTGAGTAGAATCACCTTAATGACTCCACTTAGTATCCTGAATTTCTCACTACCGTGATGGAAAATATTGCACTGAAAAATATCCTCCAGTAGACCAACGAACACTGACGTGACGAATCATGGGATAGCGATATGCACGTATACAGATGTCGCTAATATCGCGTACACGAGCAATAAACGGTCAGTTCATTGTGGAGGTGTCATTTGTACTCAGGTGACTCATGTGAAGAGCTGCGCGACGTGATTATGGCCACACGACGGAAATTAATACTTTGAACCAGGAATGGTAGTTGGTGCTAGATGCATGAGACATTCGGTTTCGGAAATTGTTATGGGATTCAACATTCCAAGATACACAGTGTCAAGAGTGTGCCGAAAACACCAGATTTCAGACATTGCCTTTCAGCACGGTCAACGCAGTGGACGATGGTCCTCACTTAATGACCCAGAGTAGCACCGTTTGCGTCAAGTTATCAGTGTTAACAGACAAGCAGCACTGCGTGAAATAACCACAGAAATGAATGTGGGACGTATGACGAAAGCATCCGTTAGGACAGTGGGGCGAATGAGAGCGCTATGCCCTGCTTTCTGGACTTGGGTAGGTGCACCGGCCCCGGATCGAATCCGCCCAGCGGATTACCGTCGTCGGTCGGTGTGCCGGCCAGCCTGGATGTGGTTTTTAGGCGATTTTCCACATCCCGCTAGGTGAATACCGGGCGGTCACCACGTTCCGCCTCAGTTACACGACTCGCAGACATATGAACACGCTCGCACTATTGCATGAACTACACTTGACGCAGACAGCAGGGGTACAGTAATTCCGTCACGGGGGGGTACGGGGTGGCGGCAACAAGGGCATCCGGCCACCGCTTTCCACTAACCTTGCCAAATCCGTTCCTAACAATGCCGACCCTGCGTCAGCGCGGGACATGGCACTAGTGAAAGAAAGAAAGAAAGAAAGAAAGATGGACAGTGGGGCGAAATATGGCGTTAATGGGCTACGATACAAGACGACCTGCGCGAGCGCCTCTAACAGCACATCGCCTGCAGCGTCTCTCCTGAGCTCGTGACCACATCAGCTGGACCCTAGACAACTGTAAAACAATGGCCTGGCCAGATGAGTCCCGATTTCAGTTAACAAGAGCAGATGGTAGGGTTCGACCGTGGCGCACAACCCACGATGCCACGGATCGAAGTTGCCAACAAGGCAATGTGCCAGCTGGTGATGGCTTCGTAATGGTGTGGGCTGCGTTTATATGGAATTAACTGGGTCCTCTGATCTTACTAAGCACATCATTGACTGGGAATGGTTATGTCCGTCTACTTGGAGACCATTTGCAGCCAGACAACGATGGAATTTTTATGGATGACAATGCGCCTTGGCACCGGGCCACAACTGTTCACGATTAGTTTGGAGAACATTATCGACAATTTGAGCGGCTGATTTTGCCACTCAGATCGAACCACATGAATTCCATCAAACATTCATGAGACCTCAGCTCGTGCACAAAATCCTGCACCGGCAACGCTTTCGCAATTACGGATGCTTCAGAGGCGGCACGGCTCAGTATTTCTGCAAGGGATTTTCGACGACTTGGGTCCGTGCCACGTGCAGTTACTGCACTACATCGGGCAAAAGGAGATCCGACACGATATTAGGAGATATTCGTCAGTGCAGGTTGCATAATGCTTTGCTTCCCAAGGCCTGTTAGCACAGATTTCTGTGTCGAAAGCTTTTTCGGAATATAGAAGTCGCAGGCAAAATGATAATTTATACTTACTGCACCGTTTTACAACTTTGTTCGAGGCTTGTAAATGGCCCATACGCTTGCTTTGCCTAATTAAAATTCCATGTTTTCTTCTATTCGTTTGCTGGTAATTTCAGTGAATATCTTGTATATTACAAGGTGATTAAGTCTAAATGTTTTAGACAGTTACTTAACTTCTATGAACTGGTCGCAGTGATATTGTTCTCTTATCTTCCGATTCGCATTTGCTGTCAGGTATTGTGAAGTACCTTACGTGCTGACGTCTTGAGTTTGCAGACTGTACTGACAAGTGGAACGTGACATACTCAGACCTTTCAATACTGCTTCTGTAAACTGTATCTTCGAACAACAAGTAAAAGGGGACTTTGGTCGTCTTATCTTCTATCTCGTGACTGGGCGCTTTCCGACAGCACAGAAACAAAGTGCAGACTGCCGAATATTCTCCAGTCTCTTAGCACCATTGTGTGCTGAAACGCGGAGGAATGCTACCGAAAATTATCAATGAAAATCTGCTATTTCAGCTCTTCAAGAAACTTTACTTTGGATTATGCTACATACTAATCAGTTTAGCAGAGTGTATTTTAGAGAATAGGACGACACAGGCCAATACCGTTTCTTAGCCCTATGTTGTTCAACTGAACAAAAATGTTAAAACGAAAATATCTTGTGTTCAAATCGTTTAAAGCAAGAGTATTTTTAATGTGTGTTTCTAAATTTCCTTTAGGCACATTTAGGACATGTAATGGAGAGCGAACAGTTGTTTTGAACAGGGACTCACGAAAAAAAAATAAAAAGATTATTAACGATGAAACTCCATAGCAGATTAAAGCCGCGTGCCAGACGGAGACTCGAACCCAGAACCTTGCCTTGCGCAGGAAGTGCTCTTACTTACCAGCTGAGGATCCAGACGCAAATCACGACTCGTCCTCACAGTTAACCTCCACCAATACTCATCCTATCTACCACATTTTTTAGAAGTTCTCCTGCGTACCTTGCTAGCAAGGTTCAGGATTCTATTCCTGGTCGAGAGTACAGTTTTAATCTCCCAGCAGTTCTCTAATCAGGTCACGCTCTGTAGCAGAGTGAAAGAGTCATTCTGGAAACATCAGTGCTGTTTGTAACCGAATCTAATTTTGAATTTTCTCCAGAATCCACCAATACAAGTTACATTCATCAAACACACTTGGCGTCAATGTGACAGGAAGAGAATCCCCTTACCACCGAAAGTAGTTGCCGTTATGAGGTGCCTTGTCTGGCGCACAGTAATTATGCAAGGTGATTCCGTGATAATGTAACAAACTTTGAGAGATGAAGGGGAAGAGTAAATAAAGATTTGAGGCAAAGAATCCTGGTCCGGAAACGACCATCAAGTATGGACTCCAAAAACATACCTTAAGAGTTATGAGAAGTTGTTCATCTTTGCTACTGTGAAGTCTCTCTTCTAATGAACAAGCACTTATAGCTGTTAAGGTATACGTTTCAGGGTCCATGTTTACTAGACACGTTTTTCTTGTTTTGGTCATTACCACCTCTGAAAGTAGCCTACTCTGCAATCTTAGCAACAACGGTAGCGGTACATGTACTCAACCGTCGGAGGTATCAGAACGATTTTCGCTCTGTAACTCTTGACTCGGTCGTTTCCGAACCAGTGTCTCTTAAGTCAAACTGGTACATTTACCCTTCTTCAACATCCCTGAAAGTTTGTAACACCATCACGAAACAACCGTATACAGCCTCGTCACAACATAAAATGGGTTTAGGCAACATCTGTAACTAAATGATGCAACACAATAATACAGTTTACAATAATTTATTAATAGAAACTTTACGTTACTAAAATATGTAAAGCCGGATGGAATTGTTGGCTGGAAGACCCCGAAGGGCAGGTTCATCCAAGTAATCGGCAAGGCTTTTCTATCCTTCGCGCACAATGACACCTTCACTTGACGAAGTGTGACAGTTGCGTGTTTAAGTGTGTGTGATAAGTGTAGGTGAGAGTACGGGGTGCATGTAGTGTGATGTCATGTTTATGTTGGCCGTTGCTGAGAGAAGGGAGAGCATGAAACCCGGTACTACTCCTCTCGAATAACACCAAGGGGCTGCCATGCCCATCCGGCAGACAGGTCACCGTCAACAATGTCACATGGCATCATTTCATGACATACTGTAAGCACTGTAAACGTTCATTGCACATTTTTGACATCTTCGGAAACGCTATTTTCCACTTTGTTATGACGTTTGAAAATGGGTCTCGGCCGAAACTAGTCATCGAATGAATAAAAAGTAAAAATTTGCAACTTGGACTGATTTTTCATTCTACACTGTAGAGAGGTTTGGACTTTAGCTCAGGACATTGACGCTGAGCCTGGTGATCAAGAAGTTCACGCTGTCCTTCCTATTCCTCTTGCCGAAAAGGTAAAGGGAAAGGAGCCAGCGGCCGCAGCATGTAGCGGTTACCCAACTTCACTTCCGTGATCTGACGAGAAATTATGTATTCAACGAGGAAAGCTGTTGGCTTCTTTAAACTACTTAACTTTAATCTGAAGATGGTACGTGGTGCTAATTCCAAGTTCACTACCACTGATCTTTCTCTAACGCTGGAATAGCCCTGAATCCAGTGAACGATATCTACGATCATTTATAGAACGTTCAGTCCGGCTGTTCTTGGCAGCGACTGTATGTGCACTTCTTTAACTGTGATATACTGTTGATACTATGGATACGGAGAAGTGTATCGCCTCATATCCGCGTTTGGCGGATTGCTGTCCACTTGGGAACTATTTGAAGGCCGTATGGCAGACGCATCAAATAGGACTTCTTTTGTTGAGCTCTCTAGAAGTTGAGTGGTTGGCCTTAACGCACAAAGGGACCGTACGGCAATCGAGGTTTGGGATTTTTTTTTTTTTTTTTTTATGTATTCACGGTATGTGAAGTTCAGAACTCAAATACACCTTTCTCAAAATAGTTCAACGCAAGTCCCAAAAAGTCTCGAGAAAATCTACTTTGAAGTTTTCCAACCATGTTTAATACGCTGAAATAAGGTCCATGTTTTTCTACGAGCAGTGTTGCTCTAAGATCGAATGCTCGCTCGCTGCGTGGTCGTTGTTCTACGAGCAGTTCCGTGAAGCGTAGACTACATAAAGCGCACGAGAACTGACAATAGCTATTTTGAGTCTCTTCTCGGTCATAATCTTTTTCGTTTTATTTCTGTTCAGTTCGAATACCTACGTCATTTAAGTACATTAAGTACATTTTTATGAAAAATGCACATCATCCTATTTCTAATTATATACTGCGCACTCCTTAATTGCCGATCTTTTATAAAAGATTGTTAACTGAGATCTTTAAAATTATAAATTAAAAATTTTTTATAATTTGTTATATATGCTTCACATAAATGCACTTTTCTTTACAAATCTGATTCCGCCAGGGTTCGAAACCAGGTCCCCAATGTGTCATTCGAGCACTCTACCATATTCCCACGCTGCTTGTCCTTAGTTTAGCATATTAAACAAGATCGGAAACTTCATTTTCTCGATTATTTTTGAGAGCTGCATCGAACCGTTATGGGAGAGGTACCAGGTGGTCATAATTAAATTGCAGCCACTAACAAAGCTACAATGTGGCCTTTAATTACCGTATGGCAACGAAGCTCGATTGATATTGTAATCGCAGTGGTTTCCAACAGGTGGTCCGCGGACCCCCAGAGGTGAGCGAGCTATACCAGAGGGGTCTGCAAGATGCTATTAGAATAAAAAATGTATTAAATATATTTCGTATGATAACATATTTTTTGTTTTGGCTGCTCAATATTTTTTCAATAAAGAGTATGTCGATGTTTTTTCTAAGTACCAAAAATAGAAAACGTATAAAAACACACTTAATTAGGCTCTTTTAGGTACTTGAAACTGTGATGTGACGCGGTACCAATCGTGCTCGATGAGGGGGTCCTCGAGAAAATTGTGTTGGGAACCCCTGTTCTAATGTATTTACGCTGGAAAAAGTTAGTTCCAATTTTGGATGGCAGGTGCTAATCTGGTGCTGTGAATGCAAGAAAGACGCACATAAATTTTCCCATATGTAATGGAGTGGGAACGGGACATGAGTAGAAAAGATTAAACAGTGAGAAAGGCAAAATGTTGAATTTATTATTAACTGCCGTTTACACAATTAGTTAAGTATGAGCACCGGAGATTTGCACCTGGTGGCCAAAGCTGGAACTATTTTTTGTGTGGATCAATTCCAGATTAACACAGGTATCAAGTTTCACTGCCATACGATGATTACAGTCCACACTAGACCTCTATAAATAACTGCACTTTAATTATAACCACCACCACCCCGGGAATATTCGAGTTCCGAACTTCACGTACCATAAATATAAAAAATATAGTACAAAAATTCCATTACCAAAAGGTCTTCGTTTCAGTTGCACTTGGGTGCAAGGAATTTTGGCACTCTCCTACATATGTTTAGGTTCCGTATCTTCTGGAGAACGCATCCCAAGACATCCAAGAAATTAAGACACAGTACAAGCCGTCAACAAAATTATGCTCTCTTGAACCACGGAGACTGTTACACCCATTTCGAAACACTGTCGTCCCTTAGCATAATGTTGCACAGAGGACGCTGCTGAAGAGAAAGACGATTCTTCAAGTTGAGCGCCCGGTGTGATGTAAGTACAGGCTTGCCACGGTATAGTACGAGGGAACGAACTGCGGCGCTGTCGTGACAATCCCGCGAGCGCGCCTGCGTTCTATTTGGGGCGATCGCGGCCATACAAGAGGCACGTCTGTCGGCCTGCTGTGTTTACGTGCAGCTCTACCGCCGCCACAGTCGTGCTGTATTTCTGGCTGTGCAGCTCTCCAGTATTTCTGGAGCTGGACCAGACACGCTCGTGTCCTAACCTGCACGGCAACACTACTGACACCAGTCAATAGCCCTGTCGCATTCACTGCCAAATAGCGAATACTCTATGATAGGCTGGAAAGTCTTCGCCGCAGTCAAACTACACTACTGGCCATTAAAATTGCTACACCAAGAAGAAATGCAGATGATAAACGGGTATTCATTGGACAAATATATTACACTAGAACTGACATATGATTACATTTTCTCGTAAATTGGGTGCATAGATCCTGAGAAATCAGTACCCAGGACAACCACCTCTGGCCGTAATAACGGCCGTGATACGCCTGCGCATTGAATCAAACAGAGCTTAGGTGGCGTGTACAGGTTCAGATGCCCATGCAGCTTCAACACGATACCACAGTTCATCAAGAGTAGTGACTCGCGTATTGTGACGAGCCATTTGCTCGGCCACCATTGGCCACACGTTTTCAATTGGTGAGAGATCTGAAGAATGTGCTGGCCAGGGCAGCAGTCGAACATTTTCTGTATTCAGAAAGGCCCGTACAGGAACTACAACATGCGGTCGTACATTATCCTGCAAATGTAGGGTTTCGCAGGGATCGAATGAAGGGTAGAGACACGTGTCGTAACACATGTGAAATGTAACGTCCACTGTTCAAAGTGCCGTCAATGCGAACAAGAGGTGACCGAGACGTGTAACCAATGGCACCCCATACCATCACGCCGGGTGATACGCCAGTATGGCGATGACGAATACACGCTTCCAATGTGCGTTGACCGCGATGTCGCCAAACACGGAAGCGACCATCGTGATGCTGCAAACAGAAACTGGATTCATCCGAAAAAATGACATTTTGCCATTCATGCACCCAGGTTCGTCGTACAGTACACCATCGCAGGTGATGTAGCGTCAAGGGTAACCGCAGCAACGGTCTCCGAGCTGATAGTCCATGCCGCTGCAAACGTCGTCGAACTGTTCGTGCAAATGATTGTTGTCTCTCAAACGTCCCCATCTGTTGACTTAGGGATCGAGACGTGGGTGCACGATGCGTTACACCCATGCGGATAAGCTGTCTGTCACCTCGACTGCTAGTGATACGAGGCCGTTGGGATCCAGCACGGCGTTCCGTATTACCCTCCTGAACCCATCGATTCCATATTCTGCTAACAGTCATTGGATCTCGACCAACGCGAGCAGCAATGTCGCGATAAGATAAACCGCAATCGCGACAGGTTACAATCCGACCTTTATCAAAGTCGGAGACGTGATGGTACGCATTTCTCCTCTTTACACGAGGCATCACACCAACGTTTCACCAGGCAACGCCGGTCAACTACTGTTTGTGTGTGAGAAATCGGTTGGAAACTTTCCTCATGTCAGCACGTTGTAGGTGTCACCACCGGCGCCAACCTTGTGTGAATGCTCTGAAAAGCTAATCACTTGCATATCACAGCATCTTCTTCCTGTCGATTAAATTTCGCGTCTGTAGCACGTCATCTTCGTGGTGTAGCAATTTTAATGGCCAGTAGTGTACACAGATGGTCACATCAATGAGACCATCTCTCAAAAGCCTGAATAACCACATTTTGCGGCGAGCCGTACAGGAAGACTGTCAGTGTGGTTCTGGAAGGAACTGGCTCCAGTGCCGACTCCAGTTGCCATGGCCAGTTATGCTAGGTTCCTGGAGCGAACAGCCCGATCGAGATGATCCCACAGATTTTCGATTGGGCTTAAATCCGGGGAGTTTGGTGGCCAGACAAGTACGGTAAACTCATGTTGGTGCTCATTGAACCACGCACATACACTCCGAGCTGTTTGACATATTGCTTAGTCCTGCTGATAGATGCCATCATGCCGAGGAAAAACAAACTGCATGTAGGGGTAGATGTGGTCCTCAAGGATAGAAGTACACTTGTGTTGCTCCATTGTGCCTTGCAGAATGACGAAATCACCCAGGGAATGCCACCAAAACATTTTCAGACCTTTACCTTCCCTCCTCCAGCCTGGACCCTTCAGACGAGAGTTGCAGGGTTTTTGCTTTCAGACGTTTCACGTCGTAAACGCTTATGGCCATCTGCCACCCGAAAAGGCTACTAAGTCGGCCTCCAGGCTCCGTCGCTGATGTACAGCAGTCAGCATAGATGCATGAACCAGGTGCTTGCAGTGTTCGTTGAGAAGTTCAACAGGGTGGTCATTCGCTCACATTTCCGGAGCCGTAGCATCCACCTACGGCCAGTGATGCACCACAGTTGCCTCGGCGCGAGTTTTGGATGGCGCCATTTTGCCATATATGGTATACCTTAACCACGAGGGCACGCGAACAGTTTACAAACTTAGATGTTTAGGAAGGTCAGTTATAATGCCCTTTTGGACGTCAGATAAATCGCTCCGTTTCTGCATTGCGACAGCACTGTTTTATCCGCATTCCCCCGACACGCTTCATGTATCCTCCACTGCTAGTGTTGGCATCTGCCGCCTCTGAATGATTATAGCGCGCTGAGGTCGAACATAGGTGGTGGTCACATTAATGTGACGGGACCGTGTATTATCACTCAGGAACGCTGCTCCCTTCCGTAGTAGAGGTCAGTAACGCTCGATTCAAAACGTGGAAAGCAAAGAGCTTGCAGTAGATGTAGATGATGATGATGATGATGATGATGATGATGATGATGATGATGATGATGATGATGATGAGTTGGATTGAGGGGGCGCTCGACATCATGGTCATCAGCGCCCTGACGAAAAGTCAAAATGTAATCTCATGGGTGGGGACGAAGTCTGTCCCCACATGCAGAGCAGTTTATGACGTACTAAAGTCTGCCGCCCTTCCCCACCAGTTTAGGGATGAGGCCTGATAGTTCACAAAATTTCACCATTCTGTTAACACTGGTATCGGTATCTGTGAGGACGGTGGGCAGATCTCCAGCGATACCAAGGGCTGCCCTGTTTTCAGTATACAGGACACACGTAGCCACAATATGCTGAACTGAAAGCGGCACGCCACAAACTTCACAGAAAGATGGGTCCTCCCTCTGGAGGAGGAAGCCATGTATGAAAGGGCTATGCCCGATGCGCAGTCTGGTAAGCAAAACCTCCTTCCAGCGGCGAGGCTGACACGAAGTCCGCCAAGCCTTTGTGGTCGGTTTGAGAGATCGCAGTTTGTTGTCCGACACCTGCAACCATTCAGTCTCCCACTGACGCATGATGCATCTGTCAGAAAATGAGATAATGGCGTGCAACGGGATGGGACATTGATGGACAGCACCATCCCAACATGCTTCCTTGGCAGCTTTATTAGTCATGTCGTTACCCTGTATCCCAACGTGGCCAGGTACCCAGCAAAAGATCACCTCCTTGCCACGGCGTTGCAGCCGCTGTAAGCAGTCATGGATGAGCTTAATCAGCGGGTCTACCGGATACATTTGGTGAAGCACTTGCAGTGCCTAAGACAGTGGGGGCAGACAAGAAAATTCGTACGTTGATGTCTGTGAACCCTCTCCACTGCCATTAGAATGCTATATAACTCCGCATCATAATTTGTAAATTGTTCAGGAAGACGCACTTTAAAAACCCTATCAGGGAAAACCACAGAACAACCGAGGGGATTCCCTTGCTGGGATCCATCTGTATAAATAACGATAATACTATGGTACATACTTAAAATAGACGAAAAAAGTTGTAAAAACCATATCTGGAGTACAATTTTTCGGGTACTACGTCAAGCTTAAAATCACTTTTGGTCTCCGAAGACACCAAGGCGGCAGTGCGTTCCATCTCTGAGTGCGTATTTTCATGCCCGAGAGATCCAGATCCTTGAGGCAGTCCGTAGCACGTATACCAAATGGCTGAGTCGCTTGGGGCCGATTCCTGAACATTCGTTCAAAGGCGGGTTGCGTCACTGAACTAAATGCCAATGACTGGGGTGACGCTGAGATTTGCAGCGCCTGTCGAGCCAAAAGGATACGTCGCCGAATCCAGAGTGGTGGTTCAAGAGCCTCTGCATACAGACTCTGAACTGGGCTGGTCCGAAAGGCTCCAGTCGATATCCGAATGCCCGCATGGTGGACAGCATCCAACATTCGAAGGTAGGAAGGACGGGCCGATCCATACCACGCTGTCATAGTCTAAGCGTGAGCGAACAAATGCCCTATAAAACTGTATTTACTTCCACCTGTCAGCTGCCCATGTTTTTCCGCCAAGGCATTTCAAAAATGCAGTAGAGGAGATATGCTTCACGGTATCGAAGATGAAAAATTATTCGTAGCTGCTAAGGTATGCATTTTCGACCCTACGTTTACTGAGACTTTTTTGCTTCTAGTATCGTGTACTTTCAACTGTATGCGTTTACGCCATTAATTATGATACACTCTGTATCTATTTGCGTAGATTTATGCTTTGGTTTCACTTTTGGACAGCCAGACTAATTCAGCTGTAGATGTTTTTCCGATCGAATGAAATCTTACTATTCTTATGATTATCTTTGCTGATATTAAGGTTTTTTTAAATGCATTTAAAATTATGGTCACGCAATAACAAAGTATAAATCTAACTCAAACACACCGGATGGAGATTTGAACCACATCCCTTCAGAGTCAAAACGGAAGCTACGCGCAGTTTCCTCGAGCTACTGCTAAAAGGATAGTCACTGCGCACGGACTGCAGATTTGTGACAAGAAACAGTACAATTTGTAATAAAAACATTGAGATATTTAAACAGAATTTTTTAGGGTTGAAATGCTTGCCTCTGCATCTACGTTTATTTGTGTTGGAACTGGAGAATTGGTGGCTGACTTCCACCGTAAGCTATGTAAGTAGAGAAATACGTTAGCAGAACGAAGAGGACTAACCTTATGTAGATGTGTGCCCTGCGTTGATTATTCCTCACGTTTGCGGAAGGTTATAATAACCGTACGATTTTGTAACGTAAGCGGAATACCTTGTTCCCATATGTAAGAGGCCGGCGATGGGGATTATCGAAGATGCGTTACGCACGGAAGAACTTTAGCGTCCTCATCAGTTACCACATTATTGTGAACAATGTTTTCTTGCACCTACATACGACTTTATCATCATCTCCCATCCCGCGTTGCCCTTTTACGATACCAGACGGCCGACGAATTTCTTTGCCTGGTTCTCGCGTCCCTCAGTTGTCAAACCTTGGCGACTCAGCGCACGGTGTCGCGCGGGCACGGCGCGTGCTGGCCATTAGTATTCGGTGGTCGCTTCCTTCCTTGCCCAAGGATTACTACGTCTGACTCAGCGGTGACCTCGTCACAGTCGCGAGTCGTTGCTCATACAACTAGCGTCTTTCGTTTTACGTCTCGAACTTTCACCAGCGACTGGTTTCTTTCCCCAAAAAGGTCGCTGTTCGTGGCTTGTTTACTGCAGCCCGGGCTGGATTTGCTGCTTGTTAGGCCGGTATTACACCATCAAATTTCTTTGTCAAAGATTTTACCAATGATGTGATCAAATATATTTGACAAAGTATCTTTGACGTAGCGCAAGAAGGGGTACTGCACTGTCATCATATTTTTCGTCAAAGTTCAAGATGGCTGACAACAACAACTTGTTATTAACCGCAGCAGTTGCATGTACCACAATTGCACTGTGTGCACATGCGGAAGAGAAGCGGAGGAAAAAAAAGGAAACATACCTGGGTGAAGCCGTGGGTTTTACGATGACACGATAAAAGCATTCAACAAAACTTGTCACGTGAGCTTATAGTGGAGGACGTCAAGTCGTACATCAGTTACTTAAGAATGAGCATACATTTCTGTATATGTTCAATGAAGTATATCCTCATATCACAAAGCACAATATTCACTTAAGAACTGCTACATGTGCTGAAGACAGGCTCACTGGAACACTCCGATTCCTTGCTACAGGAGAGGGTTAGGTAGGGTTAGGTTAGGTCAGGTCTCCAATCTTCTTAATCTATTTTTGTATTCAGGATGCCTCACGTTGTAAAGCGCCTCATCAGCTTCATATCTCTATTAATTTTGTAGTTGTCGGCATACACCAATTGTATTTACCGGCAATGTTTATAAAAACACTACAGACGACAGAACGCTGCAGCGATGCTAGCTCTCCATGTGGTAACATTTCACACTGCAGGGAACAGAAGACTTCTTTGATCAAATCTACAGCCCTAGATTTGATCAAATATTGGACGACATTTGACAAAGTTCCCTATTACACCATCAAATATCTTTGACAAAGATATTTGACAAAGACATTTGATAGTGTAATACCGGCCTTACTGAAGTCATCTTTAGTGTAATACCGGCCTTACTGAAGTCATCTTTAGCTAATTTTGCTCTTGATTTCATACCAACAAAGTCGGCGACCGATGGCAAAGGATACACCTAAATCAACTGCAGCTCCATGCGACACCATGCTTATGCATTGCATTTGTCGTAACTTACTGGCAACGGTACAGCTCACAACACGCTAACATTCAGTGCGGTAGAATCCAGACTCCAAATAGCTTCGAAAATTTTGTCTCCAGTGAAGTTGAAATTATTTCGAATACTGATTCCAGAAAGTATCTTGAAAAACAGCGTACCTGAAATATTGACATTTTATGACGCCAAAGCGTGTCCATTTCTGAAGATAATGGAACAGGTGAGAATCCGTCATCTGTTACTACTTCCATAGCAGTACAGCAAATACACCACCAACAAGAATCATTCAAAATGTCACACCTCAGGTGCAAATCAAAGGAAAGAGATATCGTTATTCCAGGTGCCGCAGGACGTCGGGATACACCCAAATGACGGAGCAGCCGGGGCAGCTTGTAAAGAAGGAACTAAATTTCGATATTTCTTTTTGTATTATGTAATTTTTCCGAGTTCGTCGATTCAGTATTAATTCCGTCCGAACAGGCCTCGTAAGGCCCAGCGATACCGATCGACCGCCGTGTTATCTTCAGACGATAGGCGTCAATGGAAGCAGATATACAGTGGCATTTGGTCAGCACACCGTCCTCTCAGCCGTCGTCAGTTTTCGTGACCGGAATCGCCACTTCTCAGTCAACAGTAGCTGCTCACTTTGCCTCACAAGGGCTGAGCGCACCCGGGTTGCCAACAGCGCTCGACCGCCCGGTCAACCATCCAAGTGCCCGATACAGCTAAATTCGGTGCTCTGGAGGGAACCAGCGTTACCACTGCGGCAAGGCCGTTAGCGACTCAGTGTTAGTACTCTTTAATTACTAGTTGCATACCATTCAGTTGTTAGCGGCACGTGATCCACAGTGAGTCGTCGTACTTAATGGCTTTCTTATACTACATTGTACCATCATAAACCCATATACCTCTGTGATATATGTAAGTCCTGCGTCTACCAGACCCAGTTTCCTTTACTTAAACAGGTCAGAGTTTCACAACGTTATAAATACAATGAATCAAACAGTATTCTTTGCAACCGGCAATTTCGTCTAAGAACTCCCACATGCTTACCCAATAAAGAAGCTTCACGTAAAAATGACATAAAAGACGGCATAGTTTCCTACTGAGATGAAGGAAGCACTGGCCCATGACAGTAAGTTGTGAAGCCAGCAGGGGACAAAGAACTACAAAACGTGATTACACAATTACTTTCCTGGGACAGAAGAACTGCGACCGTGACTTCAAGAGGCATTGGATCAGTGAAAGCTGAGCGTCTCGCAAGTTGACTGCTGCCAATCAGGGCGCTATTGTATGCGCTGGTGAGTCTCGGAGCGCTTCTTCAGTGTTTGCTGTCAGGATGGCCGTAACCAAAATTGAAACAAAGTACGGGCGATGAGCTTTTCCACACAAAGACAAGCGTGAATTCTACTTTTCCTGTTAATAGGTCTCCCACGTTTAAGCACTTTATCAGGGCTTCTCCGCAGCAAAGTAGGTAATACCAGCCAATTTGAAGCAATAACTTCGTAATCCATTTGTATTCGCCAGATAACTGCAACAATAATCTCGAAAACCCTTGAAATGCTTTGCTTGACAGGAGACCGAGCATAAGTTCAAATATCAGATATAAGTTAGGAAAAGTAGCTATTATTCGAAGAAACAATTAACAGAATTCTGATGGGCCACTTATTTTCAGAGTGCACGGCAGAAGCGACTTCGATAATTTAATTTCTTCAGTTGTGTGAGCATATTGTCCGTAGTTGCTTTACTATTCCTGAGAGTATGTTTGTTCCGTCGTTACAACTACAAGAAAATGCGTGTTTTTCTCACAAGATGCGTTTCGCTTTATTGGGGATACAAAGAGGACGAGGCGACGGGCTTGCTTATCTCCCTAATCATCCCAGAGAAGAAGAAGAAGAAGAAGAAGAAGAAGAAGAAAAGCTGCACTCTACCTGTAGTCAGGCCAGAAGCCCATTCACTGGTTTCAATTTACAGTAGGATTTAGTTCACTGTTTTCGATATTTAGTGCATGCTAATATAGATGATAGTCCAAACTGCATTCGAATTAAGGCCGATTTACACCAGACGACCAGACGTAACGGACCGTCCCGTCACGTCACGTCACATCACATCAGTTCGCATAGCTGAGAACCGACCGATGAACTGAGGTTATGAAATACCATACGCGACACAAAAAGTCGGAATATGGTATCAGAATTGGGCAACTAACAACGATAAAATTTATGAATGGTCAAAGCAAATTTCAAAACAGATGTTCTTGATCAATTTTATGTGGCAAATTGCTAAGGAGTGAAACAAGATCTGAAACATTGACATTTATTTTCTAGCGAAAATATATGTACGAAAACACACCAAACAATGTTTATAACACCCTGTCCGTTGTGTTTTCTTTTTTATGTAGCACATGTCATCATAAACAACTGTATTTATCTCCTTCAGTAGGGCTGACTTTTTGACACAAAAAATGTTATTTAATGAAAACTGTTTCATCAGCTTACGTTCTTATTTATACACCGTGTGTTATCTCTGTTCTGTTACTGTAAAAAGCAAATATTTTTCGTTTTCAGATATCTGGCCTAGCTTACCGAAGAATACTCAATGGAAAAAATATCCAAGTCTTCGTGAAACATTCACAGTTTGTCTCGAAAATAAAATACAACAATAAAATTACGAATAAGAAGATACAAAAGCACAAAATCCACTACTGTACCATGAGTGAGGGCGGCAAATATAGGTTAAAAGTTCCGATGTCAGACTACGACGACGACGACGACGACGACGACGACACAGTTTCCGTGCCCTCCCCTCTCGCAACGTCCCCGTCAAAACTTTCTAATCAAGCAACCTTGACGGTGAGGTGAGGTGAGATGACATGACGTAACGTTCCGTGCCGCTGATGGCCTGTGTGAATGCCGCCATTTGAAATGCACTGTAGAATGTTTTGACGCGACGCGACGTGACGGCAAGTGTAACTTGGCCTTTATGTAGTGCTTGTGCCGTTTACTCATTATGAATCTTATCAAATCACGCTTTCCTCGGCACGTCCGACTGACTGCCTGCATACAATTTTCCCTTTGGTTTTTTACATTATTATCTCCTTCCTGTCCTATTCTTCGTGTACGTGTTGACCTAATTTCCGTATAAACTCATCATATGACGGTCTGATTTATTGGGATCTGCCTTGAGTAACACTTTCTTCAGCATTTACGTCGGCTATTTTGTTTCCTAAGGCCAGTAAGTTACATGGCTTTCGACTTTTCTGTCATATGACCAGCGGGTGCATAGCGATAATAAGGCGTATCAAAATTTAAGCTGGGTGTCACGAGTCGATAAAACTAGTTGTGGAGGGACGTGTCTCTGGAAGGTACTAATGGATTTGGGACCTAGCTTTAGACGTTCTGTAACACTGTATATAACACGATATGAGGCGCCGGGTGGAAGTTATACGGCTTTCCACTTTACTATCTTAAAACCAGTCGGTGCATAACGGTGGTAAGGCGTATCCAAATATTCACGCTGACTGTCACAAGTCGACACAACTAGTGGTAGTTGTGGTGGGGAGGGGCGGGTGGGTGGGATACGCCTGTGGAAATTATCAATGAATTTGGAGTCTAGCTTAAGGTGAGGTATTGTGTATAACACCACGATACGAGACGCAGGGAGGGTCGTGGGCGTGGGCAGCAGTCTGGGGTCGTGTGGGAGGACGAGCCGGCTCAAGGGCGCCACGGCCTACCTGCGTTATAGCCGGCGTCCAATCCCACAGGCACACGCAGGCCAGCGCTGTGGGCACCGCGTGCAACAGAAGATAGCGTGGAAAAATATGTATGTCATCCTTTTGGCTTACACTCTCTAGGCTTTTCCACGCATTACGGTTGTAAGTAAGCTGTTTAGGTTTTTATGTTGGTAACGCCACGTAGCGCTCTGTATGAAAATCACTGACAGTGTTGTGTGCTGTCAGCAGCTGATTTGCATTGTTGGAATATTCGCTATTGTAGCGTTGGGCAGTTGGATGTGAACAGCGCGTAGTGTTGCGCAGTTGGAGGTGAGCCGCGAGCAGTGGTGGATGTGGAGAGAGAGAGAGAGAGAGAGAGAGAGAGAGAGAGAGAGAGAGAGAGAGAGAGAGAGATGGCAGAATTTTGAGAGCGGACGATCTGGACATGTGTCCATCAGAAAGAGTAAATTTGTAATACTGGATATCATGAACTGATTATATATATAATGACTTTTGAACACTATTAAGGTAAATGCATTGTTTGTTCTCTATCAAAATCTTTCATTTGGAACTATGCCCTTCAGTAGTTAGAATCTTTTATTTAGCTGGCAGTATTGGCGCTCGCTATATTGCAGTAGTTCGCGTAACGAAGATTTTTGTGAGGTAAGTGATTCATGAAAGGTATAGGTTATTGTTAGTCAGGGCCATTTTTGTGTAGGGATTATTGAAAGTCAGATTGCGTTGCGCTAAAAATATTGTGTGTCAGTTTAGTGATGATCAGAATAAGTGAAGAGAGAAATGTCTGAGTACGTTCAGTTTGCTCATCAAATAACGTAAGGGGTTTACCAGTACAGTAATTCATAAATTTATCTAAGGGGAGGTTTCATGGTCTTTGGCTCCTGCACGTTCTCTAATGCCGTCCATCCAGTTTGAAGATGACTGTGGTTTTAAAGGGACTTAACTACGCGGTTATTAGCCCCACAATTCTCTCATAGTGTTCGAAGACATAGGTCCCAGACTCTTTTCTTCATACGAATGACGCCATCATACGCAGTACACTTGATACACGAATAGTTAAATACACTAAGAAAATTTAATTGCCGTGAAGATAAAAGCTAACATCGTTTTCTAAAAAATTAAAACTACATCATACATAATATGTTTCTGTTATGCTCAAGAATATGAGTAGAAAGGTATTTCATTGTTTAACAACGAGACCGCACAGCCATCAGATGTTCGTTTTTATTTTTATAATTATGGTGTGTGAAGTTCAGAACTCAAATATCACGCACCAAATACAGTTAAATGCAACTCTCGAAATTGTCAAGGCCATGAAGTTTTTCTGGCATTAGGTAAGGTCAAATTTTCGACAGGCACCATGGCTCTGTGGCAGAATGCTCGCCTGCCACGTAGGGGGCCTACATTCAGTTCCCGGTCGTAGCAAATTTTTAAACAGAGTTTCATGTTCTACGAAAATTTCCGTCAAGCATAAAATACATAAAGGTCAAAAATGTCAGTAACACTCAAGACTTGTAATCGCTGCATGGCTGGTTCAAGTCTCGTTTCGGTCATTATTATTTTAGTTTTTATTCCCTTCATTTCGAGTACCCTACGTCATAAAATTCATCAAATATATGGTAATTCACACATTCGTCATTTTTATAAACATGCAGTTTCTTATTTCTCACTGCAACTATAAATTCTTAATTATTGGTGTTTTATAAAAGATAGTTTAAAAAAAATTTTCAAATGAAAAAACCATTACAATTTTTTCTCTTTATGTATTTTACGCTCAACGGAAATACTCATGGTTAATGCAACTTTGTTTAAAAATGTATCACAGTCAGGATTCGACATTGTTGTGATGCCTCGTGTAAGGAGGAGAAATGCCTAACATCACGTTTCCGACTTTGATAAATGACGGATTGTAGCCTATCGCGATTGCGGTTTATCGTGTCGCGACATTGCTGCTCGCGTTGGTCGACAGCCAATGACTGTTAGCAGAATATGGAATCGGTGGGTTCAGGAGGGTAACACGGAGCGCCGTGCTGGATCCCAACGGCCTCGTATCACTAGCAATCGAGATGACAGACATCTTATCCGCATGGCTGTAACGGGTCGTGCAGCCACGTCCCGATCCCTGAGTCAACAGATGGGGACGTTTGCAAGATAACAACCATCTGCACGAACAGTTCGACGACGTTTGCAGCAACATGGACTATCAGCTGGGAGACCATGGCTGCGGTTACCCTTGACGCTGCATCACAGACAGGAGCGCCTGCGATGGTGTACTGAACGACGAACCTGGGTGCACGAATGGCAAAACATTTTTTCGGATGAATCCAGGTTCTGTTTGCAGGATCATGATGGTCGTATCCGTGTTTGGCGACATCGCGGTCAACGCACATTGGAAGCGTTTATTCGTCATCGCCATACTGGCGTATCACCAGGCGTGATGGTATGGGGTGCCAATGGTTGCACGTCTCGGTCACCTCTTGTTGGCACTGACGGCACTTTGAACAGTGGACGTTACATTTCAGATGTGTTACGACCCGTGGCTCTACCCATCATTCGATCCCTGCGAAACCCTACATTTGCAGGATAATGCACGACCGCATGCTGCAGGTCCTGTACGGGCCTTTCTGGCTACAGAAAATGCTCGACTGCTACCCTGGCCAGAACATTCTCCAGATCTCTCACCAACTGAAAACGTCTGGTCAATAGTGGCCGAGCAACTGGCTCGTCACAATACGCGAGTCACTACTCTTGATGAACTGTGGTGTCGTGTTGAAGCTGCATGGGCAGCTGTACCTGTACACGCCATCCAAGTTCTGATTGACTCAATGCCCAGGCGAATCAAGGCCGTTATTACGGCCAGAGGTGGTTGTTCTGGGTACTGATTTCTCAGGATCTATGCACCCAAATTGCGTGAAAATGTAATCACATGTCAGCTATAGTATAATATATCTGTCCAATGAATACCCGTTTATCATCTGCATTTATTCTTGGTATAGCAATTTTAATGGCCAGTAGTGCAGATTACAACAGCCAGCTGTAGTACCGACGTCGAACAGCAGTATCTGGATTGGTCAGACGATGCATTACCGTTAGTGTTTAAGAATTCGGTTCGAATTTTTGCACCACTCTGTGGGCAGATAGTACCGACACAGCAATATCTAAACGATTTTTTACCTCATTCCATGGTCACACTGCTAAAACCGATACGTCATCAGCCAAAGTGCGACGACCGGAGTGTATACAGCTATCATAGCCTGCCTCCCAGTAATGCCGCGTTTCTCTTGTGCTTGAAGTACCGTGTGAATGAGCAAACTAAATCGTATTCCATTTATACAGTTACTATGGTAACACTGTAAAGAATTAAGATTACAATCCCGACAAAATATTCCAGTGTTTTCATGAATTACGTTCCCTCTAACTTCACCTTATTTCAGAGGTAATGCAGAGACGAGTACGTTCAGCGTATTACCCAGTAGACTGTCCTGACAATGCGCGTTTTTATCGGACGCTAAACTCCTTTGCAACCAGACGTAAAGTAGCAGAGCGTACAAGAAACTACACTACATCTCATATTTCTCTACGGCATCTAGTATATTGAGATACAGCACTCCAATGCCACAAGATTTATATTTCGAAACCTGTTGATAAAGCGGTTGGTTTACGTGTGAGGTTCTCGAGATTAGATCTCGCCGTTGTCATCTGTTTCATCATTCAACGATATTTAATGGCTAACGGAAAGTGACGGAGCACTTCAGCGTTGCTACTGTACTCGCGGTAAAATCAAAGCATCGCGTCCTGCACCATCTACCCTAGCCCAGCGAGTGAATGAGGAATGAAAGCCCGCTCTTATTTATTTTGTCGTGTCTTCTGCCTGGTTTGACGCGGCACGTCACGACTTCCGCCCCTGTGCCAGCCGCAATCTCACACAAATTGCTCGATTAGTTGTTGGATGTATTCGTCTCTGTCGCCCCTGAAGTGATTGCCCTCTACGGGCTCTTCTAGTAGTGTTAACATGTATCCTAGCATCCTTTCTCTTATTGTAGTTAGTGTTTACCCTATATTTCTCTACTCGTCAATTTCTTGTACTGTCAGTCTACTTTATCTTGAGTAACACCGCATCTCAAACGCTTTGATTCTCTCATTGTCCTGTTTTTCCACAGTCCATGTGCGTTTCCTCCTAATGCTATCATCCAGTCGTGCATTCTAAATATTTCTTCCCCGAAATTAAGGCCTACGTTTCATACCAGTGGATGTCATGCAGCGAAGAATGCCCTCTTAGCCTTGATCCTTTTAACGGGAAATCCTGCGGGCTTTTCCTGACGTTTCAAACGTTACTTGTTACATTCTTTTTTTTCTTTAGCTGCCCCTTCTGATGTCGATCTGAAACACACGACTCTCTTTGCCCATGCTACTATCCTCCTTACTTCGACCGTCATGCGTTTTTGTTTTCGAAGTAGTGGCAGATTCATGTAGTCCCTGGTCCTTAACTTTGATGTCATGTTTATCGCCTGTCTCATTTTTCATACTCTTCATTAATTTAATCCTCCTTAAATTTAGTCTCAGTTCAAATTCCGTGCTCTTTACACTGTTCGTTTAATTCAGTTGGTCAAGTAATACTTCGTCAATTACAAAGCGGATAACAATGTCATCAGCAAAACCGAGCGAAGTGACGCGGTGGTTAGCACACTGGACTCTCACTCGGGAGGACGAAGGTTCAAATCCGCGTCTTGCCATCCACAATTAAATTTTCCGTGATCTTCCTACAACACTTCAGGCAAATATCATGATGGTTCCTTGAAAGGGCACGGCTGATTTCCTTCCCTACCCTTGAAACATTCCGATCTCTAATTACCTCGATGACGACAAACTTTAAACCTAGTCTTCTTTCTTTCATCAGAGAATCTTGTCACTAATATTCTTTGGACACGAATTACACTCCTCCTCCTTCACATTCCTTTTATTTCTGTCAGTGCTTCTTCGATGCACAGATTCAATAGTACGAGTGATAGGTGAGCGTCCTTCCCCTACGCTCTTTTTAATTTGACCATTTCTATCTTGGTCTTCCATCTTATTGCCCGTCTTCGCCTACAATTTATAAGTATATTTCTGAGAATTTCAAAAATCTTGATTCTTTTTACGCTGTAAAATGCTTTTTCTGAGTGGATAATTATGATGGAAGTTTGTTGATACTTTTTAGGTCTTGCTCTCATTATCAAGCGCAACGCCAGAACTGCCTCTCTGGTGCCTTTACTTTTCCTAAGGTCAAAATGATAGTCATCAAACATGGTCAATTTCCTTTGCCACTCTTCTTATATTATTCTTGTGAGTAACTTGGAGACGTGAGTTATTAGGCTGATTGTGCGATAGTTTACGCGGTCGTTTGCCGTTAATCTGTACGTCAGCATTTAACTGGCTGAGTAAAAGGTAAAAAGGTAGCTCTGCGAACAGGTCCGAAGAAGCGCCGCCGCGTGATTCTCTGTCATCTGGCGTCATGCGGATGCGGTATGGAGCGGTATGTGATCAGCACAGCGGTAGCCCGGCCGTTGGGCCGTTGTCGGCTTTCCAAACTTCGAAGCCGCTACTTCTTGTTCAAATAGTTCCTCAACTGGCACGAGGCTGAATAAAACCCGTTCCAGCCCTCTTGAGGACAGGTTTACTTTTTAATGAGAAACTGCTTTTGTAGACTAATGTGGCACTCACACCCTCTTCCTGTGTTAAGAGATTGGACAGTAGAGGGGAGAGACTGCATCCTTGCCTCTTATTAGTTTTTTTTTTTTTATCATCTGCCTTCTGATTAGTTACATGGGACCCGCCACGAATTCCTCTCCTGCGCCAACTTTTTCGTCTCAGAGTAGCACTTACAGCCAGTGTCCTCAATTATTAGTCAAATATATACTCATCTCTGTCTTCCCGCATAATTTTTACCTTTTACAGCTGCTTGTAATTCAAAATGGTTCAAATGGCTCTGAGCACTATGGGACTTAACATCTGAGGTCATCAGTCCCCTAGACTCAAAATTACTTAAACCTAACTAATCTAAGGACATCACACACATCCATGCCCGAGGCAGGATTCGAACCTGCGACCGTAGCAGCAGCGCGGTTCCGGACTGAAGCGCCCAGAACCGCTCGGCCACACCGGCCGGCTGCTTGTAATACCACGATAGTTATTCCTTGATGTCTTAACGCATCTTCCATCGACCTATCCTTTCTTGTGAATCATTTCCAAATGTTTCTACCCTTCCAAATTCTGCGGGAAACCACCTCATTTTTTTTATCGTATCAGTCCTCCTAACTCTCTACATTCTTCTAAAGCACATCTCCAACGCTTGCGTCTCTAATGACGTCGATGCCGACGGGATATCAAACTCTAGTCTTCCTTACTTTCCTTGAAACGCTTGCTTCCCCTTACGCCCTTTCGAATCCGAGCATTTATTCATGGTCTCCCTCTGCTGATGGAGATCCAGGGTAGGCTGTAATTTTCGTGCAGCGATACTTGATAGATATACTAATGCATTAATGCGGAACCGATTTACGCTGAAAAAATTAGTTCCAATTTTGGCCACCAGGCGCAAATCTGGCGCTGTACGGCATCCTGTAGATGTTTCCAGTGCTCACACTGAACAAACTGTAAGCGGCAGGTAATAATCAAATCAACGGTATGCCTTCCTACTGGTTTGACCTTTTCTGCCCATCCACCATTCCTAATCCATTGCATATGGGAACATTTCTATACTTTTTCTTGAATCCCAGCTCCTGAGACACACCAGTGCAAATCGGTTCCACATTAGCACATCTACCAAGTTTCGCTGTCACGCGATAATTCTGTGAGCAGCTGCACTGTGAACACCCAGTAAATCAGACGTCTTTCTCTGTAGCTTGTGTGTATTTTCTAGGAATCTGTGTCGAATCAAACATGAACTATTATGAATGTAGGGGACCAGCTTGTCGGTGGCAGCGAACTGGTGCTGTCCCCGAGGGCAAACCTAATGCTAGCAACACTGAGGCCCCCATAATAGTGTGGGAAGGGCGGCGGTCAGCATGTGGACATTGCGGCGTGAGCTTGTACATCCGGGAGCTGATGCGGGGGCGGAGGAAGGGGCGGCCAGATTGCGATCGGAATGCAGGGCCGGCGGCGTGCGGCCCAAATATGGAGGGCGGAGTGGCGCTCGCTGGCCAGCAGACACGGGCACCCGCCCACGCAGCCGGCACACAGCACGGGCACCAGCTGAGCCTCGAGACGTGACTGCCTAACGCAGCAGATTGACAGGGGAATTAGATTAGGAAATGGGAAACAGAGTACGAGGGGTGTTCAATAAGTAATGCAGCTCTTTTCTTTAATCGGCCATTTTCGATTGCAAAAATGCGGAATTTATTGTGGAACATCGTGGATTATCTTCGGTTCAACCGCTGTAGTTTGATGAAGTTCCGAAAGGTGACGGCTCTATACTTACAAGGGAACCTCCCCATCGCACCCCCCCCCCCCCCCCCCCCTCAGATTTACTTATAAGTTGGCACAGTGGATAGGCCTTGAAAAACTGAACACAGATCAATCGAGAAAACAGGAAGAAGTTGTGTGGAACTATTAAAAAAATAAGCAAAATATACAAAATGAGTAGTCCATGCACAAGCAACATCATGGATAGTGTGAGCTCAGGAGCGCTGTGGTCCCGTGGTTAGCGTGAGCAGCTGCGGAACGAGAGGTCCTTGGTTCAAGTCTTCCCTCGAGTGAAAAGTTTAATTTTTTTATTTCAGACAGTTATTATCTGTCCGTCCGTCCGATGTGAGGTAACTGCGCCGTAGTATGGGGACGCTACACCTAAACAAACACCGAAACAAAACATATGTTTTGACAGAGCACAGGGAAAACTATGCGACTGTGAAACTGTTGCATTCATTTGTTGCAGTTTATGTGACAAACTATTATGTTTTCATCAATTTTTTGGGAGTGATTATCACATCCACAAGAAAACCTAAATCGGGCAAGGTAGAAGAATCTTTTTACCCTTTCGCCAAGTGTACCAGTTAGGTGGGTCGACAACATATTCATGTCATGTGACGCACATGCCGTCACCAGTGTCGTATACAATATTTCAGACGTGTTTTCCTCTAGAGGAATCGGTTGACCTATTACCTTGTGATCGAATGTTTTCGGTTCCCATTGGAGAGGCACGTCCTTTCGTCTACTAATCGCACGGTTTTGCGGTGCGGTCGCAAAACACAGACACTAAACTTATTACAGTGAACAGAGACGTCAATGAACGAACGGACAGATCACAACTTTGCGAAAATAAAGAAAACAGACTTTTCACTCGAGGGTAGACTTGAACCAAGGACCTCTCGTTCCGCAGCTGCTCACGCTAACCACGGGACCACGGCGCTGATAAGCTCACATTATCCATGACGTTGGCTGTCTTGCGCATGGACTACTCAGTTTGTATATTTTGCTTATTTTTTTCATAGTTCCACACAACTTCTTCCTGTTCTCTCGATTGATCTGTGTTCAGTTTTTCAAGGCCTATCCACTGTGCCAACTTATAACTAAATCTGAGGGGGGTGCGATGGGGAGGTTCCCTTGTTAGTCATCAAAATTGAGTCTCTAACGGAAGCGCATTCCAAACAGAGCTGTCTTTGACTCACTTTTGGTGGAGAACCACAGCATTGTAGATATTTATAGGCGCTTGCAGAACATCTACGGAGACTTGGAAATGAACAAAAAGGACGGTAAGTCATTGGGCGAGGCGTCTGTCAACATCACAACAAAGTCGCACAAACAAATCCTATCTACATCGTGCCAGCCGTCCGCATACAGCTATGACTCCTGCAGTGTCAGAACGTGCGGACACACTCACAATCAAACATCTCGCTGCACAACTGGACTTCTTTGTCGATAGTGCTGGCGCATTCGTCCACCACTCGGGCTACTCAAAGGTGTGTGTTCCCGCTGGGTTCCTCGCCGCCTAACAGAAGACTGTAAAGATGCTGATAGCGGAAATTTTTTGTGGGACCTCGTCGCAGGTGGTGGAATATTGGTTTATCGCTTCGAACTGGAAACAAAACGGCAATCCATGGAGTGGCACATCACTACCTCTCCTCCCTCAGCCAGCGAAGTCATGGCGACAGTCTTCTGGGACTAATAAGTGTTTATTCTGTTTGATGTCCTCCCTCATGGGGCAACGATCAACTCTGAAATGCTTTCTTTTACCCTCAGGAAATTGAAGAACCGTCTTCAGCGTGTAGTCGCCACAAAAAAGCAGACTAACTTTTCCATAATGAAGAATGGCTCAGACAAGTCTGTGCACCCGAGAGTAGCTCACAAAACTTCATTGCGCTGTTGTTGTTCGGATCTCGCACCTTCTGTCTTCCATTTGTTTGGCCCAATGCTCTTCATTTTTGGAACATAACCTACGACCAGCTTAGAGACAGAAGTGATGACACTTTCTGCAGGACCTGACCATTATTTTGCGGGACAATGCTCAAGCACGTACAGTGCAAGCTGTTACTGATTTGCTTGACTGATGGGGCTGCTAAGTGCTATACCACCTACTGCACTCCCCTGAGTTCGATTTCTAAACTGAAAGTAACACTTCACGGCATTCGCTTCAGAACTGCTACAAATTCTTCGGACAATAGACCGCGCCGCTCGAACTGTCAACACAACTGGCACTGCTAAGAGTATCCTACGATTTCCACATTGCTGGAAACGGGTTATACACAATGCTGGTGACTACTTTGAAGGTCAGTAAAACTTTGAAACGTGGCCGCAGGTTCGAATCCTGCCTCGGGCATGGATGTGTGTGATGTCCTTAGGTTATTTAGGTTTACGTAGTTCTAAGTCTAGGGGACTGATGACCTCAGATGTTAAATCGCATACTGCTTAGAGCCGTTTGAGCCATATGAAACACGTATCTATTTTGGACGAGCTGTAAATAAATAGTTGCCACTATTAAAGTTCCAACCCTCGATGTAATGAATTATAAAGCAACAGGGAAAAGATCATTATGCAGATCAGTTACTAACTACAGACAACGGAAGCACTGAACAAAAAGACTTAACAGGCAAATGACTAACACACGAAGAAAGAAGAAAGATATTTCCGTTAATCACGTTCCGCAACCAATCACTAGCCCCACCCCGGACAAAAAGAAAACAGAAAAACCTTTGACTACTATCTCAGATAGTTTTCAACGATCGCCTCCTCGAACGGAAGAAAGAAACAGAAATGTAAATCAAATCATGTTAAAAGACGTGACCCATAAGATACTGTACACAACTGAGGTCTGAATGGAAAGAAAGCGTTTCATCAGTACAGTTGCATTCACAGACGGAGCCTGATGTAATCGAATATCGGGTAAGACTTATTTATAAGTGTGTGATGCCATCCTCAAAATATGCGATGTGTTTTCTTCGTCGCGCCTAGATGAGAAGTCACGCCGCTCGTTGGGACAGGAAGTAGCCTCTGCAGTTGCATGCACGTCCGAAACTTGGACTGGGTGTATCAAAAAAATCGTAATCGGTATAGGTGGCCTTGCCACGGTTCGTGCGGCTCCCCGATGACCTCGGCAGTTTGGTCCAATAGGAACTTCCCACAAATTTCCAAAAATTTCTCGAGTTTTACTTGGTTCCCGCTAGGTAACAGCAGTGTGCGCCCGCTTCTGTTCTAGTAAAAATGGTGTCGGGACAACATAAAGCGTTTTGTGTTCTACGTTTTGTGCAGTGCGGGTCAGTAATAACAGTTTAGCGTGACTTTCCTACTAGGTATGGTGTGGATCCTCCTACAGTACAGAGCATAAGACGATGGTATGAACAGTTCCGAGAAACAGGATGTTTGTGTAAAGGCAAATCGCCGTGCCGTCCCCGAATGTCTGATACAGACGCCGAACGCATCCGCCATAGTTTCACAAGGAGTCCGGAGAAACACGTTCGCCAGGCAGCTCGACTGCCCAATATGCTCCAATATCAGCCTGGCGTCGACGTTTTACAAAATTCAGCTACTGCAAGGTCTTCGTAAAGGGGACAAACAACAACGTGTGGAGCTCTGTAATTTGGTTCTTGACAAGATGATGGATGACAGTTTTCTTCCACGCTTAGTGTTAGTGACGAGGCATTTAAATGGAAAAGTGAACCGTCATAGTGTGAGAATGTGGGGTACGGAACAACCACATGAAATTGTACATTAGAGGGACTCTCCAAAATTTAATGTGTTTTGTGCAGTTTCACGGGAAAAGGTGTTTCGTCCATTTTTCTTTTCCGTAGCACATATCTCGAGATGCTTTTTTTTTTTTTTTCGTTCATCAGTTTTCTGACTGGTTTGATGCGGCCCGCCACGAATTCCTTTCCTGTGCTAACCTCTTCATCTCAGAGTAGCACTTTAAACCTACGTCCTCAATTATTTGCTTAACGAATTCCAATCTCTGTCTTCCTCTACAGTTTTTGCCCTCTACAGCTCCCTCTAGTACCATGGAAGTCATTCCCTCATGTCTTAGCAGATGTCCTATCATCCTGTCCCTTCTCCTAATCAGTGTTTTCCACATATCCTTTCCTCTCCGATTCTGCGTAGAACCTCCTCATTCCTTACCTTATCAGTCCACCTAATTTTCAACATTCGTCTATAGCACCACATCTCAAATGCTTCGATTCTCTTCTGTTCCGGTTTTCCCACAGTCCATGTTTCACTACCATACAATGCTGTACTCCAGACGTACATCCTCAGAAATTTCTTCCTCAAATTAAGGCCGGTATTTGATATTAGTAGACTTCTCTTGGCCAGAAATGCCTTTTTTGCCATAGCGAGTCTGCTTTTGATGTCCTCCTTGCTCCGTCCGTCATTGGTTATTTTACTGCCTAGTTAGCATAATTCCTTAACTTCAATGACTTCGTGACCATGAATCCTGATGTTAAGTTTCTCGCTGTTCTCATTTCTACTACTTCTCATTACCTTCGTCTTTCTCCGATTTACTCTCAAACCATACTATGTACTCATTAGACTGTTCATTCCGTTCAGCAGATCATTTAATTCTTCTTCACTTTCACTCAGGATAACAATGTCATCAGCAAATCGTATCATTGATATCCTTTCACCTTGTATTTTAATTCCACTCCTGAACCTTTCTTTTATTTCCATCATTGCTTCCTCGATGTACGGATCGAAGAGTAGGGGCGAAAGGCTACAGCCTTGTCTTACACCCTTCTTAATACCAGCACTTCGTTCTTGATCGTCCGCTCTTATTATCCCCTCTTGGTTGTTGTACATATTGTATATGACCCGTCTCTCCCTATAGCTTACCCCCTACTTTTTTCAGAATCTCGAACAGCTTGCACCATTTTATATTGTCGAACGCTTTTTCCAGGTCGACAAATCCTATGAAAGTGTCTTGATTTTTCTTTAGCCTTGCTTCCATTATTAGCCGTAACGTCAGAATTGCCTCTCTCGTCCCTTTACTTTTCCTAAAGCCAAACTGATCGTCACCTACCGCATTCTCAATTTTCTTTTCCATTCTTCTGTATATTATTCTTGTAAGCAGCTTCGATGCACGAGCTGATAAGCTGATTGTGCGATAACTCTCGCACTTGTCAGCTCTTGCCGTCTTCGGAATTGTGTGGATGATGCTTTTCCGAAAGTCAGATGGTATGTCGCCAGACTCATACATTCTACACACCAACGTGAATAGTCGTTTTGTTGCCACTTCCCCCAATGATTTTAGACATTCTGATGGAATGTTATCTATCCCTTCTGCCATATTTGACCGTAAGTCCTCCAAAGTTCTTTTAAATTCCGATTCTAATACTGGATCCCCTATCTCTTCTAAATCGACTCCTGTTTCTTCTTCTATCACATCAGACAAATCTTCACCCTCATAGAGGTTTTCAATGTATTCTTTCCACCTATCTGCTCTCTCCTCTGCATTTAACAGTGGAATTCCCGTTGCACTCTTAATGTTACCACCGTTGCTTTTAATGTCGCCAAAGGTTGTTTTGACTTTCCTGTATGCTGAGTCTGTCCTTCCGACAGTCATATCTTTTTCGAAGTCTTCACATTTTTCCTGCAGCCATTTCGTCTTAGCTTCCCTGCACTTCCTATTTATTTCATTCCTCAGCGACTTGTATTTCTGTATTCCTGATTTTCCCGGAACATGTTTGTACTTGCTCCTTTCATCAATCAACTGAAGTATTTCTTCTGTTACCCATGGTTTCTTCGCAGCTACCTTCGAGATGCTTGAGGACTTTCTTTTTCCACAGTTGGAGACCGATTCGAACGACTTCATTTACCAACAGGATGGGACACCACCACACTGGTATCTGGAAGTGTGGGAATTTTTAAATCTAAGGTTTACTGAACGATGAATAGGTCGCACTGGACCAAATGATTCAGCCTTACATTACTGGCCTCCAAGGTCATCGGACCTGACTATATGATTATTTCTTGGGGGTTTTACAAAAGACTCTGTTTATGTACCTCCGTTATCAACAACAATGAATGAATTGAGAAATCGCAAAACAGCAGCTGAAGAACCTGTAACTCAAGACATGCTCGCTGCAGTGTGGGAACAGTCTGAATACCACATCACATTGACATATGGCGTGCATCTCAAAGGAGGCATATTGAACTTCTATGAAAAGGTATGAAAAAAATTTTTGTGTGTCCGTTCATCAAAAAATAAAAGTCATTGTATACGTTTGTTAGTTTGAAAAATATAGACGTGCCAAATCGGATGACTGTTTCTACACATCTTGTACATTGAACCCAATATCTCTTGCGGAAAGGTTTCGAGGGCTGACAACAATTTTCGTAAAAAAATTTATGATGTTGCATTTCCAACGCAGAACAAGAAGCGGCAGGGACTTGCGCATATTCCTGTAGTTTATGGGTAGCAAAATCGTGCTTCTCTTAACTGTGTACTGGATACTCAAAAGCTGACATTCAGGCGGTATAAAAATTGTGAATTAGAAATTATCTCTCAGTTTTAATGCAGCTGAAATGATTTTTTTATTTTCTTCAGACCTGAGTCATTTCCATAACCGCGCACCTAGTGTCATTTTCCTGTTTACTGTTAAGTACCCTTTCAGTTAATATTAATAGTCTCTATTAATGAAATGCGAGGAGTGGCATTAAGAGTTTCTTGGCGTTAAAACGTATATCGTCTTGTTGAGAATGCGCTGAATTTTTGCAAAGAATGGGAGAAGAGAGTTGGGTGAACTCGTCCATAGTTTTCTTTTAGCAATAATGTAATTATAATAACGACAATAACTACGACCCTGACAAGAACGGCGTAATTCAGTGGAGAAGCAGCTAGGAGGTAATGAAGGAGATATCTTTTTCACCACAAAACTTTACTGGTATCTGAAACGTTTTCCGAAGATGGAGGGGAGGAGGGTGTTTTGCAAAGAGAGAAAGGATTGACTGATGGTGACACGACGACGCATAAGATGATTTTGTTTTCTTGGTGCAGAACCACGTACAGCATGATATCATAGCCCATGATAATTTCTTTTACAGTGGCAACAAGAATTCTCCTCTTATGTGCAAACGTCGCTTGCATGGTACTGAGTGGATGTCAGGTATTACTTCCATCCAACATTGAATATCCTAGCAGTTTCAATTAACACGTTGTCAATGGAAACGTTCTTATCGGCGATTGCATCTAAGTAATTAATTTAAAACCTAGTATTGCGGCAAAACCTATCTGTATTCCACAGAGCTGTTCAACTTGACAGAGTGAAGTTTTGGAATCCTATTACCACATGCGTAATTTTTTATTATATTACCTTGTACAGAAATGAGCTGTATATACTTACGATCTGACTAGGTTTTTCACAGAGAACTTTTATACAGATATACACAATTTTACAACTTCATTAATTCTCTGGGATAATCGACGATTCATTCACTTGGACAGGTAACTGTCACGCTATATTACGCGTTTCGCACTTTTCAAGCGAGAATCTTGCCTTCTTTTGACATAAACACGCTACACTGAGAAGTATTCTGTTGCCCCAGACGTTTACCTTGCACAGGGTTTCTGTTTCTTATCACCGTCCATTAAGTCTCTCATTCCACCCACGCCATTAGCATAAAACATTCTGACTCCCTTTTGAAGATTCATCAACTGAGATATGACGGACGATTACTCCGCTGCTAAGTGGGTTACGTGGACCACTTATACCTTGGCTTCAAAGTTCTGCAACACTGTCATCGCTGTTACACCGGTTAAAGCCGCTAACAACTTTATATTCCATATTCCGTTTCCAGCACTAACAGTACGTATAAGGCCACAATTCTTCTAGCAGTAGAGATATACTGCAGTTGAATGCTTCTGCACGTGACATTTGATTTCAAATGTTACCGACTCTCAGAATGAAAACGGTAATGCAGCTTTGATAAGGGCAACAGAGCTGATTTAGATACTGGAATCACACTCGCCGTAAGAGAAGGACTGTCAGCAGTTAACGGGCGTTTAAGCGTTGCTGCGAACGTAATGTGTACTACCCATTCTTCCGCGGAGTCTCACAGTTTTATCTGGTCTGCTTAACTGAACGGAATAGTATGGAATCCTCAGCATTAAGAATGGCTTGTTCTAACCTTAAAGCTATATGTGGTACATCTAAGAAACACTTTAAAGCCAATTACTATATTCTTTCACGAACTAGAGAGTGAAACATACTCGACATCAACGACCGTCTTCGTCATCATCATCATCGTCATCATCATCATCGTCATCATCATCATCGTCATCATCATCATCTTCATAAGCAGCATAGTAGTAGCAGCAGCACCAGTAACAGCCGCCGTACGACATACAGTGTGATCTTGAATCGATATTGCTACTGCATGTTTTCTAATCTCCCCTCTTTCCATTAGGTCGTCTTCTCGTCTTTACTATTGTAATCCAGTAAGAAACGTACTTTTTCGGTGTTCTTGGCACTTGCCCGTAATTTATATTACGAGTCTCATCCAGAATAACTGGGAATTCTGCATTCTGTCCCTTAAGGGGACAAGCCTTTCCCTCACGGCTAGGGTGTATGTTATCTTCTTTCAAGCACAATGTTGGTGTGGCTATAAACCTTACAGTTGGCACGGAAAATGTCCGTACTTGTAGCGCAGAACTAAGTAATATCCGTTCTGGAACTGCCTGGTGTTGTAGCGAACTGCTAATCGGTGGGTGCCACGGTGATGCCTACCGGAAGCACTTTGCTCCGGTGTGAGTTCATAAAACGAGCGTGGGAGGGCGTAGCCCCTGGTTGGCGGATAAGACACGCGACGCCGCTTCCGGCGCCATCTGCACACGTCACACCTCTGCCTGTTGCCACAGGTGACTGTTCCGTAGCTTAGCTGCCTCCACTACTAACCAACTGGATCGTGTTTAAACGTTAAGCAACGTAAAATTTTGCGTTCCACAAAACGCAGAAAGGCAATATCATGTAACTATAAAATCAAGTAGTCAAATTTTGAATCAGTCGACTTATACTAACACGTGGTTGTAACGGTTTGTAGGGATACGAAATGGAATGATCACGCTGTTCCAATCATAGATTATGCTGGTGGCAGAATTCAGTTCATTGACAGGATACTGGAGGAATGCAGCCAGTCCACAAAGGAGACTGCTTGCACACCACTTAGGTGTACCATCTTAGAATATCGCTCATGTGTATGGAATCCTTACGAAACAGGGCTAGCGGGGGATACCGAACAATACAAAGGAGGTCGGCACGAGTCGTCACAGGTTTGACCCATGTGACATCGTTACGGAAATGCTAAAACAATTGGCCCGCTCATGAAGACAGACGCCTGTTACAAGGCAAAAGCCTACTTACAAGGTGTTCTTCCTTTATTTACTTAGCGTTTATCCCGTCTAACACGGGGTTCACGTTTTCAAGATTTGGTAAACTTACTTCATTATTTAGCCTTGCGACCGGATGGCCCTACTGACGCCACAGTCATCAAGGGAAGGAAGCCGTGAGCGACATCTGTGTGTAAATCGTTGTTAATTTGACCTGTGTGTTATCAAATTTTAACCGTTTGTTGATCGCATTCCGTGAGGTGGAATTTGGGGGCGAAGCCAGCCCAGTATTTGCCTAAACGAGCGTGGGAAACCGCCACAAACCACAGCGAGACTGGCCTGTGTATCAGCTCACGGGCGTTAATCCGCTGTGCGGATTCGATTCTGGTCTCGCACACATCCCACCCTCGCAAGCTGGCGCGCTGCGCATTATGCTATATGAACAGATTTCAACGACCAATATGGATGTCGACAAGATCAGATCAGTTGCGGCTCGCACAGAGCTATTTTAGGGATTCTTTCTGCGCTCTTTATGCGTTAAGAACGGCAAGCAACCCTAACATGTGTGATGCCAGCTGTAGATGTAGATTAGACTTACACTGTTGGATGAAGGCATGCTATACAATTCCTAGTGCAATAGGACTGTCTGCTATTCGTCTTGTAGCAGAGTTCATTGCATGATCAATTTGTTTTCTAGTAATACCAAACAAGCATCCCTCTACTTTACGATTATAAATGATACAGGAGCCATACCCACAAAATCGCAGCGTTAGCAGAAATTGTTCCCGTCGCTCACTGCACTCTTATCAGGACTGGCTGCTCTCTTATCGCGTGGAACTCCCAACTGTGAACTACAGGAACAGATGGAGGTCGTCATGTCTGACATGCAAGCTGCACGTGATGTACTCGTACATCTAAAACAGAGGCAATGGAGTAGCATGGATCTTAAGAATTTATTTCCCTGTCCTACCGGCTCCTTGAATTATACTTTTCCGATGAATGTTACCGTCACACACGCAGCATATAAAACAACGAATGTTCACATTAAATGATGGTTGTTTTCAAACATGTAAATTAGAGTACTTTGAATGTTCCTGTGAATGGCCACTGAATCTAAATGTATATATGGCACAAAGTCTTGAGTCAAACAGATGATGATGATGATGATGATGATGATGATGCGGAGGAGAGGATGATGAGGATGATGATGAGGAAGAGGAAGAGGATTCGACGTTTGTCATCTTCACTGCAAGTAATTAAGTTAGTTAATGTTGCCACATTCTTTGAGATCGCGTAAAGGCTCCTAGTAATTGAGCGTTCTTGTTCCAGCGTTTCAGCGCAACCCGCGAGAGAAAAGAGCCAGCAACGGTTTGAAAATTTACCGCAGGTCGGGCGCTGTGCAGCGTTTACGATAACGTATCGCTATCTAAATCTCTCAAAAGATAAAAAGTTATCAACATTCCAAGCATGATGAAGTTGCCAGCGCTACCGCTCCCAACGTAACAGCAACTATTCGGGATAGTATACACCGTGAAAACTATCACCGCCTACATTGTTTGAATTAAGGGCGCGATACCATTCTGCGATTATGCAAAAAATGCAGACAGACGTCCCCTTCCGTTTCTGCCAAGATCTGCCTGAGGATGCGGTTCAAAACTGCAGACCAAAAACTTGCAGCAACAACAACAACAACAACAACAACAACAACACCGAACAGAAATGAAAGTATCTATCATATGTTGCCTGAACTCTATTGGTCACATTTTACGTAGTTGTAGAGACATTTCTTACTAATAAATGGGTGGTAACTTACTTTCAATCTCGGGACTGTAGTAGTAGTAGTAGTAGTAGTAGTAGTTGTTTTATTGACGAAATAATTTGCGGATATGGAGCTGGATCTCTGTGTCAAACAAGTGTAATATTTCGGCAGATGACGCGTCGCCATGATCAGAGCGCACCTGTAAATTAATTCGTCAACATTTACGCCGGAACACACTGAGGAGCCATGGGACTTTTATTCATCTCTGGATCACTTTTACAACCGGCATTGGGCAGGTCGAGGCATTACTAACTGCGAATAATAAAAACATTGTCCATATACGGCGTGGTGAGAAACAGTATGAAAGGCTTCTAAGGCTGTTGCAGATTAGGTTGTGCTGAGAAATAAGTACACTGAAGTTAGCTAATCAGGCCGTTCCGCACGCACATTCAAGAGGCTCACCAGATACAAAAATGGTTCGAATGGCTCTGAGCACTATGGGACTTAACATCTATGGTCATCAGTCCCCTAGAACTTAGAACTACTTAAACCTAACTAAGGACATCACACAACACCCAGCCATCACGAGGCAGAGAAAATCCCTGACCCCGCCGGGAATCGAACCCGGGAACCCCACCAGATACAATTAATGTCAGTTCTCATCGCGTAGATGGTAGCGCAAGGGACTGCTCAGCCTTTGGCTCGGGTTCGATTCTTACTAGTGTCTCATGTCTAATTCTTGTATCGCTCTGTTTTTCAGTTTCAGGAAACCAAACGAAGAACACGTTTGGCGGCACCGATCCTGGCGGGTCGCTTGAATACGGGCGCGTAACGTCCTGATTGGCTAACTTCAATGGTACGTAACTTGGAAACGGCGCTACAAATGGATTTTTCCCATTAACAATTATTTCCCAGCACAACCTGCCCTGCGACATCCTGGACAGCATTGCAGACTGTTTTTAACAACCCTGAATACAGCCATTTACACACTTAAACGCTTAATGCGACAAGGTAGGAGAGATAGTCGGCCGTGGCCTTATACAACAGGAATCATCAAAGCATTCGCCTGAAGTAATTTAGGGAAACCACGGAAAACCTAAATTAGGATAGCCAGATCGAGTTTACAGCCTCCATCCTCCTCAAGACAAGGCCAGTCTGATACGAATATCGCAAACTCTTTCGGTTTGTAGTAAAGAGTGTTTGATAACGCGAGCTGCTCTCATAAAAGTTGTTTTCTGCATTACACTGGTCGATTTCCTCTCCCGCCATTTAGAAGATGAGACAGTGCATCATTTCTATTGGTGTGGATCTACGATAAATTTCCCTTTGGGTTTGTAAGTATTCCAGAACACCAGAAAGAATGCACAAAAGGCACCGAGAGCGATAATAAACATTAATCGCCGTTTCATGTTTAACTGAAGACCAATTTCCGCTATTTGTCAGGTGGAAAAATGTAGAACGCTCAGAAGTGCGACTTACGCACACCAAGGGCGGGAAGGATATCCTAATATACACTGAAGCGCCAAGGAAACTGTTATTGGCATGCGTATTCAAATATAGATATATGTAAACTGGAAGAATATGGCGCTGCTGCTACAATGACAGGTTATCAAGATTTAAGTGAGTTTGAACGTGGTAGTGTTGTCGGCGTACGGGGGATGGGACACAGTATCTCCGAGGTTAGGATGAAGTGGGGATTTTCCCGTACGACCGTTTCACGAGTGTACCACGATTATCAGGAAACCGGTAAAACATCAAATCTCTAACATCACTGGGGCCGCAAAAAGGTCCTGCAAGAAAGGGACCAACGACGACTGAAGAGAATCGTTTTACGTGAAGGAAGTGCAAACTTTAAGCAATTTGCTGTAGATTTCAGTGCCGGGCCATCAGAAAGTGTCAGCATTCGCACCATTCAACGAAACATCATCGATATGGGCTTTCGGAGCCGAAGGCCCACTCGTGTATCCTTGATGACTGCACGACACAAAGCTTTACGCCTCCCCTGCGCCCGTCAGTACGACATTCGACTGTTGGTGACTGGAAACATGTTGCCTGGTCGAACGAGTCTCGTTTCAAACTGTATCGAGCGGATGGACGTGTGTACGGGTATGGAGACAAGGTCATGGACTCTGCGTGTCAGCAGGGGACTGTTCAAGCTGGTGGAGGCTCTGTAATGGTGTGGGGCGTGTGTAGTTGGAGTGATATGGGACCCCTGATACGTCTAGATACGACTCTGACAGGTGACACGTACGTAAGCATCCTGTCCGATCATCTGCATCCATTCATGTCCATTGTGCATTCCGATTGGCTTGGGCAATTCCAACAGGATAATGCGACACCCCAAAAGTCCAGAATTGCTACAGAGTGGCTCCAGGAACACTCTTCTGAATTTAAACACTTCCGCTGACCACCAAACTCCCCAGACATGAACAGTATTGAGCATACCTGGGATGCCTTACACTTTACAGCGTGCTGTTCATACGAGATCTCAACCCCACCCTCACCCCCCACCTCCCGTACTCTTACGGATTTCCAGGGTTCATGGCGTCAGTTCCCTCCAGCACTACTTTAGACTTTAGCCGAGTCCTTGTCACGTCGTGCTGCGGCACTTCTCCGTGCTCGCGAGGGCCCTACATGATATTAGGCACGTGTACCAGCTTCTTTGGTTCTTCAGTGTATTTCTTAGTAGTGAGAATGCAGTGATTACACAGTGATTACATTCGTTTTAAAGGAAGGAAACTATGAGGTTAAGATTCATGATCGATTCCGATTACAGTGGACGTATGGCGCTGAGGGAATGGCTGTAAGTAATCTGAAGTTTTAATAGTGGAAATACACAGAGTGGTGCTACTTTTAGCATCAGTAATTCCTACCTCAAGTTACAACGGGCACAAATTAGAATGAGCAACAAGCCGATTCAGGTTCAAAAATGGTTCAAATGGCTCTGAGCACTATGGGACTTAACATCTGAGGTCATCAGTCCCCTAGAACTTAGAACTACTTACACCTAACTAACCTAAGGACATCACACACATCCATGCCTGAGGCAGGATTCGAACCTGCGACCGTAGCAGACGCGCGGTTCCGGATGCAGCGCCTAGAACCGCTCTGCCACCACGGCCGGCCTGATTCAGGTGAACGAGCGTATTTCTGTAAGTGAAATTACTCGCTACTTTCACAATTCATGGAAAATAGAAGCGTGTTTACGGCTGGCAAAGTTGCTGACTGCGTAGCCAATAGGACTAGTAAATGTTGGTGCATGTTTCCTACAGTCCAGATATGGGTCCTTCCGATCATATCTGGGAAAAATGAGGAAGTTCACCGCTTAACGCCCCAGTGATGTGGACGTCGCTGAAGACTGATAGCTTTAACTTAGTTGGACAAGCACAGGGAAGGAAATAGACTGTGCCATTTTTAATAGAATCAAGCCCAGTATTCGCCTCAAGTGGTTCACAGAAAGAACGGCCAGTTTGGGTCGTTGATACTAGATCCTTACTAATACATGACTGCGCGTTAATCAATCCGTCAACCAACTCGGTACGGCGGAAAGCGCGAGTCAAGCACATTCGGTCGTCTGGGCAGCTGAAACTCCAAACGAATTCTGAACAATAGTTCCAAGAGGTATTTTCGAACTGTGGAGTAAATACGTCTAACTTAATGGCGATTAGACAGAGTACCACAAACTACTTTCAGTGAAATAAGTTTGCTCTCAAATTTTTCCTGCCTTTATTTTAAGCGCAGCTTTCCGTAGGACCCCTATATAATGCATGCTGTACCGTGACTGGAGCTAGCTCTTCTCCTTCACGGGACCCAAAAGACGGTAGATAGCGGCGTTATAGTGCATTCAGATTTTCTTTATTTCCAAGGTGACTTAAGATGCAGTTTCAGCCTGCTGTGTAGTAAAAAAAAAAGTACTTACATAATAACAAGACATGGTATGAGAAACGAATGAGGATTTAATACCAATAAGACTCGGCACGTCTTTCTAAATGAGGACAGAACTCAAAGAAGCGTCAGAGTTGCCGGAAAGATGTACGACACAGAATTATTATTAATAATATTATCAAGAAATTACAATGAAGCAGATCATTGCTTTGTGATTTTTCGTACCACTGATGTGTAATACACAAATTTCATGAAATGCGCGTAAACACACGAAAATATTCAATTTTGTTTGATAACATTGCCGAGAACTCGCTGGCATCAGTCGCAGTCATTCAAATACCTAGAGACATTGATCCCAAGCGGCTAAGGTGAAACAACCACATAATGTAGTTCTGAGAGATGTAGGTGCCAAACAAACAGTATTTCACGGAAAGAAAGCAACGACACTGTAAAACTCATCCAAGGAATTCGCTCAGAAACACTGATTCTATCGATCAGGGAGTGGTGGTGTGTAATAGTTTAGTCGGAGCATGGAGCATCACAGATATGTTAGACAATGTCCATCGGGAAGTGACGACGACGACGATGATGATGATGATGATGATGATGATGATGATGATGATGATGATGACGACAATGATGTTTGATTTGTGGGGCGCTCAACTGCGCGGCCATCAGCGCCCGTAAAAAGTCCCAATTTTTAAGCAGTCCGATTTTTTCACAATCCAATCTAGCCACTGTCACGAATGATGATGATGAAATGATGAGGCCAACACAAACACTCGGCCGAGAATTGAATCCGGGATCCCGTCATCCAGAGGCAACAACGCTAGGCAGTAGACCACGAGCTGCGGACCCTTTGGGAAGTGCTATAGCAATTCCAGACGCTTGTGACGGTTCGCTTATAGCAACCGCCGACGTTTAATTTCACAAGCCAGCCAAGAGCGCCAGTTTACCGACGATGTAAAAGAAGAAGAAAGATTGCTGAGAAACAACAAACAAATGTCTGATCTGAGATATTTTCAACATGCTAGTAAGTTTGAAAATATTTCAGAATTTCTAGTCTTACTAATTTTGTGCCGCTGCCGCTGAAACGACCAGTGGATTGAACAGCTGGTCACAAAGAGACGGCAGCCGACGGTGCGGTGATAACATAACGTGCATCTAAGAAACCCCGCCCACGACGGTCGCAAATTGATTTTATAAATTTATGTTATTGAAGAGTTTAGTTCATGTTTGCATTATGTAAACGCAAGACCATAGCACTATACTTAGACTTATGTATGAAAACATGGCGCCTTAGCTGTAAGTTGCGATACAGATATCGAAGATATGTGACATTTGTGTGTTTCTGATTTATAACTATAACTACTGATGTGATTGTGTTGTTATTTGGGAATGACGGAAGAATTTTAGATGAGGCCGATAATTTACATTGAGTGTACGAAATATTTATGCAGAAATTTAGCCGTTTCTTCCTTTGACTTTACATGACTACTGAGAGTTTGGTAACTTAAGTAATAGTGATGGTTACGATTTCCCTGGGTTTTCCTCTGATCAATCAGATTCTCGCAATTATTTCAGGGCTTGATATCTACTTACATGTAGCTAATTTTAGGTGAATTATACTAATGCCCCTAGCGTGCGTCTTCTTCCTGAGACGATGATGTGATCTCAATGCTCTCAGGTTCTGGCGGGCGATTTGATGGTAGTAATAGCTAATCCCGAGGATAGTAAGAGCCCCTAGATAGGGAGTCCATCACACCCTTTGTGCCACACAAAAATTTGTTTAAAAGAAGAGTGTACGTTCTAATTAGAATGAAAAATATATTTACTTCCTCCCATATCGCCCACTGATAATTAGAGAAGCATTACGACAACTTCAAGCTTACACAGAGTCGTGTCGATGCCCTTTTGTCTTGGGCGTTATCGGGGAATAGGATAGGAAGACGTAAAATAACACTGGTGTACTGTGCGTTCTCCTGCCTCCGTTTATAGGCTTGCAATGTACTGATGTGGATGTTGACGACCTCAGGGCAGGGAAAAATCTAGTCCCGCTAGCATCATTTCATAGCTAATACTATGTGCAAGTGTATGAGCATAGGAATGTGAGTGTATGGTTCTCCCTGTACCTTTCCACTTACATTTTCACTGAACATCGTCTGGCTGAGTGCTAACTGTATTTTTCCACGATCATGATGCTAATGTCTCTCGTGCTTGTCGCTTTTCTTATCTGCAATCCCCCGAGATGGTCTCCTAAGTACTGCCTAAACTATCACCTCGGCTATTACTTCCAGCATGCATACGTGGCCAGTAGTGAGTAGAGATAGCGCCGGAAGCCCGTGAACGTTCCCGCCGGGGTGCGTCGGCTGTGGGATGCACCGGCTGCGGCCGACAGTGGGTAGCTTGGCTTTTGAGGTTTCTCTTGCGTGTATCTGTGACGTCAGTGTCGTGTCCTTGCTGAGCAGGGGCTCAGACTTCACAGTTGTCTCACTGACAGGTAATGTGCAAAACAGAGACTTACCGGAGAAACGACGCACTCGCGCCATGCAAATACTGGAGGTAGGAGCGTATCGTATGACGCACTTAGGCCATGTAAATACTGACTGTAGAGCGCAATTTGTCGCTGCTACTGTTACACGATAAAACATCTATGCTAACAACTGATTGTATAATCTCGACATTGCCTAACAGCACAGTGGGGAGCTTGCATATGACAACACAAACAACGCACGAAGACAACAATAGGGAACGGCTGAAATCGATGGCGCGCGTCTGATTTCGGAACAAGTCCCGTTGCAAGTCGCGAGAACTGACATATTTCAGCGAACTGACGAACATCCAGACATTAAGCGATCGTACACACTGACCACTTAACACTACTTCTCGTTCCCTCGATTTCTTATGTTGTTTGTTCCTTATCAAAAATGAGTGAACAGATCAAAGAGAAACTTTATTTTTTGTCGAACACTACGCCCATTGGGCGTCGTCTCAATTCCGCCCATGTACAGAAAGATAATAAAAAATGGTTCATCTATCTCGTATCACATAATAATTTCGATTCGGTTCATGTTCTGTTGCTGCTTTTTGCGACAAACTGCGTCCGGTCGACCATCTCGGTCGAGCTACTTCTTCTTGTAGGTTCGCTAATCATTTCTAAAGAGTGTGGAATCCTTGAAGTAATATGAAAGCCTCGAACTATACAAATGTATATGAAATCATATGTTCACCTCTAAGCTGTGATTGGATAATATGTAGTAGCAGCTTATGATGACATCTGAACCTATTTGTGTTAAATAGTCCTTGAATAGGGGCGTAGAAAAATTTCCGCTACCAGTCACAATAAAAGGTTATTTATTTGCCACACAACCGGTTTCGGGCTTGCGCGCATCCTCATGTTTATATTGCTGGAGATCACTGTATAAATACAAAAAAATTATTTGATGGTGACTAAGCTTAGTCACCAGAAAATAATTTTTTTGTATTTATACAGTCACCTCCAGCAGTATACACATGTTCATGAATGTATAAACACCTGAGGATGGGCGCAAGCCCGAAACCGATAAGCTTTTATTGTGACTGGTAGCGGAAATTTTTCTACACCGTATAAAGGAACAGTTCAACAGCATCCACTACGGATCAAATTCAGTCCTTGAATAATTTCGTTGCCAGATGCCATTTGTTACAATGGCACTCATTGTATTTCTGCCCCACCCCCGTTCCCCGGATGGACGGGATGTTTTTAAATCGTGTAATTGAGGCAGGGCGTAGACACCTGCCCGGTACTCACGTGGTCGGATGTGGGAAACCGCCTAAAAACCACATCCAGTCCGACCGCCGCACCGGTCCTTGTCGTTAATTCAATCCGGCGATGCAGCCTCCTCCTGCTCCTCCCCCCCCCCCCCCCCCCCCCTCCGCATTCTAGAAGCGGCGTGCTCTCCGATCGAGAACTAGAATTCATTTTATTTACATTTTCTACATTAGTTTTCTTTTGCAATCACATGAACTGTCGATGTGATTGTGTTGAACATAAATAACTCATGTGTGCTGTACTTGATGATTCGCGTTTTAAATATCAGACGACCAATTCAGGTGCTTGGAGTTTCAGATAGATAGGCATCTTTTTCATTAACCGAGTTACTCCTATATGAGCCTTTGGAGTGAGAATGCAGAGTCAGACCATTCGTTGGAATCCACATTCAAATTGTTGGTTCCCGCCTGTGGGTACCGATGGAGTGAATGAATGCATCTGTAGTTTCTCAGGTCAGAGGGCGGACTACACAGACAAAATTTCGGTGATAGTTCATGGACATTTTCTAACTATTTTGGGAGTAAGCGCTTATTACTCCGATTATCTTTGCTTCTGTGAAAATAACAGCAGCGCAAAAGTCTGTAATATACATTCAACAAAATGTACAACACAAAACACACGTGATGTTTTTGCTGTCGCTGCGTCACTATGCCGCACTTCCAATGCATTCAGTAAACTCAAATGTGAGGTGCATATCGGCCAACTCATCATCATCATCATCAGTAAACTGACCCGTACAGCTGTGTAGCCCTATTAACGCAGGCCTACACTGCCCGGAAAGACAACCTTGAAACAGAAACGGGCAGTATTGAATGAAAGCCCGAGGGCGAAGAGTTAGGTGGACATTACCGTAGTCAGCGAAAAGTATCGTGAAACGAACAAGTTAGTTAACAAACAAATCATATACCTCACGTCATCGACATCTGCACTGTTATGTAGATGATATTTTCAGTGCAATGCACAGACAAACTTTGATGCGGCTAAGAAATCAAACGAAACTCAATTGCTCTGTGACGAACCATCGAAGACCATTCGTTTCCATCGTAGCAAAATACTCAGAAAGTATTCTTGAAAAAACAGAAATTTTGTCGGTGGCCAAAGTCGTAGGACCAAATTTTCCCCCAACCAATAAACTTTCCTCTCCTTCCACCAATGTTCGATTTATTCAACACCTCCTTTTTCATTTTTGTGTCTTGTTCCTATACCTGTTTATTGATCCTGATGTGTTTCCAAATTTTGTAACTTACTTGTCAGGCACTTGAAATGATATTTTTTTCAGACTGTGCACGGCTGTACATGAGTAGAAACAGAAGAAACATCGAAATTAGGAAGAAACTAAACATATTCAACATAAAGATCGAAAATGAAGACGACAGAAGAAAACATTTCTACATAACGAACTGAAGCAGACTGCCGTATACAGTTATAAATCGTAATCTAGTAGGTCGATGAAGTCTGGGAAGACCAAGGAAATGAAAACCGTAACAGTCAATACAGTAATACTTGAAGTACAGAAAAAGATTTTTTGCATCTTTTGTTAAGTGAGCTTCAAACCACTTGTTCACAATACCGATAATTCCACAAAACTGGGCATGATTTGCCGATGGTTGAAAAAAGAGTACAGTTAATGGTGCTGCAGGGAGATATTCTTTAAGTACTGGAATGCATTAACTTATCAGCGAATTCTCCCAATACATGGAAGGTATTTAAGCAAAAACCTCAGATTTCTCTAGGTTCTTCTTGTTGTTATTCCAATGGGCTTTAATTCTTTCAGAGAAGGCTTGTTTGCGTTCTTCCGACCACTTTGGTCTGAACTGCTTTTGTTAGGTTGCTCTGATGTAACTTCCCATTTGTCTAGTTTGTCTAAAGGTGTGTCTTTCTAAAAAGTTGTGTCTTTCTAAAATGCCGGCTGCTCTTATGTTTGCGTTTTTGAGGTCCACTCGAATTTCATTCAACCAAGGTATTGAGTTCTTAAGTGATGTTACATAGTCATTCTTTTAGTCAGTCGATTTTCTGATAGTCGTTGGGATGGCCAAAGAATTTCATTCGCTTTTTTTAAAGTCAATTTTGATGTTTCAAAACTTTTCTATTGTTAAGTCCAACATTTTTAAGGCTTTCGTGGCCACTTGTTGACAAACTGTCTGTTGGCTTCTGTCGCGGTTTCTTCAGCCGACGTCCGTCTGATGATTTTTCTGACATGTCACCTGCAAGAGTGGCTGGCATTGTCAAAGTTTCACCTTCCACTGCTGGTGGTGGTCTGGAGCCGAGTTCGGAGCCGTAGACTATAGGTACGAGGATAAGTCAATTATTATCCGCAATTTAGTTATATTTTTGTTCATTTTCGTACTAATGTCGTTTTACGTTGATGACGCATGCTTTGATTATTTGTTGTTATATCTTTGCAATTTTCAAGCTGCTAGCTTAGTTTCGATACAGCTGTTAATCATGGCTGCTTCGCAGTCTTTTTGCACCAAAGAAGAGCAACGTCCAGTCATCTATTTTTTGTCGAAGACTTTCGGCACAGTACGGGAACAGTGTTTTGCCACAATGAAGTTCCTACGAATGGATTTAAAAATTCCGAAATGGTCGCGCAAGTATTACGCATGATGAAGGAGCCGGACGACCGTTTACCGCCACAAATGAAGAAACCATTGAGCGTTCACGTGAAATGATTTTCTTAGGCAGACGATTAACTATTGAAGTGGCACATCGTCAGCAAATTAGTCACGGTTCTGCCTACGAAACCATCCACAACAACTTCTTAGACAGGATCATTACTGGTGACGAAACATGAATCCATCATTACGAGCCGGAGAGTAAACGACAAGTATGGAATGGAAACATCCAAAATTCACCGTGCAAGAAAAAATTCAAGTCCCAACCGTCCGTAGGAAAACTGATGCTTACGGTGTTTTGGGACGCACAAGCTCCAGTACTGGAACGTTATGGGGAAAGAAGCACAACAATAAACAGTATACGTTACAGTGAGATGCTTACTGCCAGGCTAAAGCCTGCAATTCGAAGGAAACGCCGAGGAATGCTGTCAAAAGGGGTTGTGTTGTTGCACGACAATGCCCGTCCGCATACTGCTGAAACGCTTCAGAAACTCAAATTTAAAGTACTGGATCATCCTCCATATAGTTCCGATCTTGCCTCCCTTGTGACTATCACTTGTTTGGTCCACTGAAATAGGCATTAAGGGACTGTCGATTTGCCTCGGGCGAAGCAGTGAAAGAAGCGGTGCATTCCTGGCTCGTAGCTCAACCGAGAATCTTCTCTTGTGAGGGCATCAGGAAGCTTAGACAACGATGGACGAAGTGCGTTGAAACGCAAGGAGACTATGTCAAAAATGATATTCTTGTAAGTTTCCTTCCTTGATTACAATAAAATTTTATAACTACTTTGCTGATAATAATTGACTTACCCGTGTACCTGGCGCGCCAACGTGCACGGGCTTCTCCGCGATCATTTCCGGTGCGGTTCTCCTCTTGCTTTCTGTAGCGGTCGTTCGCTGCAGCCCCACGGAAGCTAGGACCCGTTTACCTTGAAGCTTTGTTCTTTCTTGTTGAATCTGTTCTTGTGTTTGTGTATTTCTATACCTTCTCTGGACAAGCGGGCGTGATAGCTCTTCTCTACAGCCAGAACTTCCATGTCGGCGAATTATACTACGTGGTCGGTCTCTCAGAAATGGACGATTTCTCCACCTGCCGCAACCTGCAATGTCACTTATATTCTGTGATCCTAGTGTTGATTGATGGTCCAGTCAATCCAACAAACTCTTCCGCATGTGCGTGGTACGCGGTATGGAGCAGGTGGAGAAATCGGCTGTGGCAGAGCAGGCGCTTTATGAGACCAACCACATAGTAAAATTCGTCGACACGGAAGTTCAAGCTTTAGAGAATAGCTATCACACCCGCTTGTTCAGAGAAGCTATAAAATACACAAACACGAGAACAGCTTCAACAAGAAAGAAGAAAGCCTCAGGACTAACGGATCCTGGCTTCCCGTGCTGCAGCGAACCACCGCTGCAGGTAGCAAAAGGAGAACAGTGCCGGAAACGACTGCGGAGAACCCCGTGGACGTTGGCGCGCCAGGTAGATGTAGTCTGCCGCCGCGAGCTCGGCTCCGGTTCACCACCAGCAGTGGAGGGTGAAGCTTTGACTATTTCAGCCAATCGTGCTGGCGAAACGTCAGAAAAATCATCAGACGAACGTTGACCGAAGAACCCGAGACAGAAGCCAACAGGAAGTTTGTGCTATTACGTGCAGTGCTTCGCTTGCATAGAAGAGTGCTGGTTTTACGACTGTGTTGTAGCTCCAAAGTTTTGTCTGTCTTAACATGGAGCTTTTGTTGTAGAGGTTTTGGACTGACCCTATTAAGTTTTGACTATTTGGAGCTGAGTTTGCTGTGAGAGTGTTCTCAAGTCTTGTCGGTTCGATTAATTCTCCGATATTTTAGTTTATTTATTTTGAACATAAGAATTCAGTTTTTTCGAATGATATTTGTAACCCTACTTTTCCCGTTCATTACTTAAGAGTGTCAAGCTATTTTACTGCAGTCTCTTCAATCCTCTGTAAGTTGCCAGGTCGTCCGCAAACGCGAGGTATTTATGTCAGTAGCCGCCCAGTGTGGCCGAGCGGTTCTAGGCGCTACAGTCTGGAACCGCGCGACCGCTACGGTCGCAGGTTCGAATCCTGCCTCGGGCATGGATGTGTGTGATGTCCTTAGGTTAGTTAGGTTTAAGTAGTTCTAAGTTCTAGGGGACTGATGACCTCAGAAGTTAAGTCCCATAGTGCTCAGAGCCATTTGAACCATTTATGTCAGTACGATTGGCTTCCAAAACCCACGTTTCGTAAGTTCCTTCTTCCACTCTTCGACAACGTTGTCTAGGACGACGCTGAACAGGAGAGATCCGATTTCCTTGTCTCATAATTGCTTGAACGTCAAAGGGATCTGAGACTCCCCCATAAATTTTACTTTAGATTTCGTGACAATTAGTCCTTGTTTTATTAGTTCTTTTGTTTTGGAATCTAGCCCCCTCTCTTCTAAAATTTGGAATAGTGAGGGCGTCTCTATCGATCTGTGTGCCTTTTTGAAATCATCCACAAACGTGCATACTAGAGGTTTTTGTCTGAAGACTCGTGTGTGTGTGTGTGTGTGTGTGTGTGTGTGTGTGTGTGTAAGAGATTGTGAACTGCTTAAACTAGCCTCGTAGGGCTCCAGCCCAAGGCAGCTACAGTGCAGGCGTATTTACTAATTTGGAACAGCCAGTGGCAGATTCGTGTTAGTGGAAGAACAAACAGGTGTACCGCCGGAACTTCTGGTGCCAGGTCAATCGCCTCTCGCCGCCGCCGTGGACGTCTGGCGCGCTGCCAGAGCCGGCCAGCAATTTAGGGCGGGGATGCCCCGCTCAGATTAACGCCTGCGGACCCTCTACTATACGCGGCTCCGCGAGACGCACAAAGGATTCCCGTTACACGGTGGACGAGCGATATTCAGACGAACCGGCTTAACCTGTGTGTTTTAAAATTATTAGGTTAGTGCATACGTTCGTAGCGTTTCTCCATAAGTTTAAGAAACACAGCAGGTACACGTAACAGAGACTTTAGTCATGAATAATATATTATTCTTCACTATTTACAACAGTCTGTCAACGCTGGCGTAAACTTTTCGTTTCAGCGACTGTAGAAATCACTTGGTTTTGAGGCGAAGAAGTCGTCGAGACGTGCTCGGAGTGCATTTTCATACGGAAACGAAATCTGCAAACAGATTGTTCGATAGACAGTGGAACGGGTGAAAATCTCAGGGTGCAGTATCAGGTGAATAAGATGGGTGCGGAATGACTTCCCGACCCAATTCCTGTACAGTCTTTTTTTGTCAGTCTAGCAGACTGTGTGCGGGCGTTATGTGGAAGTAGCGTCACTTCACGCGCTCTTCCTGGTCGTTGTTCTAGGACAGCGTGTGCAAGACGTCTCATTTGTTGACAGTAAATGTCAGCAATGGTGTTTACACCTTCGGGATGTAAATCGTAGTACACCACACCCTCGCTGCTCCATCAGATGCGTAACTTTATCTTTTGTGAATGCGCGCAGGTCTTTGTACGGGGAGTTGCTATTTTGTTTGAGGTCAAACCTTTCCTTTCTTTTCCTTATGTTGGCATAAAGACAGCATTTCTCGCCACCAGAAACGATACAGTATAGGAAGGGTCGCTGTTGATAAAGAGCAAGCTGACGTGCACATATGGCCACCCGCTAATTTTTCTTATTTTGACTTAGAGCATGCGATACCCATACATCCGACTTTCGAACCTTGCTCATTGCGTGCATGTCGCACGGTGGTGTAAAGATCACAGTTCACCACATTTGCCAGTTCTCGGCTACACTGAGGTGGATGATTGTGGATTAACGAAAACCATTTTCTTGCCGTGCTCTATCCAGTGGCGTTATCCCCAGACACGGCGTAAATATTTCTGGCTGCCTCCGCTGCCGTCACCCCTCTGCTGAACAGAAACAAAGCGTATGTCGGAAATGTTCCGATTTCTCCAGTTGCCACTCCAACTGCTGGCATCCATAGTTCCACTCACTATGTCCAAATTACAAAATGACAATATATAAACTTAAATAGCAATAGTGAACCACAAATAAAAAAATGACAATCGATATATAAACCCACAGCAACCGGAACACCAACATACAAAATAAAAACGCTACGAAATTACGCACCAACGTAATAATAACAATAATAATAATTTTTCGAATCAATTCATCACCTACTCCAAATCAAAGAAAAATGTTTACACAACAGACAAATGAAGAAAACGAACAGAACTTTCAGATCAGACCCAGAGTACCTCCAATTAGACGAGAAAGAAGTAACAGAGTACACGCCTGGAAAAAAATTTGACAGGCACAGAACATACGGAAAATGGGAGGCATTCAACAAGATGCAGAATACCTCTTCGGTAATTGTCCGTAGAGAAAAAACAGGTTACGAAAACTGTAAGTTGAAGGAGATAGGATTTCAACAACAGCAACACACGAAATTTTTGAAGAACTATTAGAGTAAATCTGACACGAGCTCATCCACCAAGATTAAGCTTCAAAATACATGACGCAACACTGGATACAAACCCGAAAAAGAACTGCGAAATACAGCATAGTAATTTGACACAGTTCTCAACTGTGATAAACAGACCCAGAGACTAAGTTCGAAAATCTAGAGCCTAATCTGGATTCGAAACCCCACGTACACAAAGAAGTTGTAAACATAATAAACCATTAAAAAATAGGAGCACTTCGAGAAGTTGGATTGATTTTGGAAGTCTGGAAATTCCGGGCTAGAAAAAGCCTACTAGTATCAAACGTCTGCTTTAATTTCAGGAAGTAATTTTTGAGTATGTACGTTTGGAGCACAGTATTGTTTGGAATTGAATCATGGACTGTGGAATAACCGGAAAAGAAGAGAATCTTGAGAATTAGCTGCACTGCTAAGACAAGAAATGAGGAGGTTCTTCGCATAATCAGCGAGGAGTGAAACGTGTGGAAAACATCGACAAGACGGGCAGGACGATAGGACTTTTATAAGACCTTGGGGAATGACTTCCGTAATAATAGAGGGAGCTGCAGGAGGCAAAAACTGTAGCGGAAGACACAGAAGGCTTGAGAGGCGTCAGCGATGGTGTAAGCGAGGTGCTGCACCGCGAATGAATGAAACCAATATCCCAGAGCGGACTCGGCGTCCGAGATCTGTTGAGGCTAACGAAGGATTCCGTAGCTGCTCTCTACACTGCAGGTGCGTACGAACTTCGGTGTGAATGCGGTGCCAAGTATACGTCAGTAGTTCCGGGAGACCGATTACCACGCACATTTCAAGACAGCGAAAAATAAGAGACGCAAGAAAAAATTAAACAATATGAACAGGGAGGACGGCTATAAGTTATTACAGCCTGGCTGCTACCTACCACGATTTTGTAGGGATCGTCCCTACTTTTCTATAACCGCGCGTCCCACTTCCTTACATGAATTTGGTGGTATACCCTCAAGTTCCAATATTTTTTATTTACCTTTACGGTGTTATTTTGTCATATTGCGTACTGTTTATGTCATATTCTTAAGTTTATCATCCTATTCTTGATAGCCAAAGCCATATGGTTAAATGCACGAGAGAGCAACAAAACCATAGGTTCAAAAGTCGTTTTCATGATAGTAAATTCCATGTAACTGTTGCAACACGTTTTCTTTGTCAACTAATCTACCGCACTGATGCCTTAGAGTGTGGTGTTGGTGGAGGATGCTACGTGTACCGTGGACACAAAAAAAAGAACAAATTTTTAATAATAGAAGTTTATCTTCTAGTGTCATCCAAAGATACCTTCAGTTCCTTGGACACATCTTGAAAAGTAAAGGAGATAATTGAGAGAATACCATCGTGCAGGGAAAAACTGAGGACAGAAGAACACGTGGGAGAGCAGCAAACAGATGGTTGGATCAAGCGAAGAAGAATACCAGCCTGCCTCTTCACATCATGTTAAGAAAGGCCAAAGATCGCTGTGGGTGGAAACATCTGTCTGTCTCTCTGATAAACCCTACAAAATGAAAGGAAAAACGTTAATTACTTACCACTTTTACGCTGTTCATGCAGTGAAAGTACCGCACGAGACATGTTATAATTTATTATTTCTTTACTACTAACTGTATTCGCGACACATTTTACAGACAGCATGGACATATACCAATGTAAGGGCAAAGTTATATCATTGTACGGCACATAGTTCAGCAGTAATGCCGTTATGAACATCAAGTAGAAGGCCGGATGCTGCGCGATACGGGTGTGGACCACAGGTATAAATAAATGGCTGAGCAATACCGGGTTCCTCCGCTAGTACGTCTGTAAGTTCCAACCTCAACTGCATTAACTTTTACCAGTGCATAAGGTAAACACTGTCAACTTTTAAACATTTAAAGTTTCAAGTAAAGTATTTGTAGTTTAGTTCTGGCGTGAAAGTAAAAACTGGTGAACGTTAGTAAGAACTGCACATTTAATGTATCAGGTGCCGTCTTTTGTTTGAAGTGTCTCTACTTTCGATATGCTAAACGTGAAATACGGCGAGCGCTCCTCGTCCATCAGGCCGCGTGTGATCGCCAGCCAGCAGCTCCACATGACGCGCGTTCAGTAGCATAAACAGGCGACTACAAGAGAACTGCCGCGTGGCATCAACGTCTCACTGCAGGACCACCCCGGGGTACATGCTGCCGATTCGCTGTTGCCTACCAATCACCTGGCAGAGTAGCACAGGCAACGACAGCCTACCGTACAGCCACCCCTCCATAGCTGTCTTCGATTTGTCCAGTGGAGTCCCCGAATGTGACGTCAGTACCCACCTGACAACCGAGGGAAGACCATCACCAGATGCCAGAAGTTAGTCACCCTGAAAAGGACCTCTACAATGCAGGTCGAAACGTCGGCATTTTGTTTCAGTGCTTCAGAATATGATTTTACTGAAACTGACGCTGGCCGTTGAAGCATACGATCTTGCATCTCCTTTCTTGTATGTTGCTTTTGAACAGCAGACATAAAGATCGCTGAATCTTGAGCCGACGCCGGCCTGCAGTCTGCACGCACAGCAGAAACGGGTGCTAGCTTCCGGCGCGAGGGAGCAGCAGCGTCACGTCCTTGCAGTCTGCCGTAGCTAGCAACTCGTCCCCCGGTAAGAGCGTCTGGGAGGGGACAACCCGCTGTTGCGGGTCGTGTCACGGTCCATCGGCCTATACACACTGAATAAATTTAGCGCACTAATGTCTCTTACACGCCAAGGCCACCGTAGATGTCGCACAAGCTAGGAAGGGAGCAGTCGCGACCGTTTAATTATTGCGGATCACGTGCTTCCATTCATGCTTGATGTCTTCCCCGACGGCTATTGCGCCTTCCAGCAGTGCAACTGTCCATCACAAGACGAGAATCGTGCTACAGTGACTTTGGAAGCATGATAGCTTTGATGGCTTGGTTACCAGATTCACCTGATCTCAACGGGATGGAACGCATCCGGGTTGCCATTGGGTGCCAGCTCCGCGCGTACAAACCACCGCCCCGTAATTCACGAGAGCTGCGCATAGACACCTGGTGCCACATACCTCAGGAAATGTAACAACGGCTTGTCGAATCCACGTCACGTAGAACAGCTGCTACACTGCATTCCAAAGTTCGGCCACCACGTTCTTAAGCAGGTGCTCATAAAGTTTGGCTCACGAGTGTGAATCATGATGGTCCCCCAACACGACTCAAAGCATCATCAATGCTGCCTCAGCGTGCTCCGTTTAGCGAAAGGTACGTCTCACAGCAGTGCCCTCCTCTCTGTCTACGTGAACGATTTTCCGAACTGTGTTTCAGTAAAATGTGCTGCAGTGAGGAAGCCGCTGTCACGACAAGGTTATAGACAATTGATGAAACTCTTACATCTTCTACGTAACATTTTAAAGTACGTCACAGCAAAATACCAGAAGCTGCTGAATTACTAATATATTATTTGTTATACAATAGGACTATCATGTTAACTGTACAGTAACAGAGAAATGCATGAGATACGTTCGTCTATCTGCCTGTAACTAGATGACGTGTGTACCGTCAGTCATCTTTTAGGCGCCTCTCCAAGTACACACCAGTAAATCCATTCCTCCATTCCTTAAAGAATCAAACTCACATGTATAAAACAGCTTCAGACGTCTGATTAGTTCGCAAAGGAGTAAATGTGTTAAATATTTGACGTTAAGCATGTAAGCAGGAAAAGTTTAGAAAAGTTTTGAAATTATGTTCAAAGTTTATTGCAAGTCGGTAAGTGCTCTCATCATCAAATACCGTATCATCACAGTCTGGGTAATGTGCGCTCCGTTTTAAGCAAAAGCTGGTGTTTCACGGGCATCTCAATGTTTATGACGTCATGTCCCCTGTCCAAATGTCGTACAGTGATATGTTGTTGGCACATTCAGTGATGTATGTGGATACTGTTTGCAAAATGTGTTACGAGTAGAATCTCTAGGAAAGAAGTATTAAAATAAAATTTCCTAAAGTATGCTGAAGTTTTACTGCATGAACCTGGAAAATGTAGTAAGCGATAAAAAATGCTCTAATTCTCAAACACTGGATGAACATATTTCGAGTTGTTACACTCCTCAATAGGTATAGACTGATTCTAACTGAAATACTTCGCTTACTGTGTTGAACCTTTCACATAAGATTATACCTTTTAATGAGTAGGTTAACACAGCATTTTAACTATTCCAGCCCGTTAATAATTATATGAAACACAAATCAAATTTTTGTTGCCACTGGAAGCCATTATACCGTTGTGGCCGAGCGGTTCTAGGCGCTTCAGTCCGGAACCGCGCTGCTGCTACGGTCGCAGGTTCGAATCCTGTCTCGGGCATGGATGTGTGTGATGTCCTTAGGTTAGTTAGGTTTAAGTAGTTCTAAGTCTAGGATGTCTCAGATGTTAAGTCCTACAGTGCTCAGAGAGAGCCATTTTAGGCCATTATATGCGCAAGCAATAATTAGGATCGTGAACCACGAACGGGATTAGCCGTTGACTAATATAAAGTCCAAACATTCACACTAATACATATCAGGCCGTGCTGAGAAGTAATGCCTCCATAAATAAAACAAAACGTTATTAACATTCTACATATGTGTTCTCCGTGTCTACATATTTATTTCTCAGCACAGTCACCCTGGCGACGAACACATTTCTCCCGAGTCACCATTTTGTTGATACCATCACTGCAGAATGTTTGATTTTGTTAACGGAGCCACAATCCTACCTCTGCTTAGAACACTTATTGAGTTTCAAAGCGAAGTTCTCGAAGGTCAAAGCGAAGTTCTCGAAGGTCAAAGCGAAGTTCTCGAAGGTCAAAGCGAAGTTCTCGAAGGTCAAAGCGAAGTTCTCGAAGGTGATGTTTAAGCTTTGGAAATATATGAAATTCGGATGGGGCCAAGTCAGTACTGTATGGAGGTTGGTGGCTGCCAGTCAACACAAGGCGGTGGATGATGCAGACGTCGCAGCGCTCTACGTGGTCTGGCATTGTCATGGCGCTCCATGTGTGGACCAACTCTACGAATTACGCAGCCGTGTTACACACTAAAAGACGAAGCCCTCTAGAGGCAGCAGTTTGCAACTTGAGTCAGCGAAGCGAGAAAGTCGACCGAGTAATACGCGTGACATGTAATACCTCAACCGATATTCAGCACAGAATAAAAAATTCTGAGACATTACTCTTCAGACCCGTCTCGTACATGGTGTAAACAGAAATTACACGAAAGTGGCAAAACTCGTCACATGATATTTAGCACAGACAACAATTACGAAAGCTGACTAAGTTTAGCATCAATACACCATCTCAATAATCATATCGAAAGCACTGCAATGTCAAGATATTCCACAAAGAAACTATGTAAATACAGCATTCTACTCCCCCCCCCCCCCCCCCACCCACACGACATTTTCTCACCCATTCTCTTAACGACTCATTACAATTATCTCTGTGTCACAGGGATACAATGTTCACTTGCACACACTCAGAGCATATATACCTAAAAATTAAATTTAATTGCTGTGTGGCTGAAGTGGAAGAGCAATGAAACCGTTTCGCGGTTTCTTTTCGACATTTAGAGCACTGATGTTAACTGACAAATTAGAGCTGTGGCAGTGTGACACTACACGAACAGCACTGACGAATCTGTGCGGCCTGGTATATCCGGCTATGTATTGACGTAATGATTAATCCATCGCTAAACGCACACGAGGCACATCTCAAAAGCTATTGCTCCTTGACATTTATGGAACATTTCGCAATAAGAAATTGCAGTTAACGTCGTTACTATGAGTATGGTAAAGGTGTTTCTCTTACATTAACGTGGACTACAGTAGAGACTATTGTGTTGCCAATTCTAGTAAATCACTTACCGGTAGATTTGACTTCGGAAAAGCTTATGGATAGTGGTCATTTCTTTCACAGATATTTTACCCCGTAATTTACAAACTTGTTTTGCGTTTAATGGCTTAATCGCTGCGACGTTAAGTGTCGGCAGTTTATACAGGGTGCCAAAAAAAGTATTTCGAGAGGTCGTAGTATGGACAAAAAAAAAAAAAAATCCCGTAAATATGAGCTTTAAATTGCACCTAGAAGAGCTATGAGCACTTGTTCATCTTCGCTAATGTGAAACACATCTCGTCTACTGCAACGTCTTTGCATTATGAACTACGCACAGAAATTAGTAAACAAACGGGAGACTTTCCTCTGTTATTGTCCACGGATAGAGTTCTGGCTAAGTGCAGCGCTTAAAATAGTCCTAATGCAACCAGTTAGTGTTCTGAAGAGTTTGTGGAATTCTTTTACTTTCTAGTTTTATCTTTGCTGTTACCAGCAACGGAACCTTGTTATTTCACACGGGAAATGAAAGACACAGCATTTTGTTATGGTCTGGAAATTTTAAGCAACCGCAGAGCCCCGTCCCAATACGCTGAAAAATATCCAGAATGCAAGGTGAGCAGCCTCAGTTTTAGAAGCGGGCATGATTTCCTAAGACATTGGACACAATCGTTGCTATCAATAGACACCATATTGAGCCTCTCCTTTAGAGATGGCTCAGAAATGCTGTTTCACAGTAAAAGAAACGTGTGTTGTCATTTGTTTTCTGCATTCTGCAGGAACTTGGAGTGTAAGAGATGTGTTTCACAATAGCGAAGATAAACAAGTACCCTTGAGGTATATATTTTAAAGCGATGTTTACTGTTTTTTTTTTTTTTTTTGTATTAGTCCACAATACCAAATCTCAAAATGTGGAATACTCTATATTTACACACAGAAAAGTAGAGTATTCTTGGTAAACACTTTTCTAGGGTTGTGGAGGTTTACCGTGATCCAAGACATACGAGAATAATTTGGGATGTTGTAAAAAATAGGACGAAACGAAAGAATGATTACAAATAAATACTAAAGCTTCTAACCAATACTTTTCTATTTAGTTATAAGGAAAGAAAACAATGCACTTGTGTTCGTGTACGATAAACTATTCACGATCTTTTTGCTAGGATAAAAATTACTTGAAAAGTCGTTGACTGCCTATAAATTACCCCGTATTTAGGAAAAACTCAGCTATCGTCACTTTTGTAATTGTTTGTTTTCATTGCACGAGTTACTGCTAGCTTGGTTATTCCGAAACAGTACGCAGAAATATACAGGGAGCATCGCCCGAAACTCCCAGCTTTAGTTCTTACTTCAACTGCCAACTAACGCGGAAACATTTCCAGAGCTCAGTGGTGACATTTCTGCACTTCGAGACCTTCACGTTCATCAGAGCGTTAATGTGAATTACGGTTCTTAGATTACAGTGAGGCGTTGATACTTGAGCGAGGCAAAATGCGAACAGCGAGCCGCGGCAGCGGTGTGTCGCGGGCCAGTGTGTACAGACCTGTTGCTCGGCCGGTCCTCGCAGTGGGCCATGTCGGAAGCTGCAGATTGCCGGTTGCGGGTGTCGCTTGTGAGCCGCGCAGACTTCCGCTACAGACTGCGCGGGAGGCGGCGCCGGCTCATTAGAGGAGCCCTAAACACCTTGCGTTGCGTCACCGCAGCACCACGGCAGCGCAAACAGCACGCACGCACGCCGGATCAGCTTGTAAGGGCACCAGCGCAAAAGGACACCTCGGCCCCTGCGTCAGCTACTCGTCGCTGCATACCGAGTGTCACACAAGAAAGTAACACCTCCTCATTACCGGCTCTCACGTTCACATTTATCTTTAACGCACTGGTGGTTTTCGTTTTCCTTTGTACGAAGGCTGAACAATAAAAACAATTTTTTTTCCTGCAGTTTCCGTTATAGCTTCACATCTTTACCACGAGTATTTAGGAAGAGAGGGTTTCCACATCTACATGGATACTCTGCGAATCACATATAAGTGCCTGGCAGAGGGATCATCGAACCACCTTCACAATTCTCTTATTATTCCAATCCCGTACAGCGCGCGGGAAGAATGAACACCTATATCTTTCCTTATTTTATCTTGGTGATCGTTCCTTCCTATGTAAGTCGGTGTCAACAAAATATTTTCGCATTCTGAGGAGAAAGTTTGTGATTGGAATTTCGTGAGAAGATTCCGTCGAAAAACGCCTTTCCTTTAATGATGTCCATCCCAAATCCTGTATAATTTCTGTGACACTCTCTCCCATATTTCGCGATAATACAAACCGTGGTGCCCCTCTTTGAACCTTTTAAATGTACTCAGTCAGTCCCATCTGGTAAGGATCCCACACGGCGCAACAGTATTCCAAAAGTGGACGGACAGGCGTAGTGTAGGCAGTCTCCATAGTAGGCCCGTGTCCTGACAATAAAACGCAGTCCTTGGTTAGCCTTCCCCACAACATTTTCTGTGTGTTCCTTCCAATCTAAATTGTTCGTAATTGTAATACCTAGGCATTTAGTTGAATTCACGGCCTTCAGATTAGACTGATTTATCGTGTAACCGAAGTTTAAAGCGTTCCTTTTAGCACTCACGTGGATGACCTCACACTTTTTGTTATTCAAGGTCAACTGCCACCCTTCGCACCGTTCCGGTATTTCTTCTAAATGTATCGCAGTTTGTTTTGATCTTCTGATGACGTTATTAGTCGATAAACGACAGCGTCATCTGCAAACAACCGAAGACGGCTGCTCAGATTGTCTCCCAAATCGTTTATATAGATAAGGAACAGCAAAGGGCCTATACACTACAGGCCCTTTGTTACGTGTAATGTCCACAGGTGTCAGCAGTCACGTATCGGTAGGTTGGTAGTAATGCTCTATTTGTAGACGCTCTTCACATTTTCCGTAACAAGCATTGGAGGTGACGTGCGAGGACGACTACGGCCCATTAAAATTGTGTGTTCGCTTACACCATATAGCCACTGAAACTTTAAAAAACTGCAGCAAGCGTACAATGAAGATGCTCTACTTCGTGCAATTGTGCTTAGGTGTTCAAGGACTTCAAAGAAGGCCTATTTGTCTGTGTTAAGAGGGGTGGGCCTGGTATTTCGGCTTCTGCTGTAACCGAGTCAACATCAACACAGCTGCTGTGATTGTCCGTGACTATAGGCGGGTAACTTTGCGTGATCTCACTGGAGTGTTAAAGAATTTCATATGATAGTGACTTTACGATTATGCGTGATCATTTCCATGTGAGTTGTGTTTGTGTCCGCTGTGTGCCACGTCTGTTGACTCCCGAACAAAGACTGTGCGAATGGAGACAAGCCGTAAGGCACTGCATCTCTTTGCTGATGAAGGGGATGCGCTCCTAGAATCGATTATCACCAGTGACGAATCACTGCTGCCTCATTATGATCCTGAACGAAAACGAACCAACACAGTGTAGAAATCGCCAAGTTCTCCAACACTAAAAGAGCCGGAAGTTATTCCATCTGCAGGGAATGTGATGATTGATCACATTTTTTTACTGTCTTAGAATGATTTATCAGAATGCAATCCGCCTCTCACACTATTGTTATAGAAACACGCTAACACATCAGTGTTAGCTAAACTGAGGAAGCACATTGCAAGAAAACGACCAGAACTTCCTCGGTGTGCATCGCGACTTCATCATAATAATGCGCGGCCTCAACTCGCAAATAAAATCATGCAGTTTCTAACTCACTTCAACATTATCTGCAGACCACATCCGCCTTTTAGCCCCGATTTGGGTACTCGGTGATTTTTTTTCATTCCCATCACTTAAGGCAAAGCTCTTGAGATTTGAGAACCCTGAAGCAGTGCTAAAAAAAAAAAAAATGATGCGATGGTCCAGGAACTGACAAAGAATGATCCGCACCATGTATTCGAGGGAGGACTGCGAGAGACGCTATAGAAGTGCATTCAAGTATGAGGATGGTACTTCGAAAAAGATCGTGTAAACATGGAAATGAAGTAATAAACATCTATGAAAAAAAAATCATTCTCTTTTTTGATGAGCCATCGTAATATAACGTTGTGACAAACAGCCGGGTGACGTAGTCAGCAACCTCCGGTATTTCGACAAGTGCAAACCCTGTCAATTTCTAGGCACAAATGCAACGCGAAAGCACTGTATAAGGAATTTTAAAACTTTGGTATGCAGGGACTTTATAGTAAAGTCATCACACCTCACACCATTAACACTAGCGCCACCACACAAACAAAGATAACCAACAATAGAAGTTATCGACAGTCAACATTCATTAGCTACGGGTGAAGTAAACTCTTCCTCTCTTGTTAGTGCTACCTCGACCGCTGGAGATTAAGCTTCACCATTTATTTATTGTTATGTTGATTTCAACGGCTGTATGGTGGCGTTAGTGTCCACGGTGTGTGTGTGTGTGTGTGTGTGTGTGTGTGTGTGTGTGTGTGTGTGTGTGTGTGTGAGAGAGAGAGAGAGAGAGAGAGAGAGAGAGAGAGAGAGAGAGAGAGAGAGGGGGGGGGGGGAGAGGTTGGATTTGTGTATTGAAAATAACAGCGAGTTCACCTGTCGAAATATCGGCCGTTGTAGAAGATGTTACCGGCTGCATACCCGTCAAGTGTTTTAACATTTTGTACGCCGAAAGAAACCCAAACTTCATAATGTAGTAACGTTACAGCTTATGCTCACCGATGGATTCGTAGAGACGATCCATTTTCATGGCCACCACATTTACAACAAACACACTGAAGTGACAATACTCATGCGACAGGGATATGCACATATACAGAATGGTGGTAGTATCGCGTACATAAGGTATATTGACGGAATTGTCATTTGTACTCAGGTAATTCATGTGTACAGGTTTTCGAGTCATTATGGCTGGACGATGTGAGTTAATAGACTCTGAACGCCGAATGGTAGTTGGAGTCAGACGCATAGGTTACTCCATTTCAGAAATCGTTAGACAATTCAATATTCCGAGGACCACAGTGTCACGAAGCGTGCCGAGAATATCAAATTTCAGGTATTAGCTCCCACCACAGACAAAGAAGTGACCGACGGCCTTCACTTAGCTATCGAGGGCAGCTGCGTTTGCGTGGAGTTTTCAATGCTAACAAATAATCAACAGTGCATGAAATAACCGCAGAAATAAATGTGGGACGTACGAAGAACGTTTCTGTTAGTACGGTGAGGTGAAATTTGGCGTTAATGGACTATGACAGCAGACGACCGATACGGATGCCTTTGCTAACAGCACGACGTCGCCTGCAGCGCCTCTTCTGGGCTCGTGACCACATAGGTTGAACCCTAGACGATTGGAAAACGCTGGCCTGGTCAGATGAGTCCCGATTTCAGTTGGTAGAGCTGACTGTAGGGTTATAATGTGGCGCAGACCCCAGGATGCCATGGACCCAAGTTGTCAACAAGGTACTACGCAATCTGGTGGTGGTTCCACGGAATAGATTGGATCATCTGGTCAAACTGAACTCATCCTTGACTGGAAATGGTAATATTCGGCTACAAGAAGATCATATGCAGCCATTCAAGGACTTCACGTTCCTAAACAACGATGGAATTTTTATGGATGATAATGCGCCATGCCACAATTGCTCACAACTGGTATGAAGAACGTTCTGGACAATTTGAGCGAAAGATTTGGCCATTTATCGAACATTTATGGGACATAATCGAGAGGTCAGGTCTTGCATAAAATCAGCGCCAGCAACAATTTCGCAATTATGGAGGGCGATAAAGGTAGGTTGTCTCAATATTTCTACAGGGAACGTCCAACGACTTGTCGAGTCCCTACCCAACGTCGAGTTGCTGCACCAAGCCGATCAAAAGGAGGTCCGATACGATATTAAGAGGTATCCCATGAATTTTGTCACCTCAGTGTACGTTAAGTATAAACCTTCAGTTCACCAAGCTCTTATGGCACGAATACGAGAAGCGGCGGCGAAAGACATATTGGAAAAGACGTGAACAAAATCGGAATATCCCCAAACAAACGGGGCACATGGAAACGTATCCATAAAAAACCTTTGATTTCAACTACTACTTGCAAGAAACTGTACAGCAGTGTCTACGCACAGTTCCCTAGGAATAAATTTTTGTAATAAGGAAAAGACTTATGTTCACCTCATGTAACGCCTATGTTTACTGTTTGTGGCATTTAACCAATGCCATTCACTTATTTCTGGACTTCAGAATTGTACAGCTCTTCAATAATCAGGATGGCCTTCGGCCCCACGTAGTCCGGATAAACGAAGTTCCACGATCATTTGACTGAAAACAGTACATCTACATCTATACTCCGCAAGTGTATGGTGGTGGCGGAGTGTACTTTGTGTACTACTGTCGATTCCCCCCTTTCCTGTACCTGTCACGAATAGTTCGCCCGAAGAACGATTGCCGTAAGCCTCGGTGTGAGAGTTCCAATCTCTCTAATTTTATCTTTATGATCTCTTCGCGAGACATGGAAGAAAGGAAGCAACCTGTCTATTGAATCTTATAGGAAAGTTCGTTCTCTGAACTTAATAGTAAACCACACACAGCCGTGCGTGGTTCGCACCGGTGCGATCTCTTATTTTACATCCTGTTTTTTTTCGTGTTGCCACCTCGTTATGTTAGTTTCAATTTCTGTTGTCACTGAGTTGCTGCTTTGTCTGTCCGTCAGCTGCAGCAGCAGCGCCTATAGATACAGCCCTCACGTGTTATCTTTGCTACACTGCTATTACTTTCCGGTTGTCGTCTGTGGTGGAGTCAGTTGGAACGTGCCAGGAGGGCAGTTTGGACCTGCCAGTCGTGGAGTTGGAACGCGGCACTAGTTTAGTCAGGTTGGAGCAGCAGTGAGGCCTGGACGTCCATGGCTCGCCCGACCGTTGCGCCCACCACCCATCACTTTAGTCGGGGACGGTCATCGTGGATCGTGGGCCGGTCGTCCTACTGGACGACGTGAATTGGCTCGCGGATCGTTTATGGGTTGGCTGTGTGTGAGTATCGACTCCCGATTTTTCTTCGTGATTGCACCGCCACTGCTGAGTGTCATTCAAGTCTTCGTGCAAGTGTTAATCAAACTGTGTGTGTAGTTGGTGTCATTTCCACTGACACCTTGTTTTAAATGTTGTCGGCGTACTGGCAGTGAGTAGGTCGGTTGGAGCGGATGAGCAAGCAAGTCTCCGAGCGGCGCAGTCGGCTGGGCCGCTGGCGGTCTCTATGCAGTGTCGGAGCGTGTGGGGGCTGTTCAGAGTGCTACGAAGTTCGTGGCTCACCGAACCACGACATGAAAGTTGAGTGGTGATTTAATTACCGAAGCCACATCTGGTCACGTTGTCCCCTTGGTTCGTGGTTCGCTGTTGGCGGTATTCCTGGGAGCAACAGGGAGTGTTCGAGTTGGTGAAGATTTGTCGGTTTGAAATTCAAGTGCACCAGCGGAATTTTCTGCCTTGTGGCCGTTAGTGTTCCGGTTACCTGCCCTGGTCGCTGACGTAAATTCAGGCTGTGTCCTTTCCTCACCTGTTGACGCTATCCGGCATGGTGTGTAGTTTTTGACAGCTTAATGTATTTTTGATTGTGGGCGGCTATGTCTGCAACGTTTTGGCTTTGGAATTCTCGTATACTGGTCGGTGGTTAGCAAACCGTCTTGTCGGCAGGTCCCTGATTGTCTCTTGGTTGTGTTGCCGGCGGATAGAGTGTAGTTGGGCCGACTTCTTGTCTCACCTAAGCGAACGTTAAGATTACAAGGGCAGACCGAGCCCCCTGGAAACTTCTGAGGGCCGTTGCCTATGCTGCCTTTCTTATTGGCGTTTAATTGTGTATTTTTAATGGCTCATAGCCGATGGTTGGAATTTGTATGCTTGTGATTGTGTTTTTAAAATCAACGACCTTCAGCCATTTTAAAAGTGAGTTTTTCTAAATTGGGCAAGTCTTACCCCCATTGATACTGAAGATAAAGCTTGCGCCTTCTGCCTGTTGAAAATTTATTGCATTGTTTTAAAGCATCGTCTTTTAGCCTTTTGGGAGATAAAGCTGTGGGCTTTTTGCCTGTTCAAAATTTATTGTAGTTGTATTGTTTTTTATAAGCATGGGCCCTCAGCCGCTTTAAGTTTTAAGGTTTAAGGTTGTTGCTTATCAAGTATTACATTCTTTCTAGATAAAGCTGTGGGCCTTCTGCCTGTTGAAATTTATCGTAGTTGTATTGTTCTTAAAATCATGGGCCTTCAGCCGTTTTAGAATTAAAAATTTTTCTGTCGATAGTCATGGTCAGAAGTTGTGCCGTAACGTTTGGACAACTAAATAAAGTGTTATGTTAGGAGAGTGACTGACAGCCGCTCTTTGTGGCCCCCCTCCACAATTCCTGCTACTTGTCCTGTCCTGCGGGTTTAGCGGGGCGCATCACACACCGTGACGCAGAGCGCCTCTCTTGCAGCGCCTGCCAATGTAGTTGGATGATTGTCTTTGGGACGCTTTCGTACTTACTAAATGAACCAGGAATGGAACGCGCTGCGCATGTTCGGGTCTTCTCTATTTCTCCTGTGAGCTCTATCTGGCGCGGATCCCACAATGAATAGCAATATTAAAGTACTGATCGATCTACTGTTTTGTAATCTGCTTCCTTTGTTGGTGGACTACGTTTCCTGACGACTATTCCAATTAGTCTCAGTCTGCCATCTGCCTTAGTCGCCAATAATTTAATGTGGTCGTTCCATTTCAAATCGCCCCCTAGATATTTTATTGAAGTACTGCTTCCAGTGACCGTTCTGCAATTGTGTAATCATACAAAAAAGGGTCTTTCTGTCTATGTATTCGCAATGTGTTGCATTTGTTCATGTTAAGGGTAGATTGTCATTCCCTGCACCATCCGATGATCCTCTGTAGTCTTCATGCATCTCGCTACAACTTTTTAGCGTCGCGACTTTTCTATATACAACAGCATCATCCGCAGAAGGCCTCATGGAATTTCTGATATTGTCTACTGACTAGGTTATTTATACAGAATGAGTCAGTTGTTCCTGACTATCGGTTTTATGCAACCCACAACGCCTTCAAAAACCAGGGACGAGATTTTTTTATACTCTCTCGCTCGCACTGTGCGTACTATTAGCTCTACAGAAAAAAATGAACAGGACCTTTTTGTTTAAAAAAATGGTTCAAATGGCTCTAAGAACTATGGGACGTAACTTCTGAGGTCATCAGTCCCCTAGACTTAGAACTACTTAAACCTAACTAACATCCATGCCCAAGGCAGGATTCAAACCTGCGACCGTAGCAGCAGCGCGGTTCCGGACTGAAGCGCCTAGAACCGCTCGGCCACAGCAGCCGGCTAGGACCTTTTTTGTAGGAAACTAGCTAAATTTTCTGCTGGGATACGTTTTCGCTGGGGGGGGCCACGGTTTTCCAGTTATTCGAGAAAAACTTACAAGAGTGAGTTTCGATCATATTTTTCTTGGGTAATTCGAAAACTGTGGCCTCCAGCGGAAACGTACCCCAGTACAAAGTTTAACTATATTTAATTTCCTACGTAAAGGTCCCGTTTATTTTTTCTGCAAGACTAACAGTCTGTGCGTAGCGAGCGAGATACTGGTTTTTGAAGGTGGTGTTGGTTGCGTAAAACTTATAGGCAGGGACAGCTGAATCACCACCCTGTACAGATTGTGAAAAACGATGATCCTGTACGACTCTCCTGTGGCACATCTGAAGTTACTTCTAAGTCTGGAGACCTCTATCTAGAATGATATGCTGTGTCCTCTTTGCTAGGAACTCTTCATTCCAGTCACACAACTGGTGTGATATTCCGCACACTCATATTTTGATCATTATGCAGCAGTGCGGAACTGTATCGGATACCTTCTGGAAGTCCAGGAACAGGGCATCTACCTGTTTTCTGTGTCTCGTGGACGAACAGAGGAGCTGGATTTCACATGACCGTTGAAATTAGGCTAGTTTCTGAAACACGTGTCCCCTGTAACAGTATAAAGTAACTGGGCGAGAGTAGAAACGGGGAGATGGGAAGAGCTGTGAAGCGGCGGCCCCGGACAGTGGAGAGGCAGGCGTGGCACTGAGTGGTCCAGCTGAGATCCGCGGAGCCACAGCTACGGCTTTCCCCGCTCACCCACTGACCGCCGACCCAGTGGCCGGGACCACCTTCACTGGCTGCTGCACAGTGCGTGAAAGGCAGCTTTCACACGAGCGCCAGACACTGTGCGAGGGGCCATCTTCACCGTGACGTCATCGCAGCTGCAGCTACTCGCCTTTCGACCTCAGCCCATCCGCTGAAAGCCTGTTTCACGAAATTTTCTCACTCGGGTAACAGATACTTACAACGAGATGTCTCTAGAGGTGGGATCGAGTTTCTGAACCAATCTGTACAGTGCAGGTTCGAGTCCCAGGTACCTCACCCCGCACCCATTCACTCTGGCGGGCCCTCGTTTGTGAGTAATCGAAGTAGAAAAAATTCGTAATTTTGCATGGCGTTCTAACCCCTAAAACTGACAAATGCACGTAGCTCGGCGTTCTAGTGTACTGGTTAGCATATGAACCTGATGTGTAACAGATTGTGGTTTCGAATCCTATCACGTGCTTCAATTTTGTTTGTTTGTAAGTAGTTATCGAAATAAGTTTGATCATTATTTTTATTCAAGTAATTGCTTTAAATGTATTTTTTTGATTTTTAATCATTGGCACGTCATTTTAATCATTGTATAAACTTTTCATTTGTTCTTGTTTTTGTTTTTCTTCCAATCATTCATTTGGAATCTTTGAGCATTTAATTTTAGTTATTTTTATTTATCCATCACAATATTTAAACGTTTGAAAATGCCGATCTATGAGTTAAAAAACAAAAGATGAAAATCTATTTATAGCGGCTCTACAATCGTGTCAAAAATTTATCTTTCATTACGTACAGGATGTACATTTTTTGGACGGTAGTCGGGAAACAAACATTTAAAATACGTTCCTGCTGTACTACGGACAACATAACGCAAATGAAGATTTTAAACGAAAAATGGAATTAGAAAAAAACGTGCGAATCAGGAATGGAAACAATGAATGCAATAACATGGACGACAATACAAGATGATCAACTGGAAGAAGTTAAAATTAAGACAAAGAAAATAATCACGTGCACAGTGTCCAGTTAAAAAAAAGAATGGTATGTATAAAAGATAACAGCAAATGAAGAAGTTAACACGATGATGAAAACAGCGTGTCAAGGTTCAGAAATTAAAAAATACAATTAAACCAATTAATTTTAAAAAAATTGATCCAAGCCATTTCGATAACTGTTTCAAAATAAACATTTTTAAAGCACCTCACAACATTCGATCCCACGGCCTTTCTGCACGTCAGGCTCACACGCTAAACATTATGCTGCACCGCAACTGCATATACAATTGTCAATTTTAAGGCTCTATAACATCACGTAAAATTACAAAATTTTTGTTCCATCGAGGGCCCACCAAGGTGAATGGCTCCAGGGTGATATACCTGGGACCGCAACCTATATCACCGTAATGACTGTTTCAAGAACTCGATCCAACCGCTGGGGACTCATTTTATTAGCACTGTGTACGGCGGGCATGAAAACCTTCGGTGATCCGCGGGCCTGATTCACGTACGTACTTAAGTTCGCAAGCCACCTCGTCACGTGGCGCGACAACAGCGCTGCTAGCGCATAAAGTCAAAACTAGAGAGTCCGTCACGTTAACGTTTATGGGGCAACACACCATATTAATGGCATCACTTCCCTGAAACGCCACGCCAAAAAATTATGCTCCAAAACGTGCGTTTTTTGATAATACATTCATTTATATTCACTACATCTTAAGTTGTTTACATTAATCTATGCGTCGTGAACATTGTTTTACTTAACGACGTTTTACAATGGCTGTCTTCAAAAGTTCCGTTGCAAAATTCTGCAATGCTGCTAGTAAAGAAACAATGTTCGCAACTTGTAAACAAATTTAAACATCAGGAGATGAGATGCCAAGCATCTTCAAATGTCATCATGGAAAAATAAACGCGTGAATCTACAACAGATATCTTAGTCGGTAAATTTCGTGCCATTGTCCCCTATTACCGACGTTGCGATGTATCAATGTATAGCACAGACGTGGGTTGGTTGGTTGGTTGTTTGAGGTTAAAGGGACCAAACAGCAAGGTCATCAGTCCCTTGTTTCAAATGGACTCCATTCTGCTAACGGGACATCTCAGTATAGTCAGAAAAATAAAACGGATAAAGGGGAAACGTAAAAGGGCAGTCACGTTGTCATTAGTAAAAACAAATGAGGGAAGTTGGCAAGAGAACGAACCCAACACTATGCTGAAGCAGCATAGGCAAGACCACCTGTGACTTAAAAGGTACAACTGCTATAATGCAGAAAGTACGTATGAGAATAGGAAAACTAACCAAGCCTTAAAAAGAAGGGGTAAAAACAGAGTAAAAGGGAAAGAAAAGAGGATTCCGGTCAGGGAGGTGAATCGGGAATCTCTGAACACTGCCTACAGTGGGAGACACCCAAACACTCACCGCCCTGCCCCAACGCCAGAGGGAGATTAAAAACTTTAAAACTGAGAATAAAAACCACTCTCCCGGAGGAAACCTAGAACCAGAGAGACCATCCGGGAATCGTCAGCCAACATCAAAAGTAAAGTGTGGGGGAGTCTGTACTTAGCACGCAGAGCCAAAAGAAGGGGGCATTCAACCAAAATGTGGGCCACTGACTGGAAGGCTCCACAACCACATAGCGGGGGTGGCTCATCACGCAAAAGGAAACCATGGGTCAGCCTGGTATGGCCAATGCGGAGACGACACAGTGTGGTCGAGTCCTTGCGGGAGAGGCTAAAGGAAGAACGCCATGGGCCTGGATTCACCTTAATGGCACGAAGTTTATTAGACAGTGGAGTAGCCTCCCAAGAATTGGCCCATGACTGTGCAAAGTGGGATTTGATGTGAAGCCGTAAATCCGCTGCAGGAGGGGTTACAGAAAACGGGGGGTAAGTAACTGCTCCCCCAGCCAAACGATCAGCGAGCTCATTACCCGGGATACCCACATGGCCCGGGACCCATAGGAAGTCAATGGAACAAGCAGCACGGTGAAGATCAGCGAGATGGTCATGGATGGCAGAGACCAAGGGATGGCGCGAAAAACACCGGTCAATAGCAAGAAGGCCACTCATCGAGTCCGTACATAACAAAACGCGGTTGTGTTGGGATTGTTTAATAAAGGTAAGGGCCCGGGAAATTGCCATCAATTCCGCAGTAAACACCCCACATGAGGGTGGCAGTAGATGATTTTCCGTTCCAACAAAGGACGTGAAGGCATACCCAACATGATCAGCAGATTTAGAGCCATCAGTGTAAAAAACAACAGCATCCCGAAACTCCCATAAAATTTGGCGGAAAAAGGAACGGAACACCACCGGGGGGATGGAATCTTTCGGACCGCGGCGGAGATCCATCCGAATTCGAGGCCGAGGAACTAACCAAGGAGGGGTGGAGGGGAGGGAGCGAGGAAGACAGGACAAAGAAGGAAGCCGAAAATCACGGTTAAGAGACGCAAGGCGCAGCCCAACCGGTAAACCCGCCCGAGGGCGGGAGTCAGGCGGGCGACGTCCATGGTCTGGGAATAGGATAGAATAGGAAGGATGAGCGGGAGAAGAACGGATAGTAAGGGCATAAGACACCAGAAGCTGGGACCGCCGAACAGCAAGGGGGGGGATCCCAGTTTCAACCAGGAGACTATCAACAGGGCTAGTAGGGAAGGCACCGGTGGCCAAACGGACACCACGATGGTGGACTGGATCCAGCACGTGCAGCGTGGAAGGAGCAGCTGAACCATAAACTTGACAACCATAGTCCAAACGTGACAGAACTAGAGCACGATAAAGACGGAGGAGGAGGGAACGGTCCGCACCCCAGGAGGAGTGGGCAAGGAAGCGAAGGACATTGAGTTTACGGAAACAACCTACCTTCAGGAGTCTGATATGGGGCAGCCAAGTGAGCTTGTTGTCGAAAAGAAGACCTAGGAAACGAAACTGTGGAACCACAGGCAATCTTTGTGCAGCGAGATAGAGCTCTGGATCAGGGTGGACCGTAGTACGGCGACAGAAGTGGACCACCCGCGATTTTAAAGGAGAGAATTGAAACCCGTGTGAGAGGGTCCATGCAGAGGCACGCCGTATAGCCACCTGGAGCTGCCGTTCTGCAGATGGCATCGAGGAGGAACTAACCCAAATGCAGAAATCATCCACATACAGGGCAGGGGCGACCAAGGGACCGACAGAGGCCACAAGTCCATCGATAGCAATGAGGAAAAGAAGGACACTCAAGACAGAACCCTGTGGGATGCCCGTCTCCTGGGTCCGTGGAGAACTAAAAGCAGTACCAACTCGAACTCTGAATGACCGATGGATCAGGAACTGGCGGATAAAAATCGGGAGTGGGCCCCGAAGACCCCACTGATGAAGGGTTAGTAAGATGTGATGGCGCCAGGCCGTGTCATAGGCCTTGCGAAGGTCAAAAAACACTGCAACCAAATGGCGGCGCTGGGAAAAAGCCTGCCGAACTGCGGATTCCAAGCGAAGCAAATGATCGATTGGAGATCGTCCCTCTCGAAAGCCACACTGGTAAGGGGACAATAGCTCCCGAGATTCGAGGACCCAAGTGAGCCGACGGGCTACCAGCCGTTCAAGTAACTTACAACCAACATTGATCAAACTAATTGGCCGATAGCTGTCGACAGATAGGGGGTTCTGACCAGGCTTAAGGACAGGAACCACAATGCTATCCCTCCACTGAGAAGGGAAGTCACCCTGGAGCCAGATACGGTTAAACACCCGAAGAAGATGGTGCCGTTGTGGGGCACTGAGATGTTGAAGCAGCTGGTTATGAATGGAATCTGGGCCAGGGGCCGTATCATGAGAAGAAGATAGAGCAGAAAGAAATTCCCATTCAGTGAAAGGTTCGTTGTAAGATTCTGACTCACAAGTGGTGAAACATAAGGTGACAGCTTCAGCCCGCTGTTTTTGATGAAGGAAAGCAGCTGGATAGGAGGCCGACGCTGATGCCACTGCAAAATGGGTCGCAAGATGTTCTGCGAGAACTAATGGGTCCGTACAAATGCCATCTGGGAGGTGAAGGCCTGGGAGGGTGGACTGCCGATGGCAACCTTGGAGAGAGCGAAGTGTAGCCCATACCCGTGACAGAGGGACAGTGGAACCAAGGGAAGAAACGAATCGTTCCCAACATATCCGCTTGCTCTGTTTGATTAAATAACGGGCTTTAGCGCGAAGGCGCTTAAAGGTAGAAAGGCTGGCTACAGATGGGTGCCTCTTAAAGTGTTGCAAAGCTCGACGGCGATCACGGATGGCAACGGCAATGGCCGTACTCCACCACGGGACTTGCCGACGACGAAATTGTCCAGATGAGCGCGGGACAGCAAGGTTAGCAGCGCGAACAATCGCGTCAGACACGTCACGTAGGACGTCATCAATACAACCCGACAAAGAGGGAGAAAACTCGACCTGTGCAGTATACAGAGGCCAATCGGCGCGGTGGAAAGACCAACGAGGTAACCTGTCCATCGGGGAGCGGGAAGGGAGCGTGATAATCAACGGGAAATGGTCACTATCACAAAGGTCGTCGTGTGGCGACCAGTGTAATGAAGGGAGGAGAGAGGGAGAAGAAAGAGAAAGATCAATGGCAGAAAAGGTACCATGACCAGCACTGAAATGAGTAGGGGAGCCATCATTAAGAAGGCACAGGTCGTGGTCTGCAATAAATTGGTCTATAAGAAGACCTCGTCTAGATGGAAAGGCACTGCCCCACAAAGGATGATGAGCATTAAAATCCCCAAGGAGGAGGAAGGGAGGAGGAAGTTGCTGAAGAAGGGTGGTTAAGGCAGCAGGTGTAAGAGTCCTGTCAGGAGGGAGATAAAGATTGCATACTGTGACTGCAGAGTCTAAGTGGACCCTAACAGCAACCACTTCCAATGTAGTTTGGAGAGGAATCCACGTGCTAGCAATGTCTGTACGGACCAACGTACAAACGCCACCAGAAGCCCGCAAGGGTCCGACCCGATTTCGACAGAAAACACGGAACCCACGGAGGGTCGGTGAGTGAGCATCAGTAAAATGAGATTCCTGGAGAACCACACAAGCTGCTGAGTAGGACGAAAGAAGGGATTTCAATTCCGGAAGGTGACGATAGTAGCCATTACAATTCCATTGGAGAACCACAGAACGATGGTTTAAATGAGGGCTGAACACGCTAAATCCAGTCATACCGCCGGGTCCCCACCCGTCACCGACAAGGAGGGGGCCACATCCATAAACGACAGGTCAGAATCCGGTTGTGAAGCCGGGGAAGGGACCTCCGGTGACACCAGAGGCTCTTTGTCCCGGGACTTATGTTTCTTCTTCTTTTCAGGCTGAGATCGAGGAGGGCTGTGTGGCATAATGGAGCCAGCTGCAGCAAGATCAGGAACAGAAAGAGACCGGGCGACCTGGGGGCCGATAGACCGCGGCTCTCGCGGTCGCCGCGCTGCAGCAGACCTTTGGCCTGGAAGGTGCCGGGAAGGGGCATCCCGGGAGAGGCGCCCTTGACCGGCAGACGCCGAAGGAGTGGGACACTTCTCCGGCTGGGGAGGGGGAGCGGCGCCCAGAGGAGAAGGTGTGGGAGCCGCAGGGGAGGGGGGAAGGAGAGGGGTCCGGGATGGGGGTAAGGAAGGGGGAGGAAGGGATGAAGATGTAACCAAGGCGTAACTAGATGTCATGGACACAGGGTGCAATCGTGCATATTTCTTACGGGCCTCTGTGTAGCTTAAACGATCAAGAGACTTATACTCCTGTATCTTTTTTTCTTTCTTATAGACTGGGCAATCTGCTGAACGTGGAGAATGACTACCATGACAATTTACACATACAGGAGGGGGAACACAGGGACTCCCCTCATGGAGTGGACGTCCACAGTCACCACAGAGAGGGTCCTGGGTACAGCGAGAAGACATGTGGGCAAAACGCAAGCACTTAAAACACCGCATAGGAGGTGGGATGTACGGCTTCACATCACAGCGATAGACCATAATCTTAACTTTCTCAGGGAGGGTATCCCCTTCAAAGGCCAGGATAAAGGCACCAGTATCAATACGATTATCTTTAGGACCCTTCTGAACACGCCGAACAAAGTGAACACCCCGCCGTCCGAGATTGTCCCGAAGTTCCTCATCAGTTTGAAGGATGAGGTCTCTGTGAAAAATCACACCTTGTACCATATTTAGAGACTGGTGAGGGGTAATGGACACGGGAATTGTGCCAAGATGGGTACAGGCACGAAGGGCCGCAGATTGGGCAGCCGAAGCAGTTTTTATCAGTAACGAACCCGACCGCATCTTGCTCAGGGAGTCCACTTCGCCGAACTTGTCTTCAATGTGTTCCACAAAGAATAAAGGTTTGACACTGGTGAAAGTATCTCCATCAGTCCTGGTGCAAACTAGATAACGGGGGAAAGGTTTTGCCCCTAGACGACGGGCCTGACCCTCCTCCCAGGGGGTAGCCACGGAAGGGAAGGCCGAAGGGGCAAGAGAAGCAGCACTTGAGGAATCAGTACCACGCAGAGAGACGGCCGCAGAAGAGCGGCCAGAGTTTTGGACCCGTATGCGTTTCATCTGCATAGCGTCCGCCCTGATACCACCCACTCCGATCAGGGGCTCTCCTCACGGGCGCCACCCAGCCACAGCAAGGGCCGTCTGGCACGGCGCCCATTGCCGGGAGTTCCGATGCTCCAGGATGACGAGCAACCACTCCAAGGCATGCATGAGGAGGTCACAGCTCAGGTATCAGAAGTGTGATCCCTGTGTGTTCAGGGGGCTCAACCAAAAGGGTACATAGCGACCCCACCACACGGGCTGGCTACCGTGCTGGCTATGCACCCTAGCATCAGACAACGACGTAAAAGAAAAGGTGGAATGTACTAGTAGGCCACACGTCGGAGACACTAGGTAAGGTGCTCTTCCCCAAATGGCTCACACTACGGAAGAGAAATTTTGGAATGGAGGTCAAACCCCAGAGGGGGACCAAGGAATGCCAAAAGGAGGAGATGAGTACGCAACAAAGCCAGAGTGTAAAACCAACAGAACCAGGAGGATAGCGGGGGCCAACATAAGCAAGGACACCAATAGAGGGAGAGGAGAGGGCGAGGGGAAAGGGGTATGGAGGGGAAAGGAGGGGAAGGGAAAGGAAATGCAGCCCAGGAGAGAAAGAAGGCTGCAATGGCTCGGGGCCCCGTGCTCGCCACGCACGTATCCACGAAAGAGTTGTGGACCCCCTGGGGGGCACAGACGTGGGCCGTAATCTGTAAGTAACTTGTGTGTTGTCAGCACCAATCCAGAAGCGAAAGTACTTCCCCCGTATTCCTTTCACGTAGTGAGCTGCTACCTCACTCTCCGGACGTACATCAGTACTTTTGTTTTTAAAATCCAGAGGCTGGGAATTGGCACTAGGCACGCATTGAGTAACGAAAATGTTCACTGGTCTCCGTCACGAGCTGCACACCCGAGGCGAGCCAAGCTCTCTCTCTCTCTCTCTCCCCTACGAATTTCTTCCACGGGCCCACTCTTGGTTTAGGACTTCGTATAACTGTAGCAACAAGAAGCAGTAAGTTTAGGGTTAACAGTAGAAGGAAACAATACTGAATCTATGCTGATTAGCCATTAAAATTGCAACACAACGAAGACGGCAAGCAACCAGCATCAAATTGACATGAAGTACATTACATGCTTGGATATTCAAATGAACGGTAATACACACCACTGCTGGAGAAAATCTGATACCCGAAGAGTGTCCTAGCCCTGAAACTTGCACGGATTAAAACTGCATGCTGGACCAGGCCTCGAAGCCGGGATCTATGCCTTTCGCAGGCAAGTGCTCCACCAACTGAGCTGCCCAAGTACGACTCACGAATCGTCCTCACAGCTGTACTTTCTCCAATACATCTGCTACCTTCCAGGCTACAAAGAGGTTCTCCTGCGAAGCTTGTGCGACTAGAAATCCTGGAAGAAAGGATATTGGGGAGACACGGCTTAACCGTAGAAGTGAAGCTGTGCTGCTAGGGTAGCTCAGTAGGCAGAGCACTTGCCTGTGAAACGTAAAAGTGCAGGTTTCGAGTCCCGGTAAGACATACAGTTTATCAACACACACTCCTCTGCAGAGTGAGAAATTCTCCGCAATATCCTTTCTTCCGCGAGTGCTTGTCCCGTAACTTTTCCAAGAGAGGTTCTGTGAAATCTGGACGATAGGAGATGAGGAACTGGAGGAAGTAAAGTAGTGATGATCGGTCGCGAGTCGTACTTCGGGAGCTTAGATGTTAAGTCACTTGCCTGCGGATGGACATGGTCCTGGGTTCGAGCTCCGGTCTGGCGCACATTTTAATCTGCCGGTAAGTTTCAGATCAGCGCATGCTGTACAGCAGAGTGAAAAATTCATTCTGGAGTTCTATGCCTATTCAGAGATCTTTCAAAGTGTTTCACATCTGTTTCCCACCCTCCACATACAGGACTAAAGAAATACATTTTAAACCACATATTCTAAGATAATTTTCGTCTATTAAGCAACGTAATACGTGCTGGTGTTTTACATTCTTGGGAGTCCGGCAAGCGAACAAAATTTACTGCTTAGGCTTGTAAATTTTCTGCAACACGAAACAGCTGTTAAGTAAAGCAGTTATTTTGTTTGTTGGCCACGCCTAGAGCCGCTGGCACTTCCGCAAATTGAGCTGTCATTTGCTACTCCTTCCAGCGGAAGTCGGACACCGCGCACGCTATCTCCAGCGTGTGCCGATGCTTTCCGCTCGATAAATCTGTGCCTGTCGCTCAGTAGAGTGAACGTTCTATGAGGTGACAGAACAGCTGCTCCGACTGCGACGGGGAAAGGTGCCCGTGAAAGGTTTTCACCTCGCGGGATCTAATGTCCGTCTGCTGCCTGTTAACAACGACAATAATAATAAAACGCCCTCAACTTTGCTTACAGAGAGAGAGAGAGAGAGAGAGATAGAGAGAGAGAGATAAGGGGGAGGTGGGGGAGAGGGGAGCTGTCCCTGTGTGTGAAACGCTCCGGTACACTTCTTGAGTAAGTTGCGAAGTAACGATATGGGTCAATCCAAATGAAGAGGTCCAATAAAAATTAAGTTGGTTGCCTAAACATTTTTAAATATTTTAATTTTTTATATGTGATTACACTATAATTGAGAAGTTCAAAACAGTTTTTAAAAAAATTTTACCTTTCACCTTTACTTAATGGCGGCCATTTTCGTTTGCAAGCGCGCGACGATGTTAACTGAAAACATCTATTTTAAGTATGTCAAAATAATATAAATGTTAATTTCAGTGATGTTTCCACTTTTTGTATATAATTCAGTAATAATTGATTATATCCCGCCAACATCACACATGTATAGGCAACAGCCATAAGATCAGTTGCAGAGTTATGTGAATTATCTCCTCATTTAAAAAAAATTCGTATCTTTGTTCACAGTCAGATACCAATGTTGAAATTTTTTACAATATGTTGCTGTCATATAGGTGTACAAACTCTGCAAAAATCATATTTTTATATTCAGTCCCACCTGAGATAACTAACCCCAAACTTAACAGAAAATGAAAATTTTCAAATCTCAAAAATTCATAAAAAATTAACGAAACATTTGTAAGTGTTCTTGCTCTATATGATGCTAGTAGTGTATGATATCTAACTATGGGAAAAAAGCACTCTCATAAATCACTCCTTTGTTATTTCTGTGCCTAAAAAGAGGATTTTTGAAAATTTGGATACCAAACTTTGGAGGTCATTTTGACTGGTTATTTTTGAATTTAGGGTAGTTTGCGCAATAGACAATGTTGTAGAGGACACTTTTCTAAAAACAATCATGTCAATTGCAATGTTGTAACTTAACCCAATGCAGAGATATTCAAATTTTCGCTAATGTCTCCAGCTTGAAAAATCGCCGCGCGCCTACAAATAAAAATGTCCACCACCCAGTAAAGCTGCAGGATAAATTATTTTAAATAACTGTTTTGAACTTCCCAAATATAGGGCAATCACATATAAAAAAAATTAAAATATTTAAAAATGGTCAAGCAAAACCATGACAGGGCCACTTCATATGGATTGATCCATATATCAGACTAAGAGTGAGAATAATGAGAAAATTTACATTGCTGGAGGGATCCTCCTCTAGTATGGTACCAAGCGAAGTACCACACGGGACTTGCATTCAGGAGAACGACGGTTCAGATCTCCGCCCGACTATGCAGAAAGAGGTTTTCTGTGACTTCCGTATAAAGCTTAATGCAAATTCCGGTATGTGCCTTTGAAATGGGCACGGTCGAGGTTTCTACCCATCCTTCCTTCGTTCTCCGTCCGCCCACACTACGCTTATCCGTCCTCTGCTACAGTATTGCTGTACAGTATGGGACGCTTACCACACAGGATTGACGGAAGACAAACAAGGATAGCTCGCGAAATATGAGAGAGTGTCACTGATAAGATACGCGAGTTGGGGTAGCAATCATTAAAACAAAGGCGTTTTTATTGCGGCGAGATCTTTTCACGAAATTTGGAGCACCAACTTTCTCCTCTGAGTGCGAAAATATTTTACTGTCGCCAACCTACGTAGAAAAACATGACTGTAGTAAAATGAGAAAAATCAGAACGCGTAGGAAAGATTTAACTGTCCGTTTTCCCCGCATCTGTTAGAGAGAAACGGCGGAAAAATAGCTCGAAAATGGTTCGACGAACCCTCTGCCAAGCACTTGGGTTGGGTCTAATTGGCGGTGGATTTTATCATATAGGGAATAAATACTTGTTACATGTCTAATCCAAGAGGGGAGATTTACAAGTATGCCATATACCGGTTGTTTATTAGGTTCTCGGGTAAAGATTCGGTTATTTTCCAGTGAAGGTCGCAGAATTGGTAATATTGAGGCGTGTGAACCGTCTAGTTTGTTGAACGAATGGTCTACTTATGCCGCACCGGAGACCAAAGGTGGGCGCCACGCCACCCTAACGGGCACCAGAGTGCGTGTCTGTTGGCTGGAGCACCGCTCGCGGTGTAAGCCAGCGGATTCCCTGGTGTCATCTGATAAACCTTGTCGTCGGAGCTGCTATCACTGTAGCTGACAGCCACAGCAGGTAACCTGTTCGAAATTCGCTTCAAAATTCTGAGCCTGTCTCACTATTATATTATAGGGTGTCTCAGGGCAGGGTGTAGTAACTCGTGTGCTGCCTGTTACCTGCCCCAGTAAATTGACAAGGGCGATTTTCAACAAGAAGACAGCGATTTGGAAGGAAATCAGAAAGTTTGCCGCGCGTCTCCCTTTCATATGGAGAGGATCACTGCATTATAGGGATCACACAAGGCATATACACGACGCAAAGAGCATACGCCTTGCCGCCTGTCAGGGGCATAACCAATACAGAAGGACGTATGGCGTCACGCTGAAGCTTCAGCCAGAATTATTTTTCTAACAGAAGTAGTTCCCCGAGACGTGACTACCACCACTAGACACCTGACGCAAAGACTTGTATTTACCCTTGGGAGTTGACAGCCCGCATTGCTCTCCGACTGAGTTTCAACATGCGACTTAACTTCGGTTGTTCGCCTGTTTCCCCCCGCGACTAGAGGCCAGGAGTCCTTTTATTCTCCTTGGGGGTGTCTGGACTGTTAACGGGACGTATTTGCAAATGAGACGCAACCGCTGGTCGTATCACATATGTGTTTTTCTTCATGCTGTCTGTCGCCGTCTTATTTAGTGCTACTTCCTCGACCGACAGACAAACAGTGACGGATGCTGGCACGGTATCTCAGCGTGTTCGGTCAGAGGGTTAGCTGCCCTCTGTAATAAAATAAACTGAGTGAACGAATCAACGGTGAACTTGAACGGGTGTCATAGGCCCAGAACAAATGCAACGAACGAAATGAGATCGTCCGCCCCAAACAAATACCACGAACTATATAGAGCACAATGAGATGAAAAAAAAAATAATAATAAAAAAAATGGTCTGCGCGACTGAATGCAATGCTAAGGGGCCCGGTTCGATACCCTGCGGGTCGGACTGGACTGGGTCTTGTATTGTCTTCATCATCATCATCATCATCATCATCATCATCATCATCATCATCATCATATCCCCATCGACGCACAAGTCGCCGAAGTGGCGTCAACTAAAAAGACTTGCACCAGGCGACCAGTCTACCAGACGGGAGGCCCCAGCCACACACCATTTCATTTTTACTGCGCTAATTCGTTCCTGTGGACGTTTTAATTATCCAAAAACTTCACGCCATGCAAGTGTCGAAAATTACAAGCCGTATTTTAAAAATCCATTTGCTTGCTAAAGGCCTGCTCACGCGGTTGGGCCTGTAGCCTGAGCATACTACTGCCAACAACAAACCAGATAATCTCCGAGTCCGTACGTAGAACCAGCAAACCACTGGAGGCAAGACAGAAAAGACTTGCCACTAAGAGAAAAAATTACAAGACTGCTGACTGCGAGCGTAGGAGGAAACGACTGAAAGATACAACGTCCCGTCCATTGGCACGCTTACATCGTCACAGTCTGTAGAGCTGTGTTCACAAAAAAGGGTCAAATGGCTCTGAGCACTATGGTACTTAACATCTGAGGTCATCAGTTCCCTAGAACTTAGAACTACCTAAACCTAACTAACCTAAGGACATCACGCACATCCATGCCCCAGGCAGGATTCGAACCTGCGACCGTAGCGGTCACGCGGTTCCAGACTGGCTGTGTTCACAACCTTCATGCTAAGAAATACTGTTAATAGTGAGTGCACACTTCCGTTTTATATCTTGTAAACGATGACGTTATCACAGAGTTGGCTGCTATTACAGTTCTTAAATAAATAGCATTATATCAAAGTTTCAAATTTTCGGTCGAATGCTTATCAGATTTCGTATTTCTCTGAATTTCTTGGAAATTAAGCAGCAAGAATGTACTAACCACTGATATAAACACATCATTATCATCATCATCGTTATTACTAACATTAAAATATGCCATATATTTACTGTTATTAAAATCACATGTATGTCTGACGCCTAAATATATTTGAAGGGAGATGGGGGCAGCAATAAATTGTGATGCTCTGCTGCCAGTCCCGGTCCCCCTCTCCCCCTCCCCCACAAAAACCGAACCATGGATCCGCATCATTCGCGAATAGAACCGAGAACGGTGTTAGAAGTACCCTTTGCCTTACACCGCAAGATGGCTAGCAGAGTATATGTGTAGATATGAAGCACAGATACGCAAGCCTGATCATAGTGGTAACTGGTGCGCTATGTACCCTTTTTCTCACACATCCTACTGTGGCCTGTAGTGTACCGACGACAAAACCGGATTCACGCACACCAACTGTTTCCTACTTATTAGTGTCATTCCAGGAGCCCATTCTTGCCTGCGGCGGTGTTGTATCGGAGTTGCGTGAAACGCATCTTTCGAACCACAATATGTGTTGAACCAAAGGCGCGGTACTATGGCACGACGGCCACGGATGAAGCCAACTGCTCGTAGCCTGAATAGGAATCACCAACCAATCAAGATCAGATGAAAAATTCTACTATCCTTACACCACGCTGGCCGGAGTGGCCGAACGGTTCTAGGCGCTTCAGTCTGGAACCGCGCGACCGCTAAAGTCGCAGGTTCGAATCCTGCCTCGAGCATGGTTGTGTGTGTCGTCCTTAGGTTAGTTACGTTTAAGTAGTTCTAAGTTCTAGGAGACTGATGATCTCAGATGTTACGTCCCACAGTGCTCAGAGCCATTTGAGCCATCTTACACCACACTCTGTGATCACTGTATCTGCGGTAACGCAACACCCATCCAGATGACGCCAACGAATTCCACACCTACCAAGCATAGGAAGACACGCTTCGTCCTTAATATATGTCGTATCGCCGACAGGACAAGCACTAGCTTTTGACCACTCAGTTGATCGTCGTATTCCCCGCTAGGGAGCAAAAATGGAAAGTGCACTTGGATCGATGCTAAAGCAATACGTAACAAACCTAGAACCACTTCACTTCGATATATAAACATACAAAAACCCTTATTTTTGTTGGTCAAAGTTTTCGAACATACGTATTTTGCGGCAGTGATTGTGTCTTATTCGTGTGACATGTGCTCTGATAATTCTCTCGTCGTTTACGAACATTTTGTCCAGGAGAGTGCCCTGCCTCGGAGAGTTTCGGTCAAATTTTATCTTTTAATGCGGTGCTTACCAATCGATTGGATTCCGTTAAAATTGTGTAGGTATCTCACACATTGTTGTGTCGTAGGCTTGTTGCGTTTCTTTTCTCTCCACCACCAAGATAAATGTCTCACCGACAGTCTGTCATCGAGAAAAGTTAATTTTGATACTGTGTCTGTGTGAGCTTTTAAATAACTTGATTTAACTGTCGCATTCGAATAATAATTGCGACAGCAATGACAAGCATGGAAAACTTCTGCTACTGGTCTCATGTTACTTGCGGCACCTCATACAACACTGCGGCAGTTATCAGCATGCTGATATCACGGGCGTTGCCCCGTGAAATGCCTTTAAGAGAGACGGAATTACTGAGAAACTCACTGTTTGTATTAAACGTGATGAATTCTAAATGCTTTTCACTTACATATAGTTTTGACAAAAGAATGTGGGAAACAGTTAACACTCTGCAGACAATGTGCTTGAGGAGCTCTTGCGCTACTCGCTTCGTTCGTATCCGTAGTAAAGATGCAATGAATGAGAATAGTATCAAGCCACTAACAGCAACATCACGATATTTATTTCCTCTAGATCGTTATGCGAACGGTGCAGGTAGTTTCTAATATTGATACCAACCACGCTGTGTCATGTTCAGTGCGGTAGTTTGATTCACTGACTTATCAAAACATTATTACCACCTGCTTGATAGCTTGTTTGGAACGAATTACCTCACTGATTATCCGTATCAGGTATCCAACAGTTCATTGGTACGTTTGTGGATGTATGTGGCATTAGATGTCAACGCACAGGTCATGTAATTCCCGTAAATAACGCGTCGCTGGTTTGCGTATGCTGTGATGAAGCCCGATAGCGACCCAGATGTGCTGCACAGGATGCACATCAGGGGAATTTGACCGCCGAGACACCAACATGAGTTCACTATAATGCTCCTCAAACCACTGTAGCACAGTTCTGGTTCGGAGACAGAGACATGCTGCAGAAAGATGACACCCCTGTCGGGGAAGACATCAAGCATGAAGGGATGCAGGTGGTCCGCAACTGATATGATGCCTTCGATTACTACCACAGGTCCCATGCAAGCGCAGGAGAATGTCTACCATAGCACAATACGACTCCCACCAGCCTGCGTCCGTGGCGCGATGCAAGTTTCGAGCCGCCGTTCACCTCGATGACGGCGTTGGAGGAGAGGACCATCGACCTAGTGTAACAAAAATGTGATTCACCCGAAACGCCGACATGTTTCCACTGGTCGACGGTCGAATCCTGATAGTTCTATGTGTACTGCAATCGTAACGGACGAAGTCGTTGGGTCAACATGTGAACACGTAGAGATGGTCTGCTGCAGAGATCCATGTTCAGCAATGTACTATGAACGGTGTGCTCCGGAACACCTGTGCCTGCACGAGCATTGTGCTCTTTCGGCAAAGGTACCACAATCACAATCTACCCTATTTTACAGAGCAGACAAGCCTCCAAACCTCACGTTTTGTGAAAAGTCGTGGACGTCCAACCATTTAGCGCCAATTCCTAGTTTCACAGTCCTATCTCTTTCCATAGATGCTCACGACTGTACCACGTGAACATTCGACCAGTTTCGCCATTTCCGAGATACTCGTTAATAGGCGCTGCGTAATAATAATCGCCCTTTCTCAAAGTCACTTATCTAATGGATTTCCCCATTTGCAACCCACATCTTCGCTAGAGTGATCTTGCTTGCTTGCTTGGCTTACATACTTTTGTTAGAGCGTCACTTGCCGCAACGCTGTCAGGCGGCATCCAACGTTGTTGTGGGCAATGCTTTGGCGTATCATTGTGTATGTAGAAAGGTTACATATGGATCGAGTTGTAAGCGAAGGAAGGGAGCCTGCGGCCAAAGGATTATCGTAACTAGATATTTTCACTTAGCCCGTAACTTTTTGTGGACGTCGTGTGAGGGAGACTGAACGAATCAGTAATAACCTTGCGGACGCCGGAAAAGTGACTTTCACCTAGCCAGTCTGTCTGTGCGCAATAAGTTTTCACTTAGCGAGTTTCTTCCTACTGCCACTGCTGATGAGGCTGTGTGTGCCTCGCATATGAAGCTGCCGTGCCTCTGCATCAGCGCCAGCACAGGCGGAGCACGTAATATCATCAGCTAGCTGAGTCACAGCATTTAAAGCGAGCCGCACCCATCCCGTCTACAGCCTGTAAACACTCGTCAGGTTTAATACTTAGCAAAGCTACAGTGCGTCACTTCTCCAGAAACGGCGTAATTAACGCCAGGTCAGCATGTGCTAAGCCTTACGGAATCTTTTTGCCAGATTCTCTCTCTGACACTACTTTACCGAGGAGCTCTGGCCGAGTGCTAGCGGCTCTTCTCACTAACCTTCCGGGCTGTTATCAAGTCGCTTCATGCAAGCCCACACTTGTAATAATCGGTTGCTATTCACCTGCCGCAGGTTTATCTCCCCTACCTTGTCGCAAAGAACTCATTGCACACTATGCCACTGGAATCTGAGAATATGGCAAGAAGAATTTTCACATTCGTTTGAAGTTGGCAAGTTTTGTGCCGTTTCGGCTCCGGGTCGATAGATCTTACTTTCGACGTCATAGGTGCACCCATGTTGTATCATCTATTTACTTGTGCCCCGTTTTCGCAGTTGTGGATTGCCATGAACTTCAATCAGCATTTTCACTTAGGCTATTGTCGAAAATTTGACCATTTCAAAACGAATATTGCTGCAACAAGTTTCGTTCCCAAACCATTTTAAAAAATCGTCCTGATATGGCACCTTTTGTAGCATCCTCCCTAATAAGAGTTTCGACTACCTGTCTGTAATCCTGTTTTCTTAAACTTTGTGCTAGGCTGGGACTCGAACCCAGAACCTAGCCTCTTGTTTGCAATCTTTTTACTAACTGATCTATTCCGGCGCGGCTCACGACCTGCCCTCACAGCTTTACTTCCATCAGTACCTCTGTCCTACACGTACTGGGTCAAGTATAGCTGTGAGGAGGAGGTTGCTGAGTCGTGCCAGGACGTTCAGTTGTAAACAGCACTGTCCATGACAGGTAGGATTCTGATTTCAAATACTGGTCTGGTAGAGGAGTAGTTTCAAAACTCTGCACGCACTGCTGCAAGTGATTAGTCCCTCCACGTTTTCGACATTGCCATTGTTTGCTGGGGTGCTGGAGGTGCCCAGGGTACTTACCTTCATTGTCTTTTACGGCATTCTTGCATAAGTTTGTATCGTTTCTGAACACTTGTCTCCTTCGCAGAAGATTCGACAAAAGCAACGTTCAACATCTCGAATACGGTGCTGTGATTTATTCAATTTTTTCCGCAAGTTAAAAATTGCTGAGCGCACGACAACACGCGTAGCCTTTTGAACAGTGAAATTAAAATCTATGACCCAGGGGATGGGCATGAGCAGTCAAAATAGTCACTTAATAATTGGCAGTAATGCGACCTTACATAGTAATCATAAGGTCCATAGAACACCACGACATGGCTGTCGAAATCAGTACCCAGCCCGCGATTTTTGCCCGAACATTGGGCTGTTGTTCTTGTTGTTGTGGTCTTCAGTCCTGAGACTGGTTTGATGCAGCTCTCCATGCTACCCTATCCTGTGCCAGCTTCTTCATCTCCCAGTACTTACTGCAACCCACATCCTTCTGAATCTGCTTAGTGTATTCATCTCTTGGTCTCCCTCTACGATTTTTACCCTTCACGCTGCCCTCCAATGCTAAATTTGTGATCCCTTGATGCCTCAGAACATGTCCTACTAACCGGTCCCTTCTTTTTGTCAAGTTGTGCCACATACTTCTCTTCTCCCCAATTCTATTTGATACTTCATCACTAGTTATGTGATCTACCCATCTAATCTTCAGCATTCTTCTGTAGCACCACATTTCGAAAGCTTCTATGCTCTTCTTGTCCAAACTATTTATCGTCCATGTTTCACTTCCATACATGGCTACACTCCATACAAATACTTTCAGAAACGACTTCCTGACACTCAATTCTATACTCGATGTTAACAAATTTCTCTTCTTCAGAAACGCTTTCCTTGCCATTGCCAGTCAACATTTTATGTCTTCTCTACTTCGACCATCATCAGTTATTTTGCTCTCCAAATGGCAAAACGCCTTTTCTACTTTAAGTGTCTCATTTCCTAATCTAATTCCCTCAGCATCACCCGACTTAATTCGACTACATTCCATTATCCTCGTTTTGCCTTTGTTGATGTTCATCTTATATCCTCCTTTCAAGACACTGTCCATTCCGTTCAACTGCTCTTCCAAGTCCTTTGCTGTCTCTGACAGAATTACAATGTCATCGGCGAACCAACATAGACCTGATAACGATGTCCTCTTGAGTAGTCCCCGCCCGGAGATCCGAATGGGGGACTATTTTACCTCCGGAATACTTTACCCAAGAGGACGCCATCATCATTCATCCATACAGTAAAGCTGCATGCACTCGGGAAAAATTACGGCCGTATTTTCCCCTTGCTTTCAGCTGTTCGCAGTACCAGCACAGCAAGGCCGTTTTGGTTAATGTTGCAAGGCCAGGTCAGTCAATCATCCAGACTGTTGCCCCTGCAACTACTGAAAAGGCTGCTGCCCCTCTTCAGGAACCACACGTTTGTCTGGCCTCTCAACAGATACCCCTCCGTTTTGGTTGCACCTACGGTACGTCCATCTGTATCGCTGAGGCACGCAAGCCTCCCCACCAACGGCAAGGTCCATGGTTCATGGGGAAGGAACATTGGGCTAGATGTTGGAAACGGTGGGTGAGCAACAAGGTTCATCCGACAAAATTACGTCGTTCATTGCTCCACAGTCAAGAATTGATAATTCGGCACTACGTTTGAGTGTTACAGGTATTTGTGTCACTGATGAGTGGTTCTGGAATTCCAGGTCGCCTTGCCATTCCCACTTTATGGAGCTCCCTTTGTATTGTTTTGTTCCTGACAGGGTTCGCAAGTGCGACATTCAGTTCTGAAGTGAATTTTGCCGCTGTCGTCGTCCTATTTTTCGTCTCAATCCTCTTCAATGTCCGTCTGGCACGCTGTCAACACACAATTTCGTCCGCGTTATCACTTAGCGGATGATGGTTTTCGATACGGTGTCTGTTGAAACACCAAACATCAGCTACCTTCGGTACAGAAGCCCCCACCATACGAATCTGCCCACGTTCGAATGCACTGCGCTCCAAAATAATGCACTCACGCCTGCGCAGAAGAGTGTTCTAACACGAATGATACTTGCAATATAATGAGGATATTGTACAGATGGTTATAGTGGTCAAATACAACAGCGGAACCTGCAGCCTTGGCTACCGTCTGCATTTATGTTCAAGCGTGCAATTCTTGCGGTGTTTCTATATTTTTATCCACTCCTTGTACATATATACGATTTTTAGCAACATACAGACAGCGCCAGTTACGTTGGACCGAAGTGAATGCATTACCTTTCAAAAATCCTTTACAAACGAACAATAACGAAGTGTGTTCTGCTGAGGCAGTGCACGAACCAGCAGGGCCAGGCGGCACGCACGGTGTTTCCCGTGGCCGGCACAGCCCGCGGAGTGAACGTCCGCAGTGCTGATGTCTCCGCAGAGCCCGCGGCTACGTTTCCACTCGGGCCTGCAGGGAGCGCATGCGATTAAAAACCGCCTAAGCCGCCGTACACATCTCGCCCACTGCCACAGTAGCAGACTATGTACAAAGTTGATCTTACAGCAAACTGCGGCCGCAGCGTGATAACTGAAACGGAGCCTTGCAATACATACATCGATTCTGTCGATCATTAATTATAATTTTAGTCAAATCTCCGCAGGGAACTGTTTTGGGACCCTGGTTATTGATGGTGTATATTAAGGACCGACACTATGTGGTCAAAAGTATCCGGACACCTGGCTAAAAATGACTTAATAGTTCGTGGCGCCCTCCATTGGTAATGCTGGAATTCAACATAGTATTGGCCTACCCTTAGCCTTGATGACAGCTTCCACTCTCGCAGACACACGTTCACTCGTCTTGCAGGCACACGTTCACTCAGGTGCTGGGGAATGGCAGCCCATTCTTCACGGAGTGCTGCCCTGAGGAGAGGTATCGATGTCGATCTGTGAGACCTGGCACGAAGTAACCACTCTGCCACAGGCCATGCATTATGAACAGGTGCTCAATCGTGTTGAAAGATGCAATCGCCATTCCCGAATTGCTCTTCACCAGTGGGAAGCAAGAAGGTGCTTAAGACATCAGTGTAGGCCTGTGCTGTGATAGTGCCACGCAAAACAAGGGGTGCAAGCCCCGTCCATGAAAAACACGACCACACCGTAACATCACTGTCTCCGAATTTTACTGTTAGCACTAGACACGCTGGCAGATGACTTTCACCGGGCATTCGCCACACCTACATCCTGCCATCGGATCGCCACATTGTGTACCGTGATTCGTCATTACACGCATTTTTCCACTGTTCAACCGTCGAATGTTGACGCGCCTTACACCAAGCGAGACGTCGTTTGGCATTTACCGGCATGATACGTGGCTTATGAGCAGCGACCATGAAATCCAAGTTTTGTCTCCTCCCGCGTAACTGTCATAGTACTTGCAGTGGATCCTGACGCAGTTTGGAATTCCTGTGTGATGGTCTGAATAGATGTCTGCTTATTATACATTACGACCCTCTTCAACTGTCGGCGGTCTCTGTCAGTCAACAGACATTCTGCTCTCTCGCGATGTCTAATGACTACTGAGGTCACTGATATGGAGTGCCTGGCAGTAGGTGGCAGCACAATGCACCTAATATGAAAAACGTGTGTTTTTGGGGTGTCCGGATACTTTTGATCACATAGTGAATATTAATGATTTGGAAGACAATATCAATTGTCGTTTCAGACTCTTGGCAGGTAATGCAATCTGCGCAGATATTCAGATGAAGACTTCGAAATGGTGTAAAGATTGGCAACTTGCCATACGTGTGCAGCAATACAAAACTACGCACATCACAAAATATAAAAAAAAAACGCATTATCATATGACTGAAATGCCAATGAGTCACAGTTGGAATCCGTTAAATGATGCGAACAGAGCTAGTGCAAAATAACGCGGTCGCAGTGCAGAAACGCATTCAGGCACTGAGCGCTTGTCGAGTCCTTACCTGTTAAGCTCGGCGGCGCCTCAATTGACTATTGTCTTCCAATGTTCGCACTTTGAGCGTTCTCTGTGCTGTCTCCGCCACACAGCATTGCACCCAAGTCTACGCGCTCCCCTTAGGAGCAGAGAAAGTTCTGCACAATGAGACACGTTTTATCATATGAAATTCCATTAAACATGTCGGAACAGGCAAACATGGAAGGAAAAATCTCATTAATGCGTTAGCCCTTAGCTATTCCAATCGCACGCTGGGAAGAATAGAGGAGGATAAAGAAAACCTGGTTACAACTGCTTCCAAAGGGTTCATTACTTCAGGAAAGACGCGGAAAAAGAATAATAAACTGTTATATATTTAGATAATATTGACTGACAGGTTGTCAGGAGACTGACATATAATTTCCACATCACGCATGTTCTTCGTTTTATGTTTTCAGTAACGTGGTAAGCGACTTTGTCTACTATGCCACATTATCATGCTGTTGAGTCATCGTCGAATGTGGAATTAACTTTGAGTGTGCCCATGGCAAGTGTGTTTGGACACTTGATGTTCTTTATGTATATTAATGACCTTGCAAACAATATTAATAGTAACCTCAGACATTCTGCAAATGATGCAGTTATCTATAATACAGTATTATCTGAAACATGCTGCAGATCTTGATAATATTTCAAAGTGCTGCAAAGTTAGTAACTTGATTTAAATACTTAGAAATGTAAAACTGTGCACTACGCAAACGTCAAAACGTAGTATCCTATGACTATAATATCAATGAGTCACTGCTGGAATCGTCCATCCTGGGTGTAACACTTTGTAGGGATGTGAAATAGAACGGTCATATAGGCTTAGTGTGGTTAAATTAGTGGCAGACCCCGGTTATTTGTAGAATACAGCGAAAATGCCATCCGTCTACAAAGGAGACTTCTTACAAATCACTAGTGCGACAGATTCTGGAATACTGCCCAAGTGTGTGGGACCCATACGAAGTATAACTTAACAATGGATATTGAACATACACAGGGGAGGGCAGCACAAATGATCACAAGGTTGGTTTGATCCGTGTGAGAATGTCACAGAGATGCTGTAAAACGGATCTGGCAGACTCTCGCTCGAAGATAAATGTAAACTGTCCTAGAACCGGCTTCAAATGCCGATTCTGCGAATATACTAGAAGATTGTGAGGATAAGATTACATTAATTACAGCATGCGCAGACACACTTAAACAATCGTTCTTCCCGTACTCCATACGTGAACTGAATGGGAAGAAACCTTATTAACTAGTACAGTGGGACATACTCTCTGCCATGCACGTCACAGTGGTTTGCAGAGTGTAGTGGTTGTAGGTGTAGATTATTTACTCCCCTTTTTCTTTTATGAGACTAATTGTGGTAGTGTGTGCTTGGACTTGTTTTGCTTTGATTAATGTTTCGTGTATGTGACTATTTCTTTCTCTGTAAACTAGTGCAAAACTTGACTCTCAAAGTCTACATTTCTATATTTATCAAATTACTGATTGCATTGACACAATCTGTTAATAGCTTACAACTTATCATGTGTTTGCGCATAGGCTCCAGCTGTTGAACTGCATCTCTCCTACCACACAGTGTAAGTTCACCATGGCTGCCCCCCATCACTACCGTTGCCCCCGACTCTACGGCTACGCCTGCGCAGGTACGGGCCAAGTTATTTTGTGTGCAGTCTATCTGGATGTAACAATCTGTGAAAATATGAACTGGAATGATGGGGCAGACTCAGACATACCTATATCAAGCAGATGGCAGACTTCGTTTCATTGGCAGCGGCCGCGGTGGTCTCGCGGTTTTAGGCGCGCAGTCCGGAACCGCGCGACTGCTACAGTCGCAGGTTCGAATCCTGCCTCGGGCATGGATGTGTGTGGTGTCCTTAGGTTAGTTAGGTTTAAGTAGCTCTAAGTTCTACGGGACTGATGACCACAGCTGTTAAGTCCCATAGTGCTCAGAGCCATTTGAACCATTTTTCATTGGCAGCATATTAGGAAAATGCAGTCTACAAAGCAGATTTATTACAAAACACTCGGATGACCCATTGTAGAATAATTCTATACTGTGCGGGACCCATGCCAAATGAACCTATTAGGGGAAACCAAACGTCTACAAAGCATTGTTGTTTGACTCACAGGAGAGCGTCGCAGAAAAGTTGAAAATTGTGAACTGGGACACACTTCAAGACGGACGCCAGCTATCCCGTGAAAACCTACTTGCAAAGTTTCAAGAAGTAGTATTCAGTAACGACTCTAGGAATATACTAGAGACCCCCTACTTATCACTCCCTAAGTAACAGAGACATTAACCCGTCAATCTTACCGTGCTTGGTACGTGAAAGGAGTAGGAAGAAACCCTAATACGTGTTACAGTGGCGACTACCCTCTTCGAAGAAGTGCACAGCAGTCTATAAGTACTGATACAGATGTAGATATAGCCTATTGTCCGCTTTAAGAACTAATTGGTTTGTAAACGAATGCGGCAGAAATGAAATAACAAAAATTAAAAGATAATTCTTAAATGCAGGGGTCATCACTCAGTTTGTTAACTTGGCAAGACAGGCTGTTTGACTAATGCATAGTATGTTAAACCTAACGCTACGCGGAACGAAAATTACATCCATAGTCGCCAGCACTGTGTCAGGTACACCGAGGGTGTTCAATGGCCCTTGAATTATTTTGACTGAACTCTCCATTTTATTAGCACCAAAATCTCCACTCTTATTTGAGAGAGATGGCGCAGTGGTAAGATATTAGACTCGCATTCGAGAGGATCGCAATTCAGATTCCCGGCCTGCCATCCTGATTGAGCTTTCTCGTAATTTACCTAATCGCTTAACGCAAAGGCCGGTTTGGTTCTTTTGAAAAGCACCCAGCTAATTTCCTTCCTCTATCCGAGCGTGTACTTCGTCTCTAATGATCTCATGGTCGATAGGATGTTAGACCTTAGTCTTTCTTCTTTGACCCACGTTCATCAGATTCTGTCCGAGTTGTCCGGCGGCGCTTACGTTGCCTCTATCCGCGATAGGACCGCGCATTGGTTTTGGTTACGATGTTGGCATTTCTTGGATATCCTCTCTGGAATGTTGGATGTTGTACCCGTGAACTATTTTTACTTTCCAGGGTGTACTATTTGCTTACAAATATTTCGACATTTTTACGAAAAAATGCAAAATTTCAAATACTTTGAAATTCATACGCTTTTGTCTTTTTTTTTGGGACTGTTTTGTGTAAGACCCTATAGGACCAAATTGCTGAGGTCATCGCAACTTACGCGCGCTCGCGCCCCCCCCCCCCCCCCCCCCCCCCCCACACACACACACACCCAAAGGGGAGGGCCGTCCGAACCGTGACAAGGCGCCTCAGACCTGCAGCTACCGCGTGCGCCAGCGAAGAGAAGGCAGAGATATTACTCATCCATAGACAATGCAAGTTAGCAGAACAGTAATGACCAGTGCGTATTTTTAAAGGTGACCATGTTTCTGGAAGTCGTAGCTGGGACTATTTTTATAACTGCCCACTACTCGGAATGCATCAGTGCTCTGTAATAGTTATTCTTTATTAAAGCTTACAACGAAATGATTAGCAGGTACCAAATGATAATACAACAAGCATAATTTGGAACTTAGCCACATTACTAGTTACTGTATAATTTATAATACACTTGAATCTTCAAAGTTAGTAAACTACTACACACAGCTTTTAACACCCAGTTGTTCATACCTGCACACTTCTGTCTTGCATGAGTTTGAGTCAGCAAACGTTTGCTTCCCTTTAAATTTAAGAAGTCATGTAATTCAACACTCTCTATCGTCAGTGGATACCTTTTTTAAAAATAAATAGATTATATGATGTATGAGAATTGGTTTGGTGAAATTTTATGCAATTAAAAACAGAGTTATATCGTCTACGACACTGGAATATGAATACTTTACTTAGCTCTCCTGAAATTTCGAACTGAAAATGTAGTGCCGTTTGAGCATTGCGGAGTTGGTTACAGTCCAAACAAAGTGAATAAAGAACCTATTAGCTGTGCTACAGGTCCTACAATAACCAACCAACGAAATACGCATGAAATCATTTGAGTTCTCGCTAGCAAATGCAGCTCACGAGGGAACCTCCCCATCCCACCCCCCTCAGATTTAGTTATAAGTTGGCACAGTGGATAGGCCTTGAAAAACTGAACACAGATCAATCGAGAAAACAGGAAGAAGTTGTGTGGAACTATGAAAAAAAAAAGTAAAATATTCAAACTGAGTAGTCCATGTGAAGATAGACAACATCAAGGATTCTCTAAGCGCAGGAGCGCCCTGGTCTCGTGGTTAGCGTGAGCAGCTGCGGAAGGAGAGGTCCTTGGTTCAAGTCTTCCGCGAGTGAGGAGTTTACTTTCTTTTTTTCCGCAAAGTTATGATCTGTCTGTTCGTTCATTGACGTCTCTGTTCACTGTAATAAGTTTAGTGTCTGTGTTTTGCGACCGCATCGCAAAACCGTGCGATTAGTAGACCAAAGGACGTGCCTCTCCAATAGGAACCGAAAACATTTGATCGCATTGTCATAGGTCAACCGATTCCTCCACAAGAAAACACGTTTGATACATTCTATACGACACTGTGTCACATGATAGGAATATGTTGTGGACCCACCTAACTTGTACACTTGGCGAATGGGTAAAAAGATTTTTCTACCTTGCCCGATTTAGGTTTTCTTGTGGATGTGATAATCACACCCAAAAAAGCGATGAAAACACAAGAGTTTGTCACATAAACTGCAACAAATGAATGCAAAAGTTTCACAGTCGCACTGTTTTCCCTGTGCTCTGTCAAAACATATGTTTTGTTTCGATGTTTGTTTAGGTGTAGCGTTACCTCGCATCGGACGGAAGGACGGACAGATAATAATTGTCTGAAAATAAAAAAATTAAACTTTTCACTCGAGGGAAGACTTGAACCAAGGACCTCTCGTTCCGCAGCTGCTCACGCTAACCACGGGACCGCGGCGCTCCTGCGCTTAGAGTATCCTTGATGTTGCCTGTCTTTGCATGGATTACTCAGTTTGTATATTTTTCTTATTTTTTTCATAGTTCCACACAACTTCTTCCCGTTCTCTCGATTGATCTGTGTTCAGTTTTTCAAGGACTATCCACTGTGCCAACTTATAACTAAATCTGAGGGGGGGTGCGATGGGGAGGTTCCCTTGTCAGAAATATCCACTCCAGCGCAAGTATTACTGAATATCTCCAACACTAACGCAGCATCACGTAGACCGTGTGAACGCAGTTCATAATACGGCGTGTCATGGTATGTTACATTAGGGATTCGATATTGAAATGTAGCAGAAACACTTTTACAATGCTAGAGATATAAAAAGCCGTGTGTTGAATTTGCACATTGCCGAGAATTTGATCTGATTTCTCAAAATCAGAATATTTACTCATCCCGACAGAACCAAATGAGGGCGACGGGACTGGACTCCAAAAATCGGAACTGTCTCGACCAACTCGAGACGTCTCGTCACTTCAGCATTTTCTGCGTTTCCATTTGTTTACTGTCAGCTCCAGGAAGTGGACGACTCAAGTTACCCTGGTTACATGCACTGTGTGCTACTACGGGAAGTCAAAGCCACTTTTGTGATAAGAGTTTTTTTTTTCAATGGCCAGTTAACGTGAATGGTACAGCAGTGTGATACAGCTTTTCAACAGATGGGCACTACCGAATTACAAAAAAAAAAAAAAACCAAAACATAGCCTACTGTTTAAAAAAGGCGTACCGGTATTGCTGCTCATATCTTCGTAACGAACAGAGATAGACGGAAGAAGTCATGCTAATTAATGTTCCCCCGCTAACCGAACATGTTCTTCATACTTTTCAGTTTTGCTTCTGAGACAACAATTATTTGGCGTGATCGTGGTTCAAATGGCTCTAAGCACTACAGAACCTAACATCTGAAGTCATCAGTCTCCTAGACTTGGAACTACTTAAACCTAACTAATCTAAGGACATCACACACATCCATCCCCGAGGCAGGATTCGAACCTGCGACCGCATCAGCAGCGATGTTCCGGACTGAAGCGCTTAGAACCGCTCGGCCACAACGGCCGGCCGTGATCGCGGTGAAAATTTTTATTTTTCTGCCATTTATCTTGATCATAATTCCACAATTTTAAATTGCCGCTAATAAGGAAGACTGCGTAAATGCGACACCGTGAAACTTTCATTGCTGTCAGTCAATTTGAAAAGGTAGTCAGATTTACGAAAGTAGTTTATTCACGAATCATTACAATGTAATTAAATGAAAAATGCGTGCTGTTATTAGGTTGCGGATTATTTTTGTTAACACAGTTCGTATGAAGATACGAGATTCAGAGACTTCCCGGGATGCAGAGCGCGCTCCTAGAATAGCCCGGAAATGGCCACGCACGCGACACCCTCTGACGTCAGACGCCGCGCGGACGCGGTCCGCTGCGGACGCAGCATCTGGGAGCAGTAGCTGCTGGGACAAGCACCTGTTGCTGCAGTTATTTCAACACCGCGCGGCGCCAGCTTCTGCCAACTGTGTACATTCACCGTCTGCCCGAGGACACGTGCCGTCTTTGCGATGTATTTAGCGACGCGCTTCCCGGAGTAGGGGCAAGTCGTAACTGCTATCCTGGAAGTCTAACGCAACTCACACTTTTTAGAGATAAAGCCTCTTAGGAGACATGCGGCTATATTGCCAATAAGTGGTAAAGCACTTGTCTTGATCGCGAAAATTATTCTTTTTATCACCTCAGGCCGATTTCGGAAGAACCCTTCATCAGATCTGTGACATGTAATAAACTTTATTTTTTATTTGTGGTAAGATCTTATGGGACCAAACTGATGAGGTCATCGGTCCCTAAACTTAACCACTAATTAATCTAACTTAAACTAACTTACGCTAAGGACAATACACACACCCATTCCCGAGGGAGGACTCGAGCCTCTGACTGGGGGAGCCGCGCGAACCGTGACAAAACGCCTAAGACAGCGCGGATAAAATATACTACAAAAATATAAAACGACGCACCACAAAGGAATTATCCGAATTTGACGGAAATCGGTAGATGTGATGTACATGACAGAAAGAAATTGGTTATAATTTCAGAAAAAAATTGGGTGATTTATTCGCAAATTGAGCAAGTCAGTAACGCATTGGTCCACCTCTCGCCCTTGTGCAAGCAGATACTCGGCTTGGCATTGATTGATAGAGTTGTGGAATGTCCTCCTGAGGGGTATCGTGCCAAATTCTCCCTTTTGGAGCGTCAGATCGTCAAAATCCAGAGCTAATTGGAGGACCCTGCTCATAATACTCCAAATATGCTCAACTGGGGAGAGATCTGGCGATGTTGGTAGCCAAGGTAGGGCTTGACAATTATGAAGACGAGCAGTCGTCGTGTGCGGACGATGAAATGGAAGCCCACGACGGCTTGATATGCAACAAAATGGAGCATAGAATATCGTCGCGGATGACATCCAGAGGGGCCCTGTTATAAAACGAAATGGCACTCCAGACCATCACTATATGGTTGTCAGGCCAAATGCGGGCGGCACATTGGTACCTACCGTTCTTGGCGGCGTCTCCAAACATGTCTAAGCTGGTCACTGAGGTCCAGTTCAAAGCAGGTCTCACCACTGACGACAATTCTTCTCCAGTGAGTGAGATTCCAGGTCCAAGACGCGTGGGAACGTCCTAGACAGCGGTGGTATACCGACCTGAGTGTTGTCTGCCAAACTGCCCGACAACCAGGAGTGAAGGTCTGGGGTGCAGTTTCTTTTCATAGATGGACCACTTTGGTTGCCATCTGCGACACCCTTACAGCACAGCGGTATGTCGACAATATTCTACGTCCTATTTTGTTGCTCTTCACGGCAAGCCATCCTGGGCTTACATTTAATCAAGATAATGCCCATCAGCACACGACGATAATTTCCACTGCTCGTCTTCATGACTGCCAAACTCTACCTTGGCCATCAAGGTCAGCCGATCTCCCTCATAATGAGAATATTTGGGGCATTATGGGCATGGCCCTAAAATCAGCTCGGGATTTCGACGTCCCAATGCGCCTGTTTGACAGATTGTGGTACGATAGCTCTCAGAAGGACATCCAACAGCTTTCTAAATCAATGCAAAGCCGAATAACTGTTTGCGTAAGAGCTAGGTGGACCTGCGAGTTATTGACTTGCTCAATTTGTGAAGCTAGCTCTCTTGAATAGGAAATTTGTGGTAAGGTCTTACGGGACCTAACTGCTGAAGTCATCGGTCCCTAAGCTTACGCACTACTTAATCTAACTTAAACTATCTTACGCTATGGACAACACACACAACCATGCCCGAGGGAATACTCGAACCTCCGACGGGAGTCTCTTGAAATAATCATTCTTTATTTAAAAAACTTGTTATTTGTTTGCATAATTATGTACATCACATCTACCGATTTTCGCCCCATCCCTTCGTGGTGTGTCCTTTTTTTGTCTTAAAGGCTATACGAAACTTGTGTTTTACGGCTCAGATCTGACGTTGGGACTCTTCCAAAACGCTACATGAGGCGACAAAATAATTTGGGCGATCAAGAAGTGTTTTATCATTCAACAACGCACTCAGTTTACATGAGTTCTTACTCAATACAGACTAAATTTACGTAGTGACTTCAGAAAGAAAGTTACACACTCCGTCTGGCGTTAAGACCACTGCGCAACGGGAGTTACGCATTGTCAGAAGAGAAAACATGTTCAGAGTTTCTTGCAGACACGGTTCTGCTGCGTTTTGGATAGCAGGTGCATCACAGCATGCGACTGCAATGGTGCGGGTACTGGAATCCTAGACCAATGTTAAGTCCGCGGGGCAGTACATTTCTTGTGGACAAAAAGTCTAAACTACACACAGATTCACCGTGAAATTCTGGCGGTATATCGACCAAATAGTGTCACATATTAAACATGCGCCAACAATTTTACATTGGTCGCCGCACAGACGTGGGTGACGCTGATCCGGAAGTGTAAATTTAGCACCACGTGATTTCCCTCTTTTCGGCAAGCCGAAAGAACATCTGGGGCAAAGATATTCTCCAACTGTGAGAACGTTCACACAGCAGTTCTCGAATGGCTCCGTGACCAAGTAGTGGATATCTATCCTTGAGGAATTTACGACTGTTGGAGCAATCTTTACGGAGACTTGGTGGCTACATTGAAAAATAGTGCCACGTGTGTCACATTGAAGTACAGTGCAGAATTCAATAAACATTACTTCTTCTCTGATAATAACGTGTAAACTACTTTTCGAATTCCACTTGTGATATAACACATTTCATTCTTTTCCTGACTGGTGTTGGCCTGAAGACGACTTGGATTACTTTAGTTTATTGCTGTCTCTGTCTTTCTTTTCATCTATCATTACTCCTTAATGACTGCTTTGGTTCCTCGAACACCTGTTGTTCTGTGACACAGCTTTCTCTCAAATCTGTCTTCGTACATATAAACGGTTTTTCCTGTAAGTCTTTTGTCTTTCTTGTAACCTGGTGGAGTAATTTAATGTATAGGCTGCCCAAACTTATATGGACGCTAGACTATCATGAACTGAGTATTTGAGATTACGAACGAACTGGCGGAAATGAATGCTTCAGGTGCTTCGAGTCCTTGGTTCAAAAATGGTTCAAATGGCTCTGAGCACTATGGGACTTAACTGCTGTGGTCATCAGTCCCCTAGAACTTAGAACTACTTAAACCTAACTAACCTAAGGACATCACACACATCCATGCCCGAAGCAGGATTCGAACCTGCGACCGTAGCGGTCGCGGGGGTCCAGACTGTAGCGCCTAGAACCGCTCAGCCACTTCGGCCGGCTTCGAGTCCTTGCTAAGACATGTGAGTGCCTCTTTTTTTTCGTAAGATATTGATGTTTTGTGCTCTCGTCGAGTGAGTGATCCACCCGAGACTTATCACCTGCCCTCACAGCTTTACTATCGCCACTACCTCGTCTCCTACCTTTCAAACTACACAGAAATTCTCCTGCATATCTTACGAGACTAGCATTCCCGCTAGAAAGGATAGTGCGGACAAATGGCTTAGCCACAGCATAGGGGATTGTTTCCAGAATGAATTTTCACCATGCAGCGGAAAGTGCGCTGTTTTGAAACTGGCTGGCGGATTAAAACTGTTTGCCGGAACGGGACTTGAAACCGGAATCTTGCGTTTCGAGGATAATGCTCTAATGAAAATACGAAGGACAACCTCTGTGAAGTCTGGAAGGTGAGAGATACTGCCGGAAATAAATCTGTGAGCATGTGTCGTGAGTCGTGCTTGGATAGCTCCGTCAGTAGAGCACTTACCCGCCATAGGCAAAGATCCAAGATTCGAGTCCTGGTCATGCACAAAGTTTCTAGGAAGCTTCAAAACAGAGCACTCTACGCTGCAAAATAATTACAATGAAGCGCCAAAGAAACTGGTATAGGCATGCGTATTCATATATGGAGATATGTAAACAGGCAGAATATGGCGCTCCGGTTGGCAACGCCTGTATAAGACGAATGTATGGCCGCAGTTGTTAGATCGGTTACTGTAGCTACAATGGCAGGTTGTCACGATTTAAGGAAGTTTGATCGTGATGTTAGAGTCGGCGCACGAGCGATGAAGTGGGGATTTTCCCGTACGACCGTTTCACGAGTGTACCGTGAATATCCGGAATCCGGTAAAACGTCGTTTCTCCAACATCGCTGCGGGCGGAAGACGATCGTGCAAGAACGGGACCAATGACGACTGAAAAGAAACGTTCAACGTGACAAAAGTGCAACACTTCCGCAAACTGCTGCACATTTCAGAGCTGGGCCATCAACAAGTGTCAGCATGCGAACCATTCATTCAACGAAACATCTTCAATAGGGGCTTTCGGAGCCGAAGGCCCGCTCGTGTAACCTTGATGACTACATGACACGAAGCTTTACGCCTAGCCTGGGCCAGTCAACACCGACATTGGACTGTTGATGACCGGAAGCATGTTGCCTGGTCGGACAAGTCTCATTTCAAATTGTATTGAGCGGGTAGATGTGTATGGGTACAGAGACGACCTCATGAATCCATGGATCCCGCATTTCAGTAGGGGACTTTTCAATCTGGTGTAGGCTCTGTAATAGTTTGGTGCATGTACAGTTGGTGTCATGTGGGGCCCTGATACATCTAGATATGACTTTGACAGGTGACACGTACGTAAGCATCCTGTCTGATAACCTGCATCCATTCATGTCCAATGTGCATTCCGACCGACTGGGGCAATTCCAGCAGGACAATGCGACACCACACGTCCAGAACCGCTGCTGAGTGGCTCAAGAAACACACTTTTGACACTCCACTTCCGCTGACCACCAAACAAGAACATTGTTGAGCAGACCTGGGATGCCCTGCAACGTGCTGTTCAGAACACATCTCCACCCCGTCGTACTCGTACGGATTTATGAACAGCCTTGCAGGACTCATGGTGTCAGTTCCCTCCAGCACTACTTGAGACATTAGCCGAATCCACGCCATGTCGTGTTGCGGCACTTCTGCGTGCTCGTGGGGGTCTACACGATATTGGGCAAGACTACCAGTTTCTTTAGCTCTTCAGTGTATCTGGTTGGTTGGTGCGAAAAGTCATCCGTACCTGCTTCAAGAGGTAGTTATCTGGATATAGTGACATCTTCAGAATGTGGGAGTATGTGTACGGAGCGATTTGAAGTTCAACGTCCACATAAAAGCAATCGAAGTGAGGTTAATTGGAAAATTACTAAGGAGATGTAGACAGCCCAGGAAGGACGTAGTTTATAAATCTTTAAAAATGGTTCAAATGGCTCTGAGCACTATGGGACTTAACATCGGAGGTCATCAGTCCCCTAGAACTTAGAGCTACTTAAACCTAACCAACCTAAGGACTTCACACACATCCATGCCCGAGGCAGGATTCGAACCTGCGACCGTAGCGGTCGCGCGGTTCCAGACTGTAGCGCCTAGAACCGCTCGGCCACACTGGCCGGCACAAATCTTTCGATCGGCCTTTAGTTGGATCCCAGTAACACACAGTCCACATCCACTTTTGACCCTGATTCTTTAAAGAATCGAGCTCTCATGTATAAAACACGTCTGATTTCTTTACATATGAGTTACTGTATTAAATATTTGTGTTAAAACACGTAAAACCTTTATGCCTGAAGCCACGGACGTTTTTCACGCATCTCAATGTTCATGATGTATCTCCCGGACTGTTTGTCGTAAAATGACAATTTGGGAAGTACAATTGCGGGCAGTGTTTGCAAAATGTGTTGCGTACAGAGTTAGTAGTAAAGAAGTAATAAACAAACTTCATGCTTGATGCTGTAGTTTTACCCACTGAACAGCGAAAATGTAGTAAGCGATAAACTTGTCTCTCGTGTGTGTGTGTGTGTGTGTGTGTGTGTGTGTGTGTGTGTCGCGCCGCAGTGTAAGCGAGAAAAAAGTTCGTAAGGTTTATCAGGAGTCGGTTAAGCGTCCTCATTCTTAAATACTGAATGAATACATAGTGGGTAATTTGCGCGCCGTCGAGTTAAGCTCATCAAGATATATACACAGTTTATAACGTTAGTAATGGTCTTACTGTGTTAAGCCTTTACCAGAAGATTTTACATCTTAGTAGAGTTTGCCATCATTTTAAGTTTTTTATTTTAGCCAATAATTGTATAAATACTTAGCATCAAATCTTTTTGCCCTTGGGAGCCGTTAGTTAGGCAACCTGCAATAGCTTGTGTGGCGGAACAAAAACGACACGCCGTCCAAACGAATGCTATGAAATCTCTGTAAAGGTTCTCCAACGCTGTGATACTTCACTTCTAACTGTTATGCGTTAGTCTTTGTGTCGAAGACTTCTGGCTGTGCGCCTGCTTGCGACATAGTTCAGGAAATTGCTCGTGAACGCTGTTGAGCCAGCAGGCAATCTTGGCCGACACTTGGGGAGACACCGATGAGTCTCACACGGACTGTCTCGCAGCCGACGCAGATAGGTTACGAGGTGCGCCGCTGCGTACTTGCGGAAAACCTACCTGCACAACACCGTCCGAATTCGCAGCCGGGCAAAACAGCGAATGCACTAGCGTGCACAGGGGGTGTCTATTGTCCGCAATTGACGGGAGCGCGTGCTCGACATGAATCCTGCAGCCCAAAAACATTTTCATGAGCGAAATAACGTTAACCTTGATGATATTCATATCGAGTCTCCAGGTGGAACATAACGTCATCTTGACACAAGATTTAGGTGTCCACTGGCCGCCATCTTCAAGTGGACGCTACAATTATTTTAATACGACATTTTCGTAATTACTGTTGGCTGTATGGCCTTTACTTCCGAACGCCAAAAATAAATAAAATATTTAGACAACTCAGTTAGCAGCAAATCTCCATGTCTGCTACAGCCCCATTCGGAGGAAGCCGACCTTTGCAGCCCAACACACTTGAGGGCGCAGTAGCAACGCACCCGTAGTAAGACTAGGCTCAATGCACAAAAGCAGAAACACACACCTCAGACGCTCTCTATTGAAAATTGCGTGTACTCGTTTTCCTGATTTAATTACGAATTTTAACAAGGCGTATCATTTATTAAAAATCAGGTGCTTTTACAAATAGCTTTTGAGTTTTTAAGTTAACTGGATCACTTTTATTACACAATATCTTTGGTGTACTTCAATACCGTACAGTATTAGTAGCCTACCCTCTCCGTATCCCACCTCCCTCCCCTCCTACACATCATCCAAGAATTCTTTTAGACACACAGCGGGTTCCGTAAAATGCTGGATACCACTGAACGTAGTCGCACGTGTACTATAGTGCTGTTCCTTTTATTTTATAACTAATGGAGGTTCTGTGTAAAGTACGGTGTTGTTCGATGAGAGGCAAGTGGTTGCCCATGCGTCTGTGTAGTGAAAATAACTATTGAAATCCAGCTATCTGACAATATTATAAACAGAGATAAGGGTAACTTTTAAGTAAGAGTTGGAGCTTGTTTTTATTGGCATTAATAAAACAACGGTGTTTGATATCGATTATCGTCCCGCGAGTTTTCATCACCGGTTCGCTGTTGTGCGTTGCGCTAGAGGGCACTTATGATTGCTCACGAGCGATGGACCTACAGAGTGAAAAGTATTCAAACCGACAAACTTTGGGAGGTTGTAGGGGACATCAAAACAAATATTTTTCCCTAATGTCATTTTTTCCTACGAGGATTATTTAAACCAGGGGTCTCCAAACTACGGCCCGCGGGCCGAAACCGGCCCGCGAGGTCCGGCAAACATGCCCGCGTTAGCTGGCCGGACATCCCCGGTATCCGGCCCGCCAAATATTTGAGGTGGTACCTATACTGCCAACAATTGAGTTTCGAGGCCTATCGCGACCAATACACCGCGACATTGGCTCTGCTATTCGCTACAGGACTACATAGCTAAACTTATTGTTGCGCCGCTTGAAATAACAATGCGTTGACATACTCTACCTCTGTTACGTCTTGCAGTAATAGTCTGCTAACAATGATTTTGAGATTTCCTTAACTTTGCAGGACGCTTTCGTGAAGAATGTGCAGTGACATACTTTTTTGTCGGTGAAATTCGCCAGAATAAAATACGCCATAATTTCGGTCAGGTACGTCCACCAATCAAAATTATGTAATTAAATATAAATCGTAGTTCGTTTCAGTGCGATTCCCGGCGGGGTCAGGGATTTTCTCTGCCTCGTGATGACTGGGTGTTGTGTGATGTCCTTAGGTTAGTTAGGTGTAAGTAGTTCTAAGTTCTAGGGGACTGATGACCATAGATGTTAAGTCCCATAGTGCTCAGAGCCATTTGAACCATTTTTTTCGTTTCAGTGCTAGCTATTCCCACAACCTTAGATTTTTGCGATTTCATCTTTCCTTTAGCCGTACATTACGGTGGTCATGGAGTGCTAGGGTGCTTTAATCCCACTAGGTAGATCTTGGCCCTTATAACTTCGTGGATGAGTCAATGTGGCCCGCGGACTAAAAAGTTTGGAGACCCCTGATTTAAACCGTTGGAGGCCATATTACGCTCTTCAGTTGATGGAGGCCGTATTACGATCTTCAGTAGTTAGAGGGCGTATTACGCTCTTCGGTTGTAGGCAACTGCTGTCCACCAGTGTAGTAATGCATTGTCTCTGTTTACTAATGGAGCGATACACCTGGAGTGAGTACACTGATATGGTTCGTGCATACTACATAGCGCACCACAACGGACGAGCTGCACAGCGAGTTTATCAACAACAATATCCTAATCGCCGTATCCCGCATGATACGACCTTTGCTGCTGTGTACCAACGTCTGCGTGAGACCGGGTCATTTAGCAGATTACCTGGACAGGGACGCCGTCGCACGGTAAGAACGCTGCAATTTGAAGGAAACTGTCTTGCAGCATGTGGAGCGGGATCCTTCAATCAGCACTCGTGCAATTGCACGTCACATGGGGACGAATCAGACGAATGTAAGAACAGTCCTTCGAGAGCAATTGCTACGTCCATTTCACATACAGCGTGTCCCCAACCTGGAACCAGTTGATTATCCACCCAGAGCACAGTTTTCGGAGTGGTACCTGGAACAGTGTGAAATACATCCTACATTTCCATCCTCTGTGTTGTTTACCGATGAAGCAATGTTCGGGCGTGATGGAGTCTTCCACATGCACAATTCGCATGTTTGGAGTGAGGATAACCCACATGCCACAGTTACTAGCGCTAATCAAGTGCGGTTCTTGATTAATGTGTGGGTCGGTGTTGTTGGACTGTTTAATTGGGCCGTATCTGGTACCTAGTTGTTGTCTCTTGGTCATAAAAAAATGGAAAAGTGTTTGTTGATTTAATTAATTTGCCGCCAGAGAAATCTCCCTTACCGGTTTAAATATTCCTCATTGGAAGAAATGACATTAGGGAAAAATATTTGTTTTGATGTCCCCTACAGCCTCCCAGAGTTTGTCGGTTTAAATACTTTTCACCCCCTATAGACAGTGTATAAAGGAGCGTCCGCGGCGTGCTTGATTTCAGTTCCGGAGGATTAGCGCGACGGCTTACTCACCTGAAGATGGCGGCCAGGCGGACTGCCGAAATATTGTGTCAAAATGACGCTATCTTCCGGCTGGAGACCCGATATGAATATCACCAACTACTACGACGAGAAGGCTTACGGAGCAACATTAACCTTGCAAACGTGACTTACTTGAGATTCGAGAGAAGTACATGACACATTAAATTGTCTCATCTCTTCACGCCAATGATATTTCCATAATGATAACGGTGTAATTCTCAATTTGTGAGGACTTGGAATCAAACCTACCGTATCAGTAATTTATTAACACTGGTACTGTTTCTAAAACTACTGAAATGCGTTTTTTCGGCACGACACGTTTCGTTCAAATGGCTCTGAGCACTATGGGACTCAACTGCTGAGGTCATTAGTCCCCTAGAACTTAGAACTAGTTAAACCTAACTAACCTAAGGACATCACAAACATCCATGCCCGAGGCAGGATTCGAACCTGCGACCGTAGCGGTCTTGCGGTTCCAGACTGCAGCGCCTTTAACCGCACGGCCACTTCGGCCGGCTCACGTTTCGTAATATTCGGTTAAAACATTGTCAATGGTACGGTTTTCACGTCCGTTTCTTGCTTACAATCCGGTGTGCACGCTATTCTAGAATTACTCTGTCATTGGTGCTGTACATAAAAAAAAACACAAAAGAAAATGAGATGATAAACAGCATCCACTGAAACACAAGGCTGACTATGAAGTACACAGGTACTGTAATTTTTTTTTTTCAGCCGGAAAGTACACATCACTGGCAGCCACGGGGAGAAAGCTCCCCGTTTCATCCCACGCAGGCATTCTTCTGAGCTGTGCCCTGTACCTCGAAGCCGTAAACAGTTAAAACCTTGGGAAAGCAATCTAAGATGATCATCCGAGGTCTAAAGTAAAAAGTACATACGAAAAAAATTGATTTCTGTTCAATTTCTGAAGATGTTATCTGTTCAGCTGTTAGTATACTTAACTCAAACTGCTACAGTCAAATGCATATATTTAATTAAGATTAATTAATATTTGTTGAAGATTAAAATTTGTTAACTTACGGTCCATGCCGGTTTTGGCTTTTTAGGCACTCTGAAGTGTTACTTGCTTATGGATGGTCATGTTGTTGTTGTTGGTTGGTTTGGGGAAGGAGACCAGACAGCGAGGTCATCGGTCTCATCGGATTAGGGAAGGACGGGGAAGGAAGTAGGCCGTGCCCTTTGAAAGGAACCATCCCGACATTTGCCTGGAGCGATTTAGGGAAATCACGGAAAACCTAAATCAGGATGGCCGGACGCGGAATTGAACCGTCATCCTCCCGAATGCGAGTCCAGTGTGTAACCACTGCGCCACCTCGCTCGGTTATGGATGGTCATCAGTGACATTTCTGTACTGAGCATCGTTTCAGTTTGGGATATGGAATGATCCTAATGCTTTGTTGGTCAGGAGAACCTGTCTGTGGATACGTGCCCTGATAGCCGTGCACTTTAAAGCGCCGCTTCCGGGACGGGGAGGTACACCGGCTCTCCCGGATCGACTCCTCCCGGTGGATTAAGAACGAGAGGGTCGGTGTGCCCGCGAGTCTGGATGTAGTCTTTAGGCAGTTTCCCACATCCCATTAGGCGCCTGGTAGCAAGCTCCCACCGCAGCTACACGGTTCACAAATATGTAGAAAACTGTCGCTCACTTTCACATGACTCTCACTATAATCAGATAGTTGGGGCTCACGTATTCCGTCCGGGTGAGGGGGCAAATCTGTTAAAAGCCATGGCACCCCTGCGCCGTTGTGGGACAAAGGCTCAAGAAAAAGAAAGAGGAGACGCTGCTTGGGAATGTTCCGCCACCTGCTACAAATATTTCGGTGACCTATGCTTCTTTGTGCTGAAATGGAAGGACAACACAAACACCCAATCCCCGGTCGAAGAAAATATCCGATCCGGCCGCCAATCGAACCAGAGACCCACGATCTAGTGGCAGCGACGCTAATCGCTAGACCAGGGTCTTGCAGCTGTTTCGGCATACATGTGGACCAACAGAAACTCAGCACTTCAGGTAGCACGGTCACTTCTTCCCCCTCGATTCTTTTCCCCTTTCGTCTGCGATGGCTTACTCGGAGAACAGCCAGACCAGTTGGAACCCGTGTATCAGATTAGTGACCGCTGATTCGGCACACCAACTATCCTAGATCGTGGCTTTTTGGTGCTCGTTTAGCCAAATGCCAGTCTAACCCCCAATCTTCATCTTGGCATATAGGATACACGAAGAATGATAATACGATAACACACATCACAAAGTTTACGTTATTCTCATACAGACTACGCACGAGGTATCCATCCTTAGTTTGATTACTGGGGCCACAAGGCGGACAAAGGGCCATAACGTAAAAAATAAACAGTTTACCAAGACTTGAAATAGCAGATTCCCCAAACACAGGTAACTTTGAAATCAAGTGACAACCGCTAAAATTAAGAAGATTGCCCATTCAAATTTGTATTTTTGGTCTTGCATTGATTTCACAGGGATTATCGCAAATCTGACAAATAACAAACACAATATTTCCCCTTCCAGCAATGTTCTGCATAATGACGCATTAACTTAATGACTAATGATAAGTTGTTTCCTTTGATGTGCCGCTAGGATTACGTAGGTCTTTAAGAGCGGCATGTAGTTATTGTACCCTTAATCCGCGGTGACACCATTGTCCTGTCACTCGTGAGCGTTCAGCATGGAGATAACGTGATAAAATTTGCTAGAATGTCTGCTGTCTTATCAAAAGACGACGGCGTGAGTTAGTACTATGGAATTCTATGCTAAGCTCTGGGAATCATAAGAGCTTTACGGTGACGTGCGTCTGAACTCGTGCGTCATGAGCACGTAGACCTCATTACTTAAAAGAAGAAATGCACGAGCTGACCATCGATTTGGTTAAAGTGAACCTGTCTGCTGCTTGTTTCATATCATAAAACTCCATAATGTGGGGGAAGCTGTGGGTAGGGGTAAGCAAGCTGCGTTGCACGGTTCTTGCTAACTTACAACTGTTTGCCTTCAAGTCATCTGAGTGTGGTTTGTTACCATACAAACTCGAAATATTTTTACTCTTTAGCTACGACTAACATTTCTGACAAATTATGTGCGCCGAATCTGTACTCTCTGCCTTTCCCGAACAGCGCACAGTGCACTACTAAATTAAAAATCTTAACTAAATCTAACTCTCCACATCTCGTCATTCAGGTGTGCAACATTAAGGGAGAGATTCTACGGAGTTCGGTGGGGGAGGTGATGAACTACTGACAAGCTTAAGTGTACTGGAGATGTGGCTATAAAATAACGGGACTATTGCTGTAAAAAAAACACACATATTTAATTATCATCACCCTCCACATACTCCCTTCCTCCATCCCCACAATGTCCTTCGCGAATTTTCCATTGATAGAAACAGTGCTAGAAGTCTTCCTCTGTGAGCTCCTCGATGACGTGTGCCGATTTTTCTTTCACTGCTCCAACGGGCTGGAACCTTGTTCCTTTTAACGCAGATTTGACCTTAGGGAAAAGACAAAAGTCACATGGTGCTAGGTGAGGCGAACAATGGGTTGGTGCACTTCGCTAGAAACCTCTTAACAGACAATGCCGTATGAGGCGGTCCGTTGTCTTGATACACAACTCAGCACTTGTTCTTCCACAATTTGGGTCGTTTTTTATTATTTTCTCACATGATTGAGCAAGAACCTCAAAGGAACGATGTTGACTATAGTATGACCTTCAGGAACCCAGTACAGATACAAAATTCTCTGAACGTCAAAAAAAGGAATCATCATCGCTTTGAATCTTGATTTGCTCACTCCAGCTTCTTACTTCTCGGTGAAGCTGAGCCCTTCCAACGCATGGATTTGCGCTTCGTTTCTGGATCATAAGCGAAAAAACACAGTTTTGTCACATGCTATCACTCTTTCCAAAAAAATTCAGTGGTATCAGTCAGTATAAAATGACTGATCAATCGTGAGAATTTTCGGCACCAGCTTCGCACAACTTTTGTAGTGTTAAATTGGTTAGGTAAAATTTGTAAAATATTTAAAAAGGGCGTTCCGGAAGTGAGCCATCTTGAGCGTCTTCTCGGCCATCTTGGAAACGCTTGAACAACACACTTTGATGTGTGTAGTTCGCGAGCAGATAATACCTATATACATCGAAACGGTGAAGCAGTCAACTTGTAGCGAGGAAGTAGCCCGTCGCTACCAATTTTTTGTATAAGACTGCCTGTGCGGCCGAGCACTTGGTACACGCCAAATAAGACGTGGTTCAGATCCGCCACAGCTGTTGTGTTCTGATCATCGTGTCCAGAAGCGATTATTTTCAACCGGTATAGATGGGCAAGGTAACGTCCGTGTCCCATCCTATTGCGAATGAGAGAGGTTACTTGATACCTACTAAGCTTCAATGAGGTGAACTATAGCCTAGAAGAGGCATTCGGTTGTATGGCCGCCAGATGCCCGCGCTTGTACTGCCTGGATACGTGCCATTCACAATTTCATTCATGGTTCAAATGGCTCTGAGCACTATGGGACTTAACAGCTGTGGTCATCAGTCCCCTAGAACTTAGAACTACTTAAACCTAACTAACCTAAGGACATCACACACATCCATGCCCGAGGCAGGATTCGAACCTGCGACCGTAGCAATCGCGCGGTTACGAACTGAGCGCCTAGAACCGCTCGTCCACCGCGGCCGGCCTTTCATTCATGACAAGCAGATTTCTTGGCCGTAGAGTTGAAATCTATAAAAGGGACTGGTGTTGATAGGAATTGTCCTTCCATAATGCTCCTCTTAGCGAGGCAGTTAACAGTTTCATTATGGCCCTTTTATACAAAGTAAATATGACGTGTCCACGTCAGTTTGCAGTCAGTGTTGACGCGAAGTAACTTAGCACGTGACTGAACAGGAAGTTTGTTCGGGGCCAAGCTGGAGTGACATTAGTAATTCCTTCGTTTTCTCGTGAATCTCATCACTGCAGATTTTTCGGGCGACAAAGTGAATCCATTTCCCAACTCCTGTGAGACCAGCTTGATACATGCGTCGTGAAGCCATAATCTTGTCACCGAAAATCATGGCGAACAGAGGTAGATACAAACGTCGTCCACATACTGAAGAAATTTGACGTTAGAGCTCAAAATTGTCTCCAGTTAGGCGACACGAAGGATGTACAATAAGGGACTCAATATCACCACCTGTGGAATGGCATGGATCATGTGCAGCGAGGCCCGTACGACACTTGGTCACGGTCACAGACAGTACGACTGCCGAGCAAACCACAGATAATTTGTAAAAACGATACCGATAGGTGCAGCAGTTACAATTTTTAATAAGCGCACATGTCATAACATTGTCATAAGCTATCGAGAAATGAAGAAATAAAGCCGTCAGGTATCAGTTAGTCAGAACGGTTTTTTCAATGTTCAACGCAAGAGATGTGATGATGTAAACAGTACTTCTGCCCTTGCGGAAGCCACATTGCGTCCGGCGGAGCAAGTCCTGGTTTTCTACTACCATTCTAAGCGGAACTTGAGAAGGCGTTCAAAAGTCTTACCCATACATAACGAGAGGGCAACCGGGTGATACGTCGTCTCTCGACCAGGATACTTTCCAGGTTTCAGTATGAGACCAATATCTGAGTCATCCCATCAGCTGGAATGTTCCCCTCCTTCCAAATGTCACTAAGGATGCTCACAAGAAAACATGTTGTGTTATCGGTCAAATTGCTGATCATGGAATAATGAATCTGGTCGCATCTGATGGATGTGTCCTTTTAGTACGTCAGAGCCCTGTGGAGTTCGGCATGAGAGAACGGTGAGGTGAAGCCATCTCTAGGATGGTCAGTGGTACCGGTCATCGAGAGGTCAAGGGGCGCTGACAGTGCAGAAGGTGATGCGATAATAAGGGTAACTTCATCTGTCCAGTTCTACAACCGCTTTGGAGCCACCGGTTTCCTTTTGAATGAGGAAACCACTGCCCAAATCCCACTGCCATAGGATAGGGTTTGCCCATTTTCTGATCTAATCTTTCGACAAAGGCGATGTATGGGTGGCATGCAGCAGGTTGACTCCGCCGACTGTTGATACATGGCCGTGCAGCCGCATCATGAGGGGTCGTGGGATGACCCTGAGAGGGTTTCTGTTTCTCTGCACTGCGCCGCCAGCAAAGGGGGATGCGAACTGTATCTCACGCACATCACGGTCTGTGACAGTATTAGAGTCGACGTAGAAACATGTACTATGGGGGCCGCTTTGCTGCTGCTGATGGTCAGTTGCATCGGCGTAATTGCGAAGCCTCAGGGTCACAGTGTTGGCTGACCTGCCCACTGACCTAAAGTTGTTGTTGCTGCTGATGATGATGATGGTGGTGTCGTGCTCAAATTCTTGCTGCTGGTGCTGTAACCCCCGTTGTTGTAGAAATTGCAGGTCCGGGGATGGCGGTTGCCCTTGCTGGACTTCACAATGAACTGCAGACATCGTCGACAACGGGACATCCGACGATGCATTTTGATGGCAGAATTCCAGTGTCGACTGTATATCCTGACCAGTGTCACGAGGATCGGCCATTGTGCGGTCAACAATGAATCACTACAGCAGCAAGAATGTGGCTAGCGGAAAGCGCAAGACACTAAGGATACTACACTAAACTACACGAACACGTTTCTCCTGTACGGGTAGAAAAACTCTTACAAGAATACGTAGAGCACGAATCGTCACACTCGCCCGCATACCGTAACACAGGACCACAAAATGCACGCTACGCCAGCTCGCCTCGAAATGGGGCCGCCTGAGTACGTCGTCAAAGTTACTGAAGTGCCGGAATTCTTAAAGCCACAATGCAGATTAAGTATTCTATCTGGTTCCAGACTAATTGTAAGTATTCTATCTAGCTCTTTCAGACGCTAATAGATTTCAAGTCCGTGTAAGATGCTCAAAAATCTTCCTTTAGGCGCCATATGTAAAATTCCAAGACGTGTGTCTATGAGCCCTACCGAGTATTTAGTTTCAGTTAGATGATCTCAAATAGCTTTCTTATTATGTCGTAGAGAAGTGTGTCGTTAAATCAGATCTTGAAAAATCTACTAGCCTGACATATACAGTTCCGTAAAAAAATATCGGTAAAATAATTCGTGTTTCTCTGATTGTAGACCACAACCCTGTTTGTACTACATGCGAAACCTCTTGATGTAACTGAGAAGGATGTTCAGAGCACCAACGCCGATTTTTTTGGGAGTTTGCTTACCGCGGAAAACTTGTCGAGCTTCTCTCCAAAACAGCTCTTAGACCGACCGACAGGCGTGACGGGCATAACAAAGTACTTCTCGACTGGCCAAGAGCAGTATTGTCAAGTTTGACGAGATTAAAAAACGACACGGCTAGTTCGATTCCATGTTTGGTTATTGGGTAATACACTAAGGAAATTGAAGGCAGAAGGCTCATGTTTTCGGAATTCTGCGAAACTTACCGGGTGTAAATTCAGCAGTGTTGTAGAGACGAGCAGTTCCGTAGAGCTACGTTTATCTGAAATGGGAAAAACGGCTGTTAGAAATAGTTCATGATGATCACTAACGTCATAAGGAATATAGATTAAGAGCTTCAACGTCAATCACTGTTTGCCTTCTTTTATTAGTTGTTCCTTAAGACTACAGCTTTTATTAGTTGTTCCTTAGGACTACAGCAACATTTTCAGACATTCTTAGGATATGAAGTTAAAATAAGCAAATAAAAAATAAAATGTACTTCACAACAACGTCACTACATACGTTTTTCACTACAAAGTATTAATATTAGACAATTTTTGGAGACTATCACAGTTATGACATATTTTTCCGTAGCTGGTAGTCAGCATGCCTGAGTGACATCTGGAGGACCCGGGTTCGATTCCCAGTACTGGCAAGAATCTTCTGTCTCTAAGCTGGTCGTAGGTTGCGTTCCTAAAATGAACAGCATAGAGACAGAAGGGATGACACTTTTTGCAGGACCTGACCATCATTTTGCAGTACAAGGCTCACCATGTAAAGTGCAAGGTGATTTGTTTGAAAGATGGGGCTACTAAGTGCTATACCAACTACTGCACTCCCCTGACTTAGGCCCTCGTGAGTTCAACTCGATTTCTAAACTGAAGGAAACACTTCACGGCGTTCGCTTCAGAACTGCTACAAATTCATCGGATAATAGACCGCTCCGCTCGAACTGTCAACACAACTGGTCCTGCTAAGAGTATCCTACGACTTCCACATCGCTGGCAACGGGTTATACACAATGCTGGTGACTACTTTGAAGGTCAGTAAAACTTTGAAACACGTATCTATTTTTTTACGAGCTGTAAAGAAATAGTTGTCACTATTAAAGTTGCAACCCTCCACACACACACACACACACACACACACACACACACACACACACACACACACACACACACACACACATACGCGCGCGCGCGCGCGCGCGCGCGCGAGCGCGCCACTTACCAACGGCTTCCCACTCAGAAATTGCCTAAGAAAGACTAGACTATCAATACGGACAGGGCAAGAGAAACACAGATAGACAGAAGATGAACAAGTCGAACAGATCGTGGGAGAGGGTGGGGGAAGAGCAAAAGTGCAGGTAGGGGGACTGGGCTGGACCACGTGGCCCAGACAGACGCAGCCTGGTCTGGGTAGAGGAGGCAACAGTGTCCTGCCAACCCCTCAGTGGGCCAAGTGGCCCTCCCTTAACGAGAGTGGAGGAAGCCCTCCTTCACGAATAAAACGTAAAACTAGCTCAGCCGCTAAGGCATCGTCTCCTAACACCAGAGGTAGCTCGTCAGAGTGACCTAAAGAGTGGCCACAGGCAGCTAGATTTGGACCAACAAAATGTGGACTATCATCAAATGGGAACCACAACGACAGTGGAGTGGGTTCTCACGACAGAGGAGATGACCATGAGTCAGCCAAGTATGGCCAATGTGGAGCAAAGGAAGGTAGAGCCCTTGCGAGAGGCTTGCATTGAGGACCTCCACAGACTCGTAGTCTCCATTATCACCAGTAGTTTGTTTGGTGAAGTCAAAGTGAGCCATCCAGTATTCCAGACTCCTAAAACTTGACGGCGTAATACCGATCGGAGGCCTGTTTGCGGAACACCGATCACAAGAGTCGTGGTAGCCACTTTGGCCAGTTCATAAGCGAGTTCGTTCCTCGGGATCCCGAAATGGCCCTGGGTCTAGCCAAGCATCAATGAGCATCAACATTGTGCGAGGGCATACAGGGAACCCCGGAGAGCAATGACCAAGGGGATGGAGAGCGAACACTGGTTCAGTTTTGCAAACTGCTCTGAGCTGCTGCAGATGACAAAGGACTCACCGGTGCAGGAACGAATACGCTCGAAATCACGAGATATTGCTACCAAGTCCTCAGTTAAAACATCACAGCCATTTGGAAAAAGGGTGCAGTTCAGTACGTCCCGTATGAGTATAAGCAAGGCCTAAGTGACCAGCAACCATCGAGTCATCAGTATACACTATTTGTGAATTATGGAATGTGCTAAGGATGGAGAAAAATTGGTTTCACATTGTAAACATTGATATGTGTGTGCAAGGGCTACACAGACCTAGTGTGTGTCTCCAGCCTGGGAAATATAAGACCACAGCCCGCAAGGTGGTAAATGCAGTGAAAAACAGGAAGAAGTTTTAACAGACTAGGATACTTCTGGGCCAAAACTACAGCTACCCCCCAAATATAAAATGTAAATAAGGAATTTGTTTCACGTATCTATTGAATATATAACTGCAATCTTGTATTGCAGGTTATTTAGGCTCCTTCGCAAATAAATAGGCGAAAATGGTGGAAATCATACGTCTTTTTCTAAAAGACGACGAGTTCCTTTTTTTTAATGACATATGTTTGCCACCATGTACTCCTTTGATCCTGGAACTCTTTAAGATAACTTGGATGACTGATCCGTGCAATACGTGGTATTTTAACATTGTCAACAGTATTCCTTGCATTATATAATATGTGCCGTCAACTTTGATACTTTTTTCACTATTTGATTGTTCAGAAACTTGACATCACTATTCAACGGGAGGGAAAATAATTCTTGGAAGCAGCATACAGAAGCACAGATGTTGATTATGGAGAATGTTGGCGAACATTATCGTCGCAATACGCCACTTTTTCGACTTTAGTTTTTACCAGTCACAATTCAGTAAGACTTGAATTCAGTAACACTAGGAACGAGTACAATACCCAACTTGGTCAAGATTTTAAGATTTTACATTGTTTCTCCTAACACTTCTGGAGACTGCTGGGAACCAAAATGCCAGTATCTTTCGATTAGGTCCTAAGACGAAGCGAAAGAAAAGCCAGGTTTCACATTGGCAGTCCACTACCTGGGAACAGTTTCTCAAACGGGCACCACTGATGTCTATCTCGTACTGAACAAGATGGAAATAGATTACCAGTGTCTTCATCGTAACACAGGACACACAAAAAAGATGGAAGAGTAAGATTTAAATTCCATCGACGACCTGGTCATTTGAGATGAAATAAAAGTTCGAATGGAGAAAGCAAATAGGTCATGGTGGCCCTTCAAAGGAACTATCTCGTAATTTGTCTGAAGCAGTTTAAAAAAAATCTCGGGAAACCTAACTATGGCTGTCCCGACGGGCATTTGAATAGGCGTCCTTCCGAACGACACGTTCAATGTCTTACTAAGCTCCACCCCATTCGGTAAAAATGACAAAAATGAAAATGTTAGTTGTCTCATCACGTGATTCACTTCTGTCGCCGTTATTCGAGTATGTTCGTGAAGGACACGGCCCCTAGGTCCGGGCTCCAGTCATTGCCTAAGGTGCGAGGAATGCTTGTGTCGGCTGCTTTACCCGTGACGTGAGTCGTGGCTGACGCAATGTCCCAAACACAACATCTACAGGCGGCTCACGTGCCGCGCGCGCCCTCACTGGCCAACCACGCACCTAAATCGTGCTCCCCATTTTGCCGTAGGCAGACAAAAATGCTGGTAATGATGCTTTCTCTTTTCTCCGAAATAATAAAAGGTCATGGCTTTTTTATGAAATAATGCGTACTGCAACAGTCACTAGTTACCAATATTTTATTAGCACGATTAATAACTAGTGACTGTTGCAGTATATATTATTTCATAAAAATCTTACAATACAGTCGCAGCCCTCAGATAACATCCACACAACGAGGATAAATTAAGGTTATAACCTTGTTGGTAACTCCAAAATTCAGGAAAAAGTAAAGAGTATAATATTATTTTACTAGTAATTTACCACGTCTAGTAAAATGATGTATACGGGATGAAGGAAAACAACCAGATTATAAAGTCAGAGCAAGGGCCGGAACGTGGAATCGAACAAAATTATCGAGGTAACAACAGGTCGGAAACGCACAGTTCAGAAGATATGGTCGTAAAACGGCTATTGATCAGCTGCGAGGAGCGCGCGGAAGTGTTTATATTTAAACTAGGTTTCCACAACTACAGATGTTACGCATAGAGCGGAGTTACAAATTAAGTCAGTTGAAGATAACGGTTTCGGCTGAAAATTCAACGCTAGGCGAACTTCAAATTCCGTCCCTGTCTGGTTACGTTAGACGCTTTCTGTGAGGTTTACTGATTAAAGTTTGATTATTTAATCAGCAACGCTAAAAGCACCTTAATTACGTTACTTTGTGAAGATAATAAGCTACTCAGCAGAAACAACACTGCAGTAAGTTAGTCAATATGTGGTACTGTAAGATGCATGTTGTGTACTACGAAAACTAAAGGTCACATGATTTAACCTTTGTTAATGTGCAGAGAGCATGAATGCACTTTTATTCTAGCAAGAACAGTACGTCAGTAAGTCTGAGCTAAAGACAAAACCGCACCGCTAGCCACACCCAAGCACGTGCGCTTATCAAAAAAATTTCTGCGTGCTCATCGTTGATTGGCTGTCGTTTTGTGGCCTGAACTCCATTTCCAACTAGTGGTTATCTGGAAAATTTTGCGCTGACTTCATTAGCAGGTTGCTTTTCTCCGCCTTGGATGTAGGAGACGTGCTTTTTTTTTAATACAAAATTAAGTATCATTTGATACTAAAATAACACAAGTGCATTTTATAGTTCACTTACATTCGTTTAATATACTAGTGGTACTTAAAAAGTACAAGCCTCGTAAATACAATTATACTATTAAATGAAAGCCTATCTACGCCATCAATTTTTCAACAATGAGTCCACCAACACTAGCCTATCGGTACCCGACGTGAGCAGAAATTCCGGCAGTTTTAAGTAAATGACACAGCGAGCTTCTTGAAAACTGAGGAAACTCATTCGTTAAGGGCGAAATCAGTCTTCTTGAATTTTTGTGACGAAGATGGCCACCAATTTCACACTTTATCATGACCACAGTGTGGCCGTCTTTACATATTGTCTTACCAATGCATTGCCCAGAACGTTTTCTCCATAATGCACCTTTCGACAGCTTTGACGTCTTTTGCGTACAGAAATCAAATCACTGCGTGTTTCAAAATCGATGAGATTTTCAGTTTGTTGGACGCATTAAAAAGAAAAAAAAAAGTTAACCAGAGACTAACCGTTGTCGCGTCTGTGTGGGAAACCAATAAGCACAGCTACTAAGTGCGCACGCACGAACTGCCTACAGAACAGCAGCGGCTGCCATATTTGAAAATTAAGAGGCTCGTATTATGTAAGGGACAGTCAAAACAAACGAGACAGATGGAAAACAAAGTAAAGTGTTCATTATTTCAAAAGTAATCGCCACAACTGTTAATAAAATTATCGCATTGAGAGACAAGACGGCCAGTGCCTTTAAGGAAAAATGTTCGCGGATTCCTTCCTATGCAACCATGTTTGTACCCGGGTGTACACCTCTTCGTACGAAGCGAACCGAATATATTTCTTCAGGGTTCCAAAACCATGATAATCGTAAGGGTTTGGGATCGTGACTGGATGGAGATGTATATGGGCTTCTCAGCGAAATTTCTGCAGCGTACTTGAAACAACCTTGGCCTGCCTGCCTCCATGCTTGGATACAGTCCTGGCTGCGTAGGCAACAGCAACATTTTTCCATGATGCCATTGACTGTCTTGTCTTACACTGGGATATATGTATTAACAGTTATGGCGATTACTTTTGAAATAATAAACACTTTATTTTTTCCATCTGAGTCGTTTCCATTTGACTGCCCCCTTATATAAATGTTGCTTATTACACGAGGCTATCCGGAAGACACCCACGGTATGAAACAAGGGGAACAAATAGGTATATGCAAAAGTGCACCACAGGAGAGCATATTTGACTAATTTGAGTAGCTCACGGACGTGCTCTGTGAGTAGATTAATGGGTTCCGCAGACGTGAGAATTGCCAACATTTCTCAACAAATGCAGAAAAACAAAAATGACAAACAGTGGAAGATTGTAAAAGAGAAACGTGTTAAAACATAAAAACTGGGGAGAGTAAAGATGTGCAAAACAAAATTGTTCAAGGCGGCCGAAGCAAAGGAAGCATCGGGAGCAGAATATCAACAGGCCTAGGAAGCATGGAAGCACTGAAGCATTCTCCTAGTTGATTTGGCGATGGACAGGGCAGTAGAGTGGTAAAAACTAAGCGCATCGTACAAAAAATCACGCTAAAAAGGTGTAACACCACTTCTAGAGTTGATAATGTCCTGAACAAATGAAGAGAGTTCCCTTAGTTTCTTCAGGTATGCCATTTTCAGCTGAACACTCACTGAAAATTAGATCCCGTAGAATTACCACGCTGTCAGATGTTGATTTATGCGTCTCTCTCGCTGTTTTCTATGGTGTTAAGACTGGGCGAATCGGCTGGCCAGCCGAGATGCGGTAGGATGGTTGAGTGTTAGACGAGGAAGGTATGAGCACAGAACTGTGCATATGGCTGTTATCGTTTGTCCACAGCATATTCGCCATGAAGATTTAGAGGAGGAGGCAACATTTGGCCATCGAAAATGTTACAATAAACATCCTAGTTTGTGTTCAACAATTACGAAGAGGATAGATTGCTACTAATAGTAAAGAATGCGTTCTGGTCGGAGCGGCCAGAAATAGCGGTCATGTGTGTGTGTGTGTGTGTGTGTGTGTGTGTGTGTGTGTGTGTGTGTGTGTCTGTGTGTGTGTGTGTGTGTGCTTTTTCGTTTTCTAAGGCTTTGGCCAAAAGGTTAGAGTGTAACTGTCTTTTCTATGTGCCTATCTGCAACTCAACGTGTCACCTTTACGGTTAGTAGCAATGTATCCTTTTCATAGTTGTAGATATTCCAAGCTCAGCTTTCTGTTTAGTTTGTGCTCAGGGTAATCTGACTCGGCTCAAATGATATTAAAAAAAATACCCGCAAAACATCACAGAACCATCTCTGCGACTTAAACGCCACATTAAACAGTCGATGCACGCGACGCCAGGCACTATTCGAAAACAGGCAAAACTGTGACTTGTCGGGCCACACTACAGTTGAGTTGCTGTGTTGTTTGGTCCACGGGAAACATGTACTGCAGTGAGCAATGGCGTTTTGTGAGGTACCCGATTCCGTATGACCACTGCACGAAGTTCCCATCTCAATGTCCGCATGGAAACGAGATAGTCCTGCATTCACTGACAGCAGAAGTTCCTGTCGGGATTGCAACCGATAGCCCTAATACTTGTCTACAGACGCTATCAATTACGATTTTCTAACCAGTACTCTTCTTAGCCATGTTATATGAATGTTGAAAGTACCCAATTCCTTGTAGAATTCACCTACAAATGAGGCAACTTCCTTCACGGTATGGTCATGGGCACGACGAAACCCGTTACCTCGTTTCTGCCATTTTGTCACATTGATCCATCTTACTGCACACACACCGAGCGAGGTGGCGCAGTGGTTAGCACACTGGACTCGCATTCGGGAGGACGACGGTTCAATCCCGTGTCCGGCCATCCTGATTTAGGTTTTCCGTGATTTCCCTAAATCGCTCCAGGCAAATGCCGGGATGGTTCCTTTGAAAGGGCACGGCCGATTTCCTTCCCCATCCTTCCCTAATCCGAGCTTGCGCTCCGTCTCTAATGACCTCGTTGTCGACGGGACGTTAAACACTAATTTCCCCCCCCCCCCCCCTCTTACTGCACTGACTCCACACAACCGACTGATACGTATCTACAGCGCTCCAGAGCGACAAGTGTTCTCTTTTAGGGGGTAACTAGCGTTTCGCCCGGTGAACCTACATATTCAATGCAGTAATATTGGTACAAGTTAAGAATACAAAAGGGAACATTCAACATTAATTATCAACGTATTTATCGTATGGTTTCTAAGCACAATGTTAAATATAATAGCAACAGTAACACATGGAATTTACAGACACTTATAAATACATTGAAGAGCCAAAGAAACTAAATGCAGCAGCCCATTACAAACAGTATTGTAAGGTGCTTAAAAATGTTATTAGGAAGGCAAAAAGTATGTGGTATGCAGATAGAATAGCTAAGTCTCAGGATAAAATTAAAACCATATGGTCAGTCGTAAAGGAAGTTGCTGGTCTGCAGAGACAGGTCGAGGGTGTAGAATCAGTGCGTAGTGGGAATGTCCGTGTTACTGATAAGTCGCATATATGTACAGTATTTAATAATCACTTTCTGAATATAGCAGGTGAACTAAATAGAAGCCTAGTCCCAACAGGGAATCATATAGCGCTCTTAGAAAAAAGTGTTCCGAGACTGTTACCTGAAATGCTCCTCCATGATACTGACAAGAGGGAGATTGAGTTAATAATTAAATCACTAAAGACCAAGAACTCTCATGGATATGACAGGGTATCTAGCAGAATACTATGTATGTTAGCCCAGTTCTCAGCCATGTCTGTAACTTTTCCTTTAAGAGTGGTCGGTTTCCTGACCGATTAAAGTACTCGGTAGTGAAGCCACTTTATAAAAAGGGAGACATTGATAATGTTGACAATTTTAGACCTATTTCTATGCCATCGGTGTTCGCTAAAGTTATCGAGAAGGTTGTATATACAAGGTTACTGGAGCATTTAAATTCACATAATTTGCTGTCAAATGTTCAGTTTGGTTTTAGAAATGGTTTAACAACTGAAAATGCTATATTCTATTTTCTCTGTGAGGTTTTGGACGGATTAAATAAAAGGTTGCGAACGCTAGGTGTTTTCTTTGATTTAACGAAGGCTTTTGACTGTGTTGACCACAAAATATTACTGCAGAAGTTGGACCATTATGGAGTAAGGGGAGTAGCTTACAATTGGTTCGCCTCTTACTTTAAGAACAGAAAGCAGAGGGTAATTCTCCGCAATATTGAGAGTGGTAGTGATGTTCAGTCCCAATGGGGCACTGTTAAGTGGGGCATTCCCCAAGGGTCGGTGCTGGGGCCACTGCTGTTTCTTATTTATATAAATGATATGCCTTCTAGTATTACAGGTGATTCAGAAATATTTCTGTTTGCTGATGACACCAGCTTGATAGCGAAGGATCTTGTGTGTAATATTGAAACAGTAACAAATAATGTAGTTCATGAAATAAGTTCATGGCTTGTGGAAAATAATTTGATGCTAAATCACAGTAAGACTCAGTTTTTACAGTTTCTAACTCACAATTCAACAAGAACCGATATTTTGATCAGACAGAATAGGCATATTATAAGCGAGACGGAACAGTTCAAGTTCCTAGGCGTTCTGATAGATAGTAAGCTGTTGTGGAAAGCCCATGTCCAGGATCTTGTTCAGAAGCTAAATGCTGCTTTATTTACCATTAGAACAGTATCTGAAATAAGTGACACTCCAACAAGAAAAGTAGTCTACTTCGCATATTTTCATACGGTTGTGTCGTATGGTATTATTTTTTGGGGTAATTCTTCTGTTCAAAAAGGGTATTTTTGGCTCAAAAACGGGCTGTTCGAGCTATATGTGGTGTAAGTTCGAGAACGTCTTGTCGACCCCTATTCAAAAATCTGGGAATTCTGACATTGCCCTCACAGTACATATTTTCTTTAATGTCGTTTGTTGTTAGCAATATTAGCCTATTCTCAAGAGTTAGCAGCTTTCACTCAGTTAATACTAGGCAGAAATCAAATCTGCATGTAGAATGCACTTCCTTGACTCTTGTGCAGAAAGGAGTGCAGTATTCTGCCGCATCCATTTTCAATAAGCTACCACAAGAACTCAAAAATCTTAGCAGTAGCCCAAACTCTTTTAAGTCTAAACTGAAGAGTTTCCTCATGGCTCACTCCTTCTATTCTGTCGAGGAGCTCCTGGAAGAGCTAAAAAATTAAGCAAATTCCAGTGTTACATTGTTGATTTCCTTCATTTAAACTTACGACTTGTCACCTGAATATGTTTTTTTATATTTCATTTTATCTGTTTCTAATATCGTGTTATAATTTCATGTATTGACTCGTTCCATGACCATGGAGACTTCTCCTTAATTTGGTCCCACGGAACAATAAATAAATTTAAAAAAATAAATAAAGTACACCTGCGTAATATCGTGTAGGGCCCCTGCGAGCAGGCATAAGTCCTGCAACAAGACGTGGCATGGACTCTACCAATATCTGAAGTAGTGCTGGAGGAAACTGACACCATGAATCCTGCACGGCTGCCCATAAATCCGTTAGATTAAGAAGGGGTAGTTGCAAGATATCCCAGTTATGCTGACGAGTTTGGTGGCCAGCGGAAGTGTTTAAATTGAGAAGTGTGTTCCTGAAGTTACTCTGTAACAATTCTGGACGTGTGGGGTGTTGCATTGTCCTGCCGGAATTGTCCAAGTCTGTCGGAATGCACAATGTACATGAATGGATGCAGGTGACCATACAGGATGCTTACGTACGTGTCACCTGTCAGAGCCGTATCTAGCCGTATCAGAGGTCCCGTATCACTCCAACCGCACGCGCCCCACACCGTTATAGAGCCTCTACCAGCTTGAAGAGTCCTCTGGTGTCATGCAGGGTCTATGGATTCATGAGGTTGTCTCCATACCCGCACACATCCATCCACTCGATACAATTTGAAACGCGACTCGTCCGACCAGGCAACGTGTTTCCAGTCATCAACAGTCTAATGGTGTTGTGGGGCACAGGCGAGGAGTAAAAGCTTCGTGCCGTGCAGTTATCAAGGGTACAAGAGTGGGCCTTCGGCTCCGAAAGCCCACATCGATGATGTTTCGTTGAATGGTTCGCACGCTGGCACTTGTTGATGGCTCAGCACTGAAATCTGCAGCGATATGCGGAAGGGTTGTACTTCTGTTACGTTGAACAGTCTCTTCAGTCGTCGTTGGTCCCGTTCTTGCAGGATTTTTTTTCCGGCCGCAGCGATGTCGGAGATTTGATATTTTACCGGATTCTTGATATTTACGGCACACTCGTGAAATGGTAGTACGTGAGAATCCCCACTTCATCGTGAGTGTCCACGGTACCCAATCCCAGTACGCTACTAAAGCCGGCCGGTGTGGCCGTGCGGTTCTAAGCGCGTCAGTTTGGAACCGCGTGACCGCTACGGTCGCAGGTTCGAATCCTGCCTTGGGCATGGATGTGTGTGATGTTCTTAGGTTAGTTAGGTTTAAGTAGTTCTAAGTTCTAGGGGACTGATGACCTCAGTAGTTAAGTCCCATAGTGCTCAGAGCCATTTGAACCATTTTTTTACGCTACTAAAGCGAAACCATACAGGCTTGGCCGGCACAGAATTTAATAATACTTGCACGATTTGTGGCCGTGTTCAGCCGGCCAATTTAATTTCCAGACGAACGTACGAACTTTATGAGCGTCCTCCGCAAACTAATTCTGAAATTATGTCTCAGAGACAACTTTTGAATGGTTCAAATGGCTCTGAGCACTATGCGACTTAACATCTTAGGTCATAAGTCCCAGAGAACTTAGAACTACTTAAACCTAACTAACCTAAGGACATCACACACACCCATGCCCGAGGCAGGATTCGAACCTGCGAGCGTAGCAGTCCCGCGGTTCCGGACTGCAGCGCCAGAACCGCACGGCCACCGCGGCCGGCACAACTTTTGAAGATATGGCTAAATCTCGGCAACTTATTTCTCAGATACGAGTCTATTATTCGGCAGATAAAGTCGTCTAACCCTTTTCTTGCAGATGTGGAAGCAGCGGGAAAAAAATCTTGGCAAGGGAACATAGTCACGCATGTGGTTGTGGCGGGCCCACAATTCTCAGATTGTCTACATTCAAGGAGGATTTACGGGGCACTGTTCCAAATATAACGACATTTAACTGCGGTCAGTCGATAAACTCCACACGTTGTGGCGCACGTCCGGTGCAGAAAATTTGCCTACGTTGCGTTCCAAGCGCATCTGAAATTTGAAGAATGTTGTTGTTCTACATATGTGTATATTCTCTACTTGTACCTCATTCTGAAACATGTAAACGTTGCATGGCTCCGAGCCTGAAGTAAGCCTTCCCATTTTATACCACCTGGGTAGTTTGCTTCCCAATATGGCTCATTATTTATTACACCCTTTTCTCATTTGGCATCACGAAGTTCAGGGTAGTAAGTATTTTATTCAAATGTTTTATGTTTTATGTTATACTTTCTGACATGTTCCACACCCATGAGGATCATCTCATTTTGTGTGTCTGTGGAACGAAAACTGAATCTAAGTCTTAGCAATATCTGAGGAATGGAACACGGTACCTCTGTGCCTATCCAAAGCATCACTGACCAGCAGAACTGCTAATGTCATAGAAAGTATATCTCGATTACATGAAACATGCAATCATGTCTTACTATACCATACGAGCTACTGCGTTACAGTTTCTCTTGTTTTTTAATACAATCGTCTCCAACATTTTTTATAACTTCATCATCATATTCAGTATATATATATATATATACCACCCATTTAGTAAACTGAATAGTGTTTTCAGAATGAAGTTTCCATTGAGTCTGTACGGAAATTTTGTAATCAGTGCATAAGGGGGCAATCTAAGTTTTCGTCTGAGGGCGTTGCCATAAGGTATAGGCAGTGAGCGCGACTCCGATGTATAGGCAGGGGGTTAGCGTGGCATACGTGCATGCAGTAAATGAGGCAAATGAGGCAACGTGAACGATGGCGACGTGTGCGTCCGACACACACGGACTACTTCACAGAGCAGGACACGGTCTTTTACCAAACTGGCAACTTCAGCCTGGTTCATTAGGTGGATGCTTGCCTCAATGCTCATGGCGATTTTACCTGATTGGCATACCGGTTCTGGACTGTATGGCCTTCGAACGGATCTTTTTTGATCGCCCCTTATACTTTCAATTTTGGTTACAGCAATGAGATATGGAATCTTAACGTTCAGAGAACAACGGAGACATGCATTTAGGCAGTTATCAGGGCAGGCAGGAAATAATAATTTAAAAAAGAGATTAAATTGGAAGACGTATATTTCACATTAAGGGCATTACGATGCACATGTTATACAAAGACTTACATTTAATACGGGATGCAACGCTTAGAGGTAACTATAACAGAAAAGAAAACAGTAGGAGTTGTAAAAGGAAAAAAAAAAAGTTTGTATTAGTTGATGAAAAGCAGAATGGAGTATGAATAACAACGTCAAGGTCATGTGGATTTAAACAAATGGCAATGTTAGCAATGGATGGGAGCGAAAGGATGAGAGGGGGAAGTGAGAGAAACGTGAGAGAACACAAGTAATGAAGAGAAAGGAACTTGGCTGACTGAAGAAGCATAACTGGAAGCACCTGCTTTGCTGTTTAACAGAGAGAAACTGGAGCCATATTTGTTAATTTTTTTAGGGACAAGTCCTTGACAGAAGGAACTGCTTCAGTTTTTTGCTAAATACAACAGGGTATTGAATTATGCGCGGAACACAAAGTACTGTAGCTTGTTGCAGGACAGCAGGAACAGAGGAGTATTTTGAGAATGTTATTGTTTTATGGATGCACGCACCTCGTATAGCAGATAAGCGAAGCATTATGTTGCGATCATAATGAGATGCCAGGGACTTTATCTCTGATGCGGGGTATTGCGGTGTGTGTATACTGAGGAATCTACAGGTTGACAATTATTGAACCATATGAAATAAAATCGTCACAACTTCTGAACGGTTTGTGTTAGAACGTTCAAACTGCACGGTTGGCTGCGGGGCATGATGAGAATTAGTATGCGCATGCGCACGCGCCTTGTTGTTCCCGGCCATTGCAGGTGAAAATGTCACCGTACAGTGTACCTCAGCGTATAGCGCTTGTGAAGGCCTACTATGCGAGCAATAATAGCCCAACTGCGGCTCAAAGGAAGTTTGCAGCCGAGCTCAAGCTGAAGACAACCGGTCCAAATGTGCTAAGAATCAAGAAATTGATTCGCTAGTTTGAGAGAACGTGTAGTGTTCGTGATGACAATGTTGGCAATGTCGGTCGTCCGAAACGGGTGATAATGCCTCAGAACATCTAGACATCTAGAAGACACGCGCTGTGTTTCAAACCAGCCCCAGGAAACCGATCGGACGAGCTGCACAACAGTGGGAATTAACCAGCAGACACTGCGACAAACTGTTGTTTAAGACCTGCATCTCTTCCCATACAAATTTCAAACCTGTCAGCCATTATGCTTCAGGACATGGAACTGCGGTTGTGTTTCGTCAACACTGTTGTCCACAGAACTGACAAACAGGACTTTGACCTGAATATGGCTTAGCTACGATGCCAACTTTCATTTGGATGGATTCGTCGTCCGCAGCTCGTGGTCGTGCGGTAGCGTTCTCGCTTCCCACGCCCGGGTTCCCGGGTTCGATTCCCGACGGGGTCAGGGATTTTCTCTGCCCCGTGATGACTGGGTGTTGTGTGATGTCCTTAGGTTAGTTAGGTTTAAGTAGTTCTAAGTTCTAGGGGACTGATGACCATAGATGTTAAGTCCCATAGTGCTCAGAGCAATTTGAACCATTTGATGGATTCGTCAATAAGCAAAATTGGTGCATCTGGGGGACTGAGAATCCGCATTTCGCGATGAACAGGTGATTGTGTGGTGTGCAATGACCAGTCGTGGAATGATGGGTGCGACATTCCTTGATTGCACGGTGACTACCGAACTGTATGTGAAGGTTTGGAATTTCATCCCCATTATCCAAAATGACCCTGATTTCGACAAGAGGCGGTTCATGCAAGACAGAGCTCGATCCCATCAAAGCAGGAGTGTGTGAGATATCCTGGATGAGCGCTTTGGGGACCGCATTTTGGCTCTGGGGTAACCAGAGGCCTCTGGCATGGGCCTCCATTGGTCGCCATATTCTCCGGACTACTCTCTGTGGTGCCATATTAAAGACAACATGTACAGCTGTAATCTCAAAACCATTGCTGAGCTGTAAACAGACTTTCAGGAGGTCATAGACAGCATCGATACACTACACTTCAGCGGGTCATGTAAAATTTCGCTATTCGTCTGCGCCCTATCATCCCCAATGATGTCAGGCATATCAAACATGTCATAACCTGAATCCGAATATCTATAGTGATGTTAACGTGTTGAATAAAGTGTGTGTATCCCGTAGTTTGTACCTAATTTACGCTTTTCTTTCATATAGTTTCATAATCGTCACCCTATATGTAGCACACCCGCATGCAAGTAGCACACACGAAATCAGCAGAAAAAAATCACATTTGAGGTCCATAGTGGAATTAAAATTCAAGGTGAAAGGATATTAATGATACGATTCGCTGCTGACATTGCTATCCTGAGTGAAAGAGAAGAAGAATTACATTATCTGCTGAACGGAATGAACAGTGTAATGAGCACAGAGTATGGATTGGGAGCAAATCGAAGACGAAGGTAATGAGAAGTAGTAGAAATGAGAACCGCGAGAAACTTAATATCAGGATCGATGGTCACGAAGTAGATGAAGTTAAGGAAGTCTGCTACCTAGGCTGTAAAATAACGAGTGACGGACGGAGCAAGGAGGACATCAAAAGCAGACTAGCAATGGCAAAAACGGCATTCCTGGTCAAGTCTACTAATGTCAAATATCGGCCTTAGTTTGAGGAAGAAATTTCTGAGAATGTGCGTCTGGAGTACAGCATTGTATGGTAGTGAAACATGGGAAGAGAATCAAAGCATTTGAGATGTGGAGCTACAGAAGAATGTTGAAAATTATGTGGACTGATAAGGTAACGATTGAGGAGGTTTCTGTGCAGAATCGCAGGGGAAAGGAATATGTGGAAAACACTGATAAGGAGAAGGGACAGGATGACAGGACATCTGTTAAGACATGAGGGAATGACTTATACGGTACTAGAAGGAGCTGCAGAGGGCAAAACCTGTAGAGGAAGACAGAGATTGGAATACATTGATAATTGAGGTCGTAGGTTGCAAGAGCTACTCTGAGATGAAGGAGTACAATGGTCGGGCATTTCCTCATAAGCCACGTATATGTACAATCGATACTACGCGACGCTTCAGATGGTACAAACAGCGACGCCACTTTACACTGATTAACTGGAAACGACTGATCTGAAGTTATGAATCATGCTACACCAAGCGGAAATCCGATGGAAGAGTTTGGTTTGGCGAATGTCTGGAGAACTTTACCTGCCGTTAGGTGTAGCCCCAACAGTGAAGTACAGAGGCAGTAGTGTTACGGTATTAGGATTATTTCCGTGGTTCAGTTGCGCTTAAGAAAATGTTAAATGCGGAACGATAGGAACACATTTTACAACATTGAGTATTGCATACAGTAAGGAAACAGTTCGGAAACGGTAACTGTTTTATCAGCATGACAATGCACTCAGTCACTAAGCAGCATCTGTGAGGCAATTATTTGAGGACAATAACATCCCTGAAATGGACTGGTCTACCTAGAGCGACCTGAACCCAATGGAACACCTTTGGGTCGAGTTAGAACGTCAAATCGTTTCAGACCGCAGCATCCAACATAGATACCTTCTCTGGTTTTGGCTGTTGAAAAATGGACTGTCATTCCTCCGCAGACATTCAGACACACTGAAAGTGTCCCCAGCAGAGTTCAAGCCTTTATAAGGGCGTACGGTGGACACACGCCACGTAAATTTCCGCTAATAGCTGTCCAAATACTTTTCATCAGACAATGTACAAGTGGCGTTCAATAAGTAATGCACCACACTTATTTTCTGAAAGTAGGTTGGTTTTATTCAGCATTACAATACAAGATATTATTCTCCACACTTTTGGCTACAAAACGCGATTTTTCAACATAACCTCCGTCCAATGCGATCGCCTTAACGCCACCTTACTGTGGGAGCCTGTACGCCCACATGGTAGCATTCTACTGCTCGACATCAGAGCCAACGCCTTCCTGCATCAATAACCTCCCTACCTTCCACATACTGCTTCCCACAGAGGGCCTCCCTCATTTGACCAAACAGATGTAAGTGGGAAAATGCGAGACCCGTGCTATTGTGTGGAAGAGGGAGAACGGTCCAACGAAGTTTTGTGGGCTCCTCGGGGGGATTTATGTGAGGCCCTGCGTTGTCATGGAGAAGAAGCTCGTCTGCATTTCTGTGGCGATTAACACGCTGAGGGTAGCACAATGCACGTCAGAGTTGTTCTTTACTCCATGCTGGGAACATCATGGCTTTACCAGCTGAGGGTGTGGCTCTGAACTTTTTCTTCGGTGACGAGGTGGTGTGGTGACACTACGGACTGTCGTTTTGCTTCCGGTTCGAAGTGACGAATGTTCCATCGCCAGTGACGATTTTCGACAAAAAATTGCCACGATCAGCCTCGGGAAAACTTGGTACTCCGTTGCTCTTTACGGTCTTCTGTTAAGAGGTGAGGAACCCATGGGCACGCACATTTTTGAGTACCCGAACTGGTGGAAGTGTGTGTCAGCACTATCAACAGAGACGTAAAGTTGGGCAGTGGGGTGTTTGTGATCTATCGATCTCCCCGAGTGAAAGCTTCTGCACGTTCCAGCATCGTAGAAGTCACAGCTGTGTGCAGCCGGCCAGCACGCGGGAGATCCGACAAGTTTGCACGACCCTGTTGCGATGATGAAAGACGCCTCGAACAACTACTCACCGTGCTTTTGTTCACTGCCAGATCTCTCTAAGCACCTACGAATATCTGCGATGCTGTGGTTTTCCACTAAAAGAAGCTCAATGACAGCTCTCTCCTTGGAACGCACCTCCATTACAGACGCCATTTTGAAGGCTGCGCAGAGCGCCGCAATCTACCGGAACTTCATGAAACTATAGGTGTCAAAGCAGGAATATTCCACGATGTCTCGCAACGAACTCAGCATTTTTTCAATCGAAACTAACCGAGAAAAAAGGTGTTGCATTACGTATTGAACGCCCCTCGTACTCTGCAGGATAAGAATAGCTAAGCAAATACCAAGATGGCTTAATGGAAGGTGGGTAGATGACTTTACAAATAATGGAGGCATGCTTATCGGTGAAGTCCGCAATACATGGAAACGTCGACAGGAGCCTTGTGGCAGCACCGTCAGACGGCTAGTGGTGGTGATGACGTAACCCTCGTGTCCGTTCTCTGAAGTCTAACTGCAGTTTAATACCAGTTTACTCGTCGGCGTTGTATCGACGCCAAGAAAGCGCACACCTTTTTGGAGGCAGAGGTGCAGCCAGAGCGATCTCCGGTCGCCTGTTGGCAATTTATCACGCTGACATTTCTCCCGACACACACACACACACACACACACACACACACACACACACACACAGGTGTCACGGTGTCCGCAGCTTTCGCGGGTGTCAGGTCTGGGAAGAGACGCGGCCAGGGCGCGCCACGCCGGCTGATTCAGCCGTGTGCGTGGTTCCCCAGCGAGTCAGTCCACCCGTTAGTCACAGCGACGTGCTCGGCAAGGCTGAGGTCACCTCTGCTGTTTACTCCCGGTATGCATGATGCGTGCGTGCTCTGTGTGCGGAGGAGGAGGGGGGGGGGGGGAGGAACGGGGAGGGGCAGATGTGGACAGCAATCGCAGTAAACATGATAGCCGCTGCTGCTTCCTTACTTCCTGGTTGGAGGAACTCTTTCCTGTACGCACTGGTGGCCGTTTTGTTACCACTTGTCAACAAAAGAAATCTGTAAGCAAAGTGATCTGTGGATGCACAGAGTGGCTCTCGCTGTATGAACTTGAAATTGCGCATGCGTAGAGGTGAACTTACGTAAAACAAGAACTCTCCTTCCTGAACCTAACCTATTTCAATGTATTTTATACCGATCAGGATAGTTACGATTTCTTTTTCAAAAACATTCTTCTTCCAGATGCATTGATACTTTTCTCCATTCTTTCCGTGTTGTCCTAATCGTTTCGGTTCTACGTAATTACGGCAGCCAAATCACCTCGTTTTTTAAATGACATCATCTTGCTTCCAGCAGTTAAAATTTTGTGTCACAACTGCACTTTCGGCTTAAGCAATTTTCAAGCATCTACGAAACACAATACAAGGTAATGAGAACAATTTAAGTGGGATTAATAGTATGTGCGATCAGTTTTGTAGTTTGTTGACATTCATACACCGTACTTACACGATTCTGATACACAGGTTTAAGTTAGGCAAAGATGACAATGTAATATGCATATCAAACAACAACTAGTCAGCGATACTAGTCAATACTCCATTTTATGTACTACGATTCTGATATATCACACATGTAAAAGTGTGCACTTACAATACATTGGGGTAAATGTCTAAAACAGCTGAGAAAATTTTTATTTCTGAGCTCTGTTTGCTCGTAGAGTACGTATTGTTATTCTTTGTTGTAGAGCGTTCGTTAACCTGCCTTTCTCTAATCTAGGTAGTAAAATTGTTCAAATGGCTCTGAGCACTATGGGACTAAACTTCTGTGGTCATCAGTCCCCTAGAACTTAGAACTACTTAAACCTAACTAACCTAAGGTCATCACACACATCCATGCCCGAGGCAGGATTCGAACCTGCGACCGTAGCGGTCGCGCGGTTCCAGACTGTAGCGCCTAGAACCGCTCGGCCACTCCGGCCGGCTCTACTTAGTACCTTTAGACATTCTGCGATGCTGTTGGTGCTATTATTGTAGTCTCGTAGATGTGTACAAAATGAAGATTTACAGTTCTCGCTTATGTTTGTGCGCTCTCTGAATCTGGTGGAGAAATATTTACCTATTTGTCCCACACAGAAATTTTCACATTCATCACATTTTATTTTATAAATCCCTGACACTGTAAATAATGACGTTTTCTGGGCTGTGTGACTTGCTCCTACTTTGTTGTTCGTGCGGAATTCGATTCGTACGTTAGTTTTACAAAGATTATCGGCTATTTTGTCTGATATGGTTACAACGAATTTCGGTTTTTCTGGTTCTTGTTTTCTTGTTACTGCTAGTTCTATGTTCAATTCCCTGCCGGATTAGAGATTTTCTCCGCTCGTGGACTGGGTGTTGTCATCATCATCATTTCATCCTCATAACCAACGCGCGAGTCGTCCAATGTGGCGTCCACTGAAATAAGACTTGGACTTGGTGGACGAACTTCCCCAGATGAGGCCTCCGGCCAACGATGCCATACGCTCATTGCCATTTGTTATTTCTTTATCTGTGTTTTTGTTTTTATTATGACAGTTGGTAGTATACATTTTGTCTATCGTATCAGCAATTCAGCAGTTATGTTTTACTATATGTTTTAGTACACGCAACTCTTCGGTACTTTCGTTCTGTTCCAATGCGAGGTTAACGATTTTGTTAATCACGCAGTGAAGAAGAGGCTTTCTAAAAAAATTCTGGATGGTACGAACTTCTGGGGTTTGACGCTCAAGGAACTCGACGAGCAGAGGGCCCCTGCATTCGAAGGAGGTGGTCATCATGACCTTACCGGAACTTGTGTGAACAGTTTTGGGCCGTTTCCACGGTTGGATTTGCCGTTTGCCCTCGAGTTGTCGGAATGTTGTCGGTCGGTATTATCCTGTTGCACGGTAACTTCCGCCTCCACACTTCCACTCGTACGAAGGCTAAGCTTCAGCAGTGTGGTTGGCAAACACTGCAAATCCATCCGCAAGTCCGGATCTTTCAGCGTGTGATTTTCCCATCTTTGCCGACCTGAAGAAAGACATTTGTGGACGTCGGTTTCAGTCGGACGAGGAAATGCAAGAGTGGGGGCGTTAGTGGATCCGCCAGCGGCCGACCGTGTTCAGCGATATACGAATCGATCTTCTCCTCTCCCAGTGGGAGTGCGTGTTGTTGAAGTTTTGAATGGTACCATTCCATGGTCCCGCTGTGGTGGGTATTCGGTTTTCATTTCACTGCCCCTCCCAGTTGAAGCAGTCCACGCTGTTACTACGCTGACGTCGCTTAGACGCCAACAATGAAATCATTCTCGATACCTTTTGGACGGACGGTTTGTAACCGTGGGTAACTCCGTATGCCATATCCTCCGAGATGTCCAACACATCCAAACAAGTAAAGCATAGAGGAGATTGGTGCTATAAGTAGAAGTCCTAACACACTTTTTACCAGACACTAGCTAAATATGTTCGCTTGATATACTCTTAGATTACGAGCCTGTATTAATTACAATAAAATGCTTGGAGTGTGTGCTTAACTTGCTTGTTTTGACGACTTTTCTCCATCAATTCAGTGTTAATTGGCGTGCATAATATTAATTGCTTCACAGCAGAAATTCCAGGAGTCAACGTGAAAACCCGGTGATATCAATTTACACTAACACTTACTTTAAAAAATGTGTGTGAATTCTTAAGGGAACAAACTGATGAGGTCATGGGTCCCTAGACTTACACGCTAATTTAAGTAACTTAAATTAACTTATGCTAAGATCAACACACACACACACACACACACACACACACACACACACACGCGCGCGCGCGCGCGCGCGCGCGCGTAGGACGACTCGAACCTCCTGCGGGAGGGGCCGCGCAGTAACACCCAGTTTTGCATTTTGTGTTAATGTTTATATAGTTCTAGAACATTTGTACAATGCACACCTCAAGGAAACTGACTTTGCAGGCCATGTGCTCTACTGCCACTACCAAGCTCTTAGCCTAACTGCTTATATAGTTCTTTGAAAGTAATCTTTAACAAAGTCACATTAATTGAGCTACGATTAAAATCGAATGAGATTACAGTTAAAATTTTGAAGATAATAGATGATTGATTACAAAAAATGTGATTTCTAGAATTGCTTTTCAAATTCAGTATCGAAATTCTGCGCGTGAAATGTGACTAACAATACTTGATATAGGCTAAAATAATTAACATATCTTTTATTACAAAGAAATTTTGATGCTAATATATTTTGGATTACTTTACGTAATGCAGAGACAGATTTTGGAGTTCAAATTTTACATTGTAATCTCGTTTTGAACAAATGATCGAAATAATTGTTTATGTCAAAGTTCCAGATCTCGTAATTACAGATGTAATTGCAATGAACTGGATTTGAGTTTGTATGGAAACATAGTCTCTTGAGAGTGAACGTAGCTTTCAGAGCATCACTTGGCCAGAAATCTATCCAAAACATTAATTTGCATGTTTTATGAAATAATCGAATTTTGACAGTTAATTTTCAATTTAATGAGTAAACAGATTTCAATACTAACATATCTATGCGATTATTATCTGATAGTTACACAAATGAAATAATTAGTTTTTCTGTAAATTTCGTAAAATTTATTGTTACTATAACGTACTTTACCACTAATTAAAGATTCCTGTTAGTCGTATTTAAAGAGCTATACTTGACTAAATGGGTGTGTTATGTTTCATATATCTGGTATACAGTACTACTTGATACAATGAAGAGCATAAAAAATCTGTATTTTAACATTTGCTATACTGTGAAATGTGTATCGTATAATACATAAAAGCGTGGTACCAAATGCTTCATATTAGTGCCCCCATATTATGTTCTATCGCGAAGTAGAAGATCGACGTCCCCGTATTTACGTCTGTTACAATATTTAGACACGAAGAATAAAGAGACAGAAAAATCAGAATGCTACAAACCGCCAAAGGCAGACTGCTGAGAGTAGCCAAATAAATCGGCACCGTGACCTAGCCATAGCTTTTTTCCGCAACACCGTCCTCCTAGACATGATCAGAATTATTTTCCCGGCGCCTGCGTCTATTCTTCACATTTTACGACCTTGATGTTTGAGATAAACGGCCATTTCACGACCTTCCCCTGCACGACTCTGGAAATAAACTACGCAGCATCTCGCTAACGGTAGCTTGGACGGGCTTCCTCTCCGAATTTATTTACTAAGCAATCTGAAAAGACGAGCAGCTCCACATTACGGATGAAAAAAAAAAAAAGGAAAGTTCATCTGGCGTCATAAAACGGCGCAACTAAAAGAAACTTCCCGAACAACAGATGCGAGGTATCTGTGGCAATTGGTATTTATAAGCAAAGAACTTCCATCTTTCGGAAAAATTCATGGCGCCCTTTCTTGCAGTATACGGTCAATACTTAAAGAAATGAGTTTCTCAACTATAATGCCATTGTCATATCTGAAGAGATAATTGTTTCACAATAGCGCATTCAAACTACGAAGTAGAAAAATATGGTAACAATTCCTAATTTTCTCTCTTTCATTGGTTATAATGAGAGTTCCGATCGTTACCTGACGTTCGAATACTATGGCGTGATGAGATTTCAGCTTGTGCTTCATATAGTCACAATTACTAGCAGCATAACATTTAAAGGAAACGTTGTGTGGCCGTGAATTAAACTTCAGAAAGTGATGGAAGATCCGTGGAAAATTTATCCATGGCCAGGAAAAGCTGCAGATGGGATGCAATTACTGGAAACTAGGACCGTGGCGAAACGCCGACGCACTCGCTTCAGAAAACAGCCACGAAGAACGTACGTACAACTCAAAAGGAATGACGAATGAAAAACCAAGCAAGGAGCACTGAAATGGAAAGTCAGTAAATGTAAAGTAGGGTGACTCGCTCAGAACTGACAAAATTAAGTGCTATTGGCTGGTTCAAATGGCTCTGAGCACTACGGGACTTAACATCTCAGGTCATCAGTCCCCCAGAACTTAGAACTACTTAAACCTAACTAACCTAAGGACATCACACACATCCATGCCCGAGGCAGGATTCGAACCTGCGACCGTAGCGGTCGCGCGGTTCCAGACTGTAGCGCCTAGAACCCCTCGGCCACTCCGGCCGGCTAAGTGCTATTAATAATTTGGATGATTAAACAGATAAATATTGTGGTTTACTTATCCTGTGACGAATTAGCGTCAGTACAGTCTGTCAGATACCGAAATGTTGAGAGAATAAGTTTGTGGATGTTATTTCTGAAGAGGAAAATGGTGATTCTGGAGTTCACTACGATGATTTTGAGATTTAGCATATTAATGAATAAAGTAATCCACAAGAGTTCACCATCCCAGACGACTTTTTGAATGCTTATCAGGCTGATTTAGAGAGAGGGAGAGAGAGAGAGAGAGAGAGAGAGAGAGAGAGAGAGAGAGAGAGAGAACGAACGCTTGTTAAATCATTTACCGAACTTTTAATTGAACAAGTCGTCGAGAGGGAAATGTGATTAAGTTCGAAGAATTTTTTTAAAAAAATTATATTGTAACATCAGAGCACTTTCAGTCCATGTCAAAGTGTGCTGGTAAGCTTGACTATTCGAGGATTCAATAATATGCAGCATACAGTTCATTGTTGACAGCCGTCTGATTTGGTCATTGCGTTGACTACGATTGAAAGTGAATGGCTCAAATGGCTCTAAGCACTATGGGACTTAACATCTGAGGTCATCAGTCCCTTAGACTTAGACCTACTTAAACCTAACTAACCTAAGGACATCACACACGACCATGCCCGAGGCAGGATTCGAACCTGCGACAGTTGCAGCAGCGCGGTTCTGGACTGAAGCGCCTAGAACCGCTCGTCCACAGCGGCCGGCTTGATTGAAAGTGAAGGGAACCGAGTTGTCTGTTGCTAATCATTTTCATCTGGAAGGATTGGACTGCTGCACAAATCAAACAATACTGTATAAAGTTCACCCAGACTCACCATCAGTGAAGACCATTTGTTTTTGGAATAATAAATTTAAACAGGGTTGGACTGGAACCGAAGACGAAGCGCACTCTGACCATCTGAGTGACGACACCACGTAGGAAACCAAATCGATAGTATGATAATACACGACTGCCGAATAAAAATTCCTGAGATTGCTGAGACTTTAGGCATCTCAACTGAGCGAGTGCATAATATTCTGCAGGAAGAACTGGCCACGAAGAAGCTGTGCGCGAGGGGGGTGCCGCGATTGATAACAGTCGACCAAAAACGCATTCGCCACAACACTTCAACAGAATTCTGACGATGTTGAGTCGCAATCCGTACTATTTGCGCCAATTTGTGACTCTTGAAGAAACCTGGATGCATCATTACACACCACAGCCAAGCCCGCAGTCCCAACAAGGGACAAAGGCTGGTGGAAGTGCACCGAAGGAGGCCAATACCATTTTGTCAGCTGGTAAGGTGATGGTTACTGCTTTTTGGGCTTCCCAAGGAAAAACTTTCATTTATTAATTGGAAAAAGGCAAAACTGTAACTGGACCCTATTTTACTTCATTGTTGAATCGTTTGAAACACTTGTTAGCTAAAAAAAAGACCAAGGTTGGCACAAAAGAAGTGCAGATTAAGCACCATCCCACACATCAGCGATAACAATGGCGAAAGTGCAAGGACTGGGCTTTTAATTCCTACCTCATACATCTCATTCACCAGATTTAGCCCGAAGTGATTCCTTCTGTTCCCTATCTTGAAATATTGGCCTGCTTTGGAGAAACTGTCATCGGATAAAAGAAGTGATAGTCGCAGTCAATGAGTATTTTGCAGAGTTTGGCATAATCTATTTTTCCGATGGGATGAGAAAGCTGGAGCGCAGGTGGACCATGTGTATATACTGAAGGTGAGCTGTTTACGTAACAAACTCTTTTTTCTATTTTACCAGACTTATCAAACCACCATCGTAGGACGGGGGTATCCACAACGTAATTTTGTCGTCATCCGTTTTATAACATAAGACGGGGTACAATTTGGACGACACACAGTAGAAATGCGGATGAGAAGGAAAAACAAACCTGTTATTTTCGGATACAGAATTAGTAGTGTCCTGTTTTGCACAATCACGTCGTTTAAATATCTGGGCGTAACGCTGCAAAACTACATGACATGGAACGGACAAGTGAGGATTATGGTAGGAAAGGCGAATAGTCGACTTTGGTTTATTGGGAGAATTTTAGGACAGTGTGGTTCATCCGTAAAGGAGGCCGAATATAGGATGCTAGCGCGACCTATTCTTGAGTAATGCTCGCATGTTGGGGATCCGTACCAGGTCTGATTAAAGGAAGACATTGTTACCGGTAGGTTAGAACAATATGCGAGTGTTACGGTGATGCTTCGGGATCTCGAATGGGAATCCCTGGAGAGAAGGCGACGTACTTTTCGAGGAACACTATTGAGAAAATTTCGAGAGCGGGCATTAGAAGCTAGCTGCAGAGCATTAGCATATTCTAGTGCCTCCAATATACATTGCGCGTAAGGACCATGGAGATAAGATACGAGGAATTAGGGATCATACGGAGGCAAATAGACAGTCGTTTTCCTCTCGCTCTGTTTGCGAGTGGAAGTGGAAATGTAATGACTATTAGTGGTACAGGGTACCCTCAGCCACGCGCTGTAAGTGGAGCGGGCAGTATCCATGTAGATGTGGATGTAGATAATCCCACCCGTGCATACTTTGAAGCCTCTGACACTTCGAATATGGTCTTCTCCATCTTGCGAAAACTGCCGACCGGATGTTTAGAAAATACCTGAAGGTAAATAAAAACACATGTTGCACATTCTCCCAGAGCGACAGTCCAAACAAATTGCACGTTGCGCAGCCTCGAAAGCGAGGAGCGCATGAGAACGGCGTTGGCGTTGATTGAAGCGGAACAGGCTGTCTATTTAGCGCGGACCTGCGGAGTCAGCAGGAAGGGACGGCGCAGTTGCGACGCCGACGCCCCAACTATACCGCACTCGACGCACGCGCAGAGAACAGCTACGCTCGCCCGTGACCCGTTACCCGCGGCTCCCTGCGTCCACCCACACAATCTTTCATACCGAAAATAACGGTAACCGCCATCATTAGCCTTCCACTGACGCCCAGCAGGACTAAAGCACACGCTCCGTGGTCTAGTGCAATGATTCCTAACCTCTTCCCAAATACTCTCCGAGAGGTATAAACAAAAAGGGTTTGATAATGATTGTACATTTCGGTAGGAGTCTACCGACCTTTCCTCATGTTGGGCCGGCATAGCGTAGATAAGCGATTTTCTGTTTCCCTTCTTCCGTCTCAATCTCTCTCTCTATTACTTGTAACCAAGCAACAGTTGCATAGCAACGTTTCTCTGTCCAAGTGTAAATAAATACAGATTGTGTAAAAGTGTGGCCGGACGAAGTGGCCGTGCGGTTAAAGGCGCTGCAGTCTGGAACCGCCAGACAGCTACGGTCGCAGGTTCGAATCCTGCCTCGGGCATGGATGTCTGTGATGTCCTTAGGTTAGTTAGGTTTAACTAGTTCTAAGTTCTAGGGGGACTAATGACCTCAGCAGTTGAGTCCCATAGTGCTCAGAGCCATTTTAACCATTTTTTGTAAAAGTGTGTGAAGTGAACTACCAACTGGCCGTCGAAATGGAAGCAGACAGATGGACACGAACGAAAAAAGCAGCCCATACTGGGCAGCAACCAGCATTATGCAAGAAATAGTAATGTAATTCACAGAAAACCATCTGAAGATGAACCTGAAAAGGTTCGAAAACGGTTCATGGGATAATAAATAACTATTCAAAAAAGTGACTGGTTGCATTTTCGTGTATGTACAGTTAATTAACAGTCACAGGCTCTAAAACATCCGTAATGGAAAAGTTTAATAAACGCAGGTGCTAGCCAAGCCTGCAGGCGGCGCCGTAGTATTTGAACGGCACCTGTGGAAGGTCCTCAACACGTTGCAAGAGTCTGTCGTGGTTGTCAGTACAGTATATCAGAACTAAGTAAATTCGAACGTGGGCCAATTGTTGATACTCGTATGGTGAGTGCTTCAGTAACCAACGTGGCCGAAGTGTTTGCGTTACAAGAGGCACCACATCCAAGATTTATACCAGTTACAGCGAAAGCAGAAAAACATCGTCCACAAGTCACAACGCGGACGGAAGTGTGTGTGTGTGTGTGTGTGTGTGTGTGTGTGTGTGTGTGTGTGTGTGTGTTTTAAAGTGACAGACTATCACTGAAGAGGATTGTGGCAATTAAGTAAGAGGACGACAGCTGCAAAACCACTGCAAACAATGTCGTGTTCAGGCGCATCTTGTCAGCACCGAAACAACACGAAGGGAGCTCCAGAAGAAGAAGAAGAAGAAGAAGAAGTTAGTTAGTTAGGTGTTCCATTGATCAATAGCTCGGAAAATCGTTATGACGTGGAACGTGTCAGATGCACAAGAAATGCGCACAGGAAACATGTTTTTTTTTTCTTTACAATTATCTATCTCAGTCCCTTAAATGGTACAAAATGCATATATTATATCTCCAGATTTATTTACTCATATTCAAGAATTCATCTACGGTATAGAAGGAGGTATGATTTCAATTTGTTTTGGAACTATTCCTGCTGTCTGTCAGACATTTTATTTCATCTGGTAATTTACCAAAAAGTTTTATAGCAACATAATTTACCCCCTTTCTGTGCCAAAGATAGTTTAAGTAAAGGAGGTCTTTCTTTTTTCTGGTATAGTAATCACGAATGTCGCTGTTGATTTTAAACTGGTCCATATTGCTAAGACAAAAGTTCATTACTGAGTAAATGTACTGTGAAGCAGTTGAAAGAATTCCTAACCTTTTAAACAGATGCCTACAAGATGTGCGACTATGAACCCCACACATTATTCTAACTACTTTCTTTTGAGCAGTGAATACCTTTTGCCTGAGTGTTGAGTTGCCCCAGAATATTATTCCGTATGACATCAGAGAGTGGAAGTAGGCAAAGGAAATTGCATAGCGCGCTGAAATTCCAAAACCACATCAGTGATGCAAATGGAAATAAAGATTGGGCTATGGAGCAATGAAAGAAAGTAATTTTGCTCGGATGAGTCTTGTTGCACACTGTTTCCAACTTCGGCCGAGCTTACGCGTGACAAGTGAGAAACATGGCGGGTTTCGGTGACGATTTGGGCAATCATATCGTGGTATTCTATGAGCTCCAGGGTGCTACGTAAGGTCGCATTACTGCCGACGATTATGTAATCATTTTGGCTGATCAGGTCTACCCCACGGTACAATTTTTGTTCTCAATGGCGAAGCTGTGTTCCACGACGACTGGGGGAGTGTCCACGCAGTTCGCATCGTCCAAGACTGGTCTAGTGAGCACGAGGATGAATCGTTTCATCTCCCCTGCCACCACTGCCACCAGATCACAGTATTATCTTTGTGGCCTACTTTGGAGACACGAGTGCGTGATTGCTATCCACCTCCATCATCGTCACCTGAAATTGCCACTATTTTAATTGAACAATAGTATTCCCTTCAAAAACGTACATGACCTGTACTTATCCACTCCGAGACGAGTGGAAAATTTTTTGAATGCCAACAGTTTTTTTACAGGGTTTTAGGCATGATAATGTGCTGTGTTTTTAGTGTTCCCGTCACACTGTAAACTACCTATGCACGGTTATAAATCTCTTATGTACTAAATGTATTTTGTTGACTCGATAAGGATGTCTGGTTACATGTAAAAGAGTGCCTGTCATCTCTAATCTTACTAGGTGAAACAAAAGCGGAAATAAATACCCACTGCTGGATATCTTTTCTATACTTAACCACGCATCATATATGTCAATGTTGGTACAGCTCGCTCCCGATTACTCGTTTTGATGATTAGCCGTGTAAGGTTCGTCGATATTTGAAAAAAATATAAAAACAATGCCTGAAACATTATATTATAATTAGAACGTTTGTTTAGAATACGCTATTAGGCCGATGCATGTGACTGGTGTTTTGCAGCCTGATTAGTGGAAGTAAGAAGAAGAGGCGGTCGAGGAACGCGTTATCGCGAACACTGCATTGAAAAGCGTTGGTCTGATATCACAGTTTGCATAATAAAATTCGTTTGTATGTTGATTGATTGACTCTCTGGAAAATGAAACCTGTCGTCAGGAAATAAGTGAATGAAAAGTAGAAGCAGAACAGAACTGAACGATTACAGACAAAGTTAAAAGAAAGCAAGTGATTCAAATGTAAATTTAAGTTTTCAGTGGCTGGCTCTGAGCACTATGGGACTCAACTGCTGAGGTCATTAGTCCCCTAGAACTTAGAACTAGTTAAACCTAACTAACCTAAGGACATCACAAACATCCATGCCCGAGGCAGGATTCGAACCTGCGACCGTAGCGGTCTTGCGGTTCCAGACTGCAGCGCCTTTAACCGCACGGCCACTTCGGCCGGCAGTTTTCAGTGTCCGAATACGAGTACAGAGTTTTATTTCTGCCCCTTTCCATCGCCCTTTTTAAAATTCCTTTTTTTCCTCCGCTCTTCTCACGAGAGGGCTATTGGAACTGGTAGAAAAATGCAACAAGTTCATCATTGTACCTTTTTTTAAGCAATCTTTCTTTTGTTTTTCGAATTCATTTACATTTTATATTTGGATTAAGGAATATATTTACATATATGGCTCGACAACTTTATATCTACTGTGAATTGTATATCGACAAGAAGTTGGGGGCAAAGCCGTGTCGCGTGCTCCTTCAATGATTCTAGGAAATAGGTAATTCACATACGTAATCATGAAAGAATATTAACACTAGATTTTAAAATTTAAGTAGGCAGAGGGGTTGACGAGACTTGAGGGGGAGTGGGGTTAGTCAGTATGAATTTCATCCTTTTCGTACTGCTCTGACAGTTTTTAAACTGGTAATACATTTTTATGTAAAAAATAAGGCTCTTTTAGATGACGATCAGTTTGGCTTTAAGCGAGGTAAAGGCGACATAGAGGCAATTCTGGCTCTGCGGGTGATAATGGAAGCAAAACAGGAAAAATCAAGACACATTCACAGGATTTGTCGACCTCGAAAAAGTATTCGACAATGTAGAATGGTGAAAGATGTTCGAAATCCTGAGGAAACTAGAATTAAGGTATAGGGGAAGACGGGTGATACACAGTGTGTACAACAACCAAGAGGAAAAATAAGAGTGGACGAGAAAGAAGGAAGTACTCGGATAAAAATGGGTGTAAGACAGGGATAAAGTCTTTTCCTTTAGTTCAATCTATATATCGAAGAAGCAATGACGGAAATAAAAGACAGGTTCAAGAGCGAGATTAAAATTTAAGAAAAAAGGATGTCAATGATAGGACGACTATTCTGTCCTCAATGAACGTGAAGGAGAATAATAGAAGGTGTTGAATGAAGTGAAATCGAAGGACGACGAAAGTAATGAGAAATGCCAGAAATGAGAACAGCGAGATACTTAACACCAGAATTGGTGATCTCGAAGTAGATGAAGTTAAGGAATTTTGCTATCTAGACAGCAAAATAACCCACGACGGATGGAACAAGGAGAACATAAAAAGCAGATTAGCAATGGCAAAAAGGACATTCCTGGTGAAGGAAAGTCTACTAGTATCAAATACAGGCACCAATTTGAGGACGAAAACTCTGAGAATGTACTACGCTTGGATAGCACACTGTATGGTAGTGAAACATGGACTGTGAGAAAATCGGAACAGAAGAGAATCGAAGGATATGAGATGTGGTGCATCAGAAGAATGTTGAAAATTATGTGGACTGATGAGGTAAGGAATGAGCAGGTTCTCCGCAGCATCGGCGAGGAAGGAATACATCGAAAACAGTGACCAGAAGAAGGGACAGTATGATAGGATATTGTTAGGATATCAGGGAGTAACTTCCATGGTACTAGAGGGAACCGTACAGAGTAAAAACTGTAGAGGACAGAGATCCGAATACATCCACCAAATAATTGATGACGTAGGTTGCAAGTGCTACTCTGAGATGGAAAGGCTGGCACAGGAGAGGAACTCGTGGCGCACCACGTCAAACTACTCAGAGGACTGAATAAAATATATAAAATGGAGTGTGACGAAAATAGTAAATGATGGATTAGATAGACCGGAATTCTAGTTTGGTGTTATTAAAACGTCCTGCTTTGGACCGACCTACTTTGGTGTAGCTATTAAATTGCTTGAAGTTTTGAATGATGCAACTGGCATACGGCCATATATACCTCCTTCGTATCACTGACATTGTTTTACGCGCTGTATTGCAGGATCACTCGGTGAATTAGAAGCACTGTTTCGTGTTTCGGAGTGTACTGTTGTCGCGTGTGTGGCAGCCAGCGACAAAAGGGTGCGGCCAGCAGCGATATCGCTCGCCGCTTCACAGAGCTCTGCTGCAAGATGAGAACAGCGCGAGACTAAAGCCGCCACCTGACGGCTATGGCACACAGTGGATAAAGCGCGAGCGCAGTACAAGCAGTAAACACGTCTCAAGCAAACTATTTATCCATGAGCAACATAAATGATTTGAAATTTCCAATGCGTTTCGAACTATTTTTTAGCAAGTCGCTGGAGTGTTTCGAACCATATTTGTCTCATTATAGACGACGGGAGCGGATCTCTTCTATCAATTACGATGCCTCCCGCTTCACAGGCTACACGCTGTAACGTCGCACAATCAGTGGTAACGGCCAACAATTGTAACTGAATGGCACCATCGATTCTTCCTCGGTTTCCTTTCCTCTCTGGCTATGATTTTGCGTCCAATTAACAGTAGAGAACTTATTCCAAACTTACATTTCTTGTTGTACTTAAACCGGAAAATAAAAAAGCTGTGCGCATGTATATTACATGCGGGCGACTATTTCTCTCTCTTCTACTGGTGCTCCAGTTATTAACGGTACAAGTTAATTACAAAATCCACTAATTATAATAGGCATTATTATAATGAAAATTATTAAGAAAGCATGAGCTGTATGCATTTTAGAGCCCATGTTAACTACATTTCTTTTTGCTTCGAATATTCGTTCCTGTCATGTGTGTGAATATTTACCATCCTTCCTGGGATATCCTATAGAGCACTATTCTTTTCAGTCTCGGTGTTGTAAGATACAGTACATCAAAATTCCGCGAGCTATCTTTGAGTGTATGCCAGAATGTTCTTCTGGAACCCGACCGTCTCCCCACGTCCACTCCCTAATTTCTCTGCATTTCTCGTCGTGTTTATTTCTCAGGAGGTAGGTACGAGGGAGTAACATATCGCTCGGCACTCGTTTTGAAGATACGAAATTAGACAGGAAATCTTTCCGCGGTGCACAGCGCCTGGCAGCGTCACTGCAGTTTGTTGAGCAGCTAAACGATCAGTTGACCAAACGCGCCTCTCCTCGTTGCATCGTCTACTAATCCAACCTGGTAGGGGTACTGGACCGGCGAACAATAAACAAGAATCCGTGTAACGAGTGTTATGTATGCCACTTCTTTCGTGGATGAATTACATATCTTGTCGAGTCTTCCATTAAATCTCAAACTGGTATCTGCTTTTCCCGCAATTAGACAATTGTTACTGGTCTCTGTGATTTATCGACAATAGTGTAACGGAACTCTAATAGATTTACTTTCAGGGTCAGTTACTGGTCTGCACCAGTCATCGATGCTCTGCAGGTCTTCTTGCATGTCGCTAGTCTTCCAGCATTGTTATTACCTCCCTCGGACGTACGTGTGTGTGTGTGTGTGTGTGTGTGTGTGTGTGTGTGTGTGTGTGTTTTGTCCATAGCGTAGGTTAGCTTAAGTTAGATTAAAGTAGTGTGTAAGCCCAGGGACCGATGACCTCAGCAGTTTGGTCCCATAGGAACTTACTACAAATTTCCTAGACAATAGCACTGTCCCCGTACAGCCTCTTGGAGCTACCTGTACACCATTTACATATTTTTCGTAAACAGTAACGGCCGTGTAACACTCTCTTCGGGCACGCTAAAAATTCCCTCAACGTAGTCAGCGGGAGACAAGTCGCTCTATTCATGTACACACACAATTCCTCGGGTTTAGAATACTTTCCATTGAAAAAGTGCAAGGACGGCATCTGCTCCACTATTGTTCGGTCTCAGACAATAGACGATTAGGTTTGCAGGAAGAGTGTCGGAAGATGTGTCAGAATATCGTGTTGTATGCTTCTGGTGGAACACTTCACCGTACCACTGCCACTGAAGGAGGTGTATGAGATACGACACGCCTGGTTATTAGAATTTGAAGCATTGCCGCCTTGGAACAAGCGTTATTATAATAAACATACTGAAAGCTATCAGCCGTTCTGATGCGCAGCAAAAGCGGTAGAAAGCTTTATTTACGCTCTCCCTCACCCTGAGGCACGCGGAACCCTACAGTGCACGCAGTCCATCTGTCGCGAAACACAGGCGGCGCCGCCACCATCACACAACGGGAAAGTCGCAGCGGCGAGAGGACTACTTAGAGACAACAAGCACAGATCCCAATGACAACGTCACGTGCCACTGTGCAACAGCACGCTGCTTGTTTCTCAAGGAGAAAGCCGGCCGCGCCCTCTTCTCAAGCAGCCCCAAATAAACACTGGAAGCACTGAAAGAGTTCCTTCTCAGAGAATTCGATCGCGTGCATGTACAGGGTGGCCAGAATAAAGCTGCCCTGAACAGTTTTTTCTACAATTCGCCACAAAGAGATCACTAGAAATCGGCGTAGCCAGACGAGTCAACTAGCCACGTGCGTAACATACCATTCACGCCGTTGCTCTAGAGTTTTCCTCTTGATTTTTTGGGGATGTCAGAGCCGGTTTCTGGCATCTATGGACTGGGAACTTTGTGCGCGGCGTGGTTATGGTAATCAGCCTTTCTGTAATTTCAAATGACACTGTATGGTTCCAGTGACCTTTTCACGTCTCAAACATCTACGAGATATGCAGGGTGTTACAAAAAGGTACGGCCAAACTTTCAGGAAACATTCCTCACACACAAATAAAGAAAAGATGTTATGTGGACATGTGTCCGAAAACGCTTAATTTCCATATTAGAGCTCATTTTAGTTTCGTCAGTATGTTCTTCCACCTACGCTCAATGGAGCACGTTGTCATGATCTCATACGGGATACGCTACCTGTGCTGCTAGAACATGTGCCTTTCAAGTACGACACAACATGTGGTTCATGCACGATGGATCTCCTGCACATTTCAGTCGAAGTGTTCGCATGCTTCTCAACAACAGATTCGGTGACCGATGGATTGGTAGAGGTAGACCAATTCCATGGCCTCCACGCTCTCCTGACCTCAACCCTCTTGACTTTCATTTATGGGCGCATTTGAAAGCTCTTGTCTACGCAACCTCGGTACCAAATGTAGAGACTCTTCGTGCTCGTATTGTGGACGGCTGTGATACAATACGCCATTCTCCAGGACTGCATCAGCGCATCAGGGATTCCATGCGACGGAGGGTGGATGCATGTATCCTCGCTAACGGAGGACATTTTGAACATTTCCTGTAACAAAGTGTTTGAAGTCACGCTGGTACGTTCTGTTGCTGTGTGTTTCCATTCCATGATTAATGTGATTTGAAGAGAAGTGATAAAATGAGCTCTAACATGGAAAGTAAGCGTTTCCGGACACACGTCCACATAACATATTTTCTTTCTTTGTGTGTGAGGAATGTTTCCTGAAAGTTTGGTCGTACCTTTCTGTAACACCCTGTATATATAGTTCAGAATTGGTGATTCCCCAAATGGTCTCAGCTAATGCAAACCTGCGGTGTCTATTTTTATTGTCAGGTAAAGAGTTTCATCACAAAGCTTCAAAACTAAGCGACGAATTAAAATTTTTACCAAGGCCAGGATTCGAAATGGGTCTCCTTGTCACTAGGCAGATGAGCTATCCACTACGCTGCCCTGGCATGGGCTTTGCACAACTGGACGGACTGCGCTAGCATGCATCCCTCCTCCTCGTTCGAGTTTAGAGGTAATATCAAGTGGGTTGAGGCGCGAATGGGGATTTTGACTGAGGAGGGAGGCGAGGCTAGCGTAGTCCGTCCAGTTGTGCAAAGCCACTGGGCCAGGGTAGCGTAGGGAACACCTCTTGGGAGAAAGCTGCGAACAGTCCTGGTAAGAAGCAGCACTCTGCACAGGTGGAAGCAGGAAGCGGCTTAGACATTTTTCGAGTTCTAGACAAGTGTACATTGTTGAAAAAGCTTGTGCTCAATGGGAAGACGTTGGTATAAGAGCATGCAGCCGTTACAAGGGGACCGCGCGTACTCGTCATCACCGACTTCGTGCAAATTTGTGGTGTAGGCACAACGTGGCCAGAAATGAAAGTTATTGGAGTGGAAACTCCAGATGGCCAAGCGTTTAGAGGAAAAAAAGGTTTTTGGAGCGGGACAGGCGAAGCATGAGTCGCTATTATTAGCGTAGTTTCCAGGCGGCGGTTGGCGCAACGGAAAGACTGGAACGGTAATCCGAGCCTTGTGGGGTCGACTCCCTATGTTGATATTTTTTCATTTTTAGGTTACTTACACAGAAAATAAACCGAAATAGCTATCAATATACCGTATTTATTAATATTTTCATAAAAGGCATAGGAAAATTGTGGATCGAGAATTCAAAAACGGGAGGATGAATATGAAAACTTATAACAACCATATAAAAAACTTTTTGGCTGGTATGATGAATCCCTACGTGCAGGAGAAAAAATTTATTTTGTTAACTGATTCGTGGGGAAGACGAAAAAAATCCACAATTACACGGCGAGAGGTGTCAAGACGGATTGTCATCGTGCAGAATTGGTGATTCCCCAAATGCTCTCAGCTAATGCAAACCTGCGGTGTCTATTTTTATTGTCGGGTAAAGAATTTCATCAAAAAGCTTCAAAACTGTTCTTGTCTCATAGAAAGAGAAATAGAAATCACATCCCAAGGAGAGTGCATGACAGTAAGTTCCACTGTACATCACCAACTATACTGACGAAATGATGTGTTTATGCGTGGTTTGCTGCCAAACTGTGCGACGAGAGAGAACGTTTTACGAATGTAGGCCAAGTCTGTTATTCTACAGAAACTTTAAAACGACCATGAAACTGTAAACGTGTGAAATATGTCGGCACAATCCTAAGTTTTTTTTACATGAATTCACTCCAACACATGTAAATCATCAACTGTAAAATATTAAAAGTATCTAATTTCATATGCGAAGTTCTCGTGTGCGCCTTACAACCCTTTCCTTGGAATTTATTTACAATCCTTAGTTTTCCTTGGGCTTTCCTTTGAATGCCTTTTATGAAAATATAAATTATTGCAATATATGGTAGATTTTTTAGTTTCATTTGCAGTGTAACGTAAACACTGAAAAAAAGTTTGTGAATAGCGACTCAAAGACCCTTAGTCCACCTGCTCCACTTTCTTTTTATTCTTATTTTCTAAACGCTTAGCCATCTGGAGCTTTCATTTCTGGCCAAGCTCTCCATGTACCATAAATATGGGCGTAGTCGTTGATGACAAGTAAGCGTATAAAAGTGACAGATTATGTGAGATCTAACTAATGGCAGAAAATTAAATTTTTCTGCGGAAACTTGCAGTGTGGTGTTTTTGTTTGACATTTTACTTTCGGACTTTGAACTGTTAAAATGTTTTGCCTTTGTGGAGATTGTCAGCAGAAACTGCGAGCCTCCAGTTGAAAGCAGTGTATTAAGTAGTGCAAGGTTTCCAGTGCAGTGATAACATCATGGAATCTTTTTGAATGCGTTAATCATTGGTTCTGGAGTATTAACAAGTTTAACCACGTCTCGTGTGTCAAATCAAGGCTGGCAACGGTTGTGAAAAATGTTTTGTGGATATAGCAGTGCAGAAAATTGATCCGGTCCTCCATTAAATGGGCATGTGTGCTAAAATAATAGTCCATAAAAACCGGAAAGTTACAGCAACAGAATGAAAACGCTACTACTGCCATCACTCAGGTAGAGATGGTACGCATACCGCACATTTTCGTGAACCACAAAGTGCTGCATCGACCCTAGTGGTGGACGTTTCCAGTATCTCCTGCGAAGTGCAGTCCCCCAGTTTATTAATTGGGATCACTTATTTCATATCAGACTTACAAACGTTTTCTGAGCCAGTTTTATTTCAACCACACTGTAAAATGAAACAGTCCAGATATACCAGAAACAGAAATAATTACATGCATAGGCATAGTCCACAAGTCAACTTACGCAGTGTGGCAGAGACTACTTCTTGAACCCCTGACCCCCCCCCCCTTTCCTGTTATATTTGCGAATGTAAGTAGGATTGTACGAGTATGAGCTCAAATTCCTCAACTTTTATCGTCGTAGTCGTTTCGCGAAATATATGTGGGAGGAAGTAATATGATGCCTATTTTGGGCAAACCAAGTCTTATCAAATTCAGCTAATAACACTTCTGAAAATTGTCAGTGTGTGCATAATTCCTAATTTTGGAATTTGCAGTCGATTTTTCTTCAGCCGTCAGTGCAACTGTCTTGTCGGAAGTTGCGAAAGGCATCCGATAGAAATGTAAAAACGTATTTGTTGGTCGTCTTACTGAAACAGAGCTTCAAATAGCCAACGATTATCTTTTTCGATTAATCGGATGAACCCAATCGATGTTCTGGCGCTGTTTTTGTCATTAAAAATGCAAGTAAATAGTTGTGATTTATTTCCATTGAAAGCTCAGATAGCACTTTCGCAACAAACGAATCACTGAGGAACACATGCCCACAGTTATTCTGCAACTGATGCTGCCCAACACCGAAAGCGATAGCGCGCATTACTAACGCACCTCACATCACATTTCATAAACGGAGATTGATACCAGCGTCTTTCACAAGAATCAAAAATTTTGCGAACCGTTAGATACATTTCGCACGCAGTAACGTATGGTATAAAATGTGGCGAATGACAACTTACACACAATTACACTTTTTCAATACGATTGGTAATATGCACGTACTTGATGATAAACAGGCTCACATGTAAAAGAAAAGACGATTTTCGAGTGCTTCTTGATGTATCGAGTAAGAAACGTTGGCGCGAAAAATCGCGCATAATTAAATACAAAAGTTTTCTCGTATGAAAGGTAATTAATCCTTTAAATTAACTTCAATATCTCATTTGGCATATTTCCATCTACAGAAAACCGTTTTTACAGCATCGAAATCGGGCAAGCTAATTTCTAGCTAGAGGATCCGGCATACCGCCGGAACGTGTGAAAAGTCAACAGCTGCCCGGGCACACAGCAGTTCCCTGTAAGGCGGAAACTATGGCGTGTGAAACAGGCCTTACTGCTGTTTTTGTGAATTAACAGTCCTTGAACGCGGAATGGTAGTCGGGGCTAGACGCATGGGACATTCCACTTTGGAAATGGTTAAGGAATTCAATATTCTGAGATCCACAGCGTCAAAAGCTTGCCGAGAATTCCAAATTTGCAGAAACTTGTGTAACTGAAGAATCGGCTTAAAACTGAATGTCTGACACGTATCCTTAACGGTATTAGTTGCAATACGGATTAAAAGAGAGAGAAATGGGCACAGTACAATAGGAAAGAGGGTCATTTATTTTACGTAAATAAATATCCATTTCGTCAAGATTGCCTGTTATACCTCGCAACGAAGGTACCAATGTAAGTGTCATTATTGTTACCAGCTGCTGTGAAAGCATCGCACAACTATCATAATGAGAATGTTACGTACCACTTTGTCCAAAACGTGTGATTTATTTAATACATGTTTCGGGACTATATTATCCCAGTCTCAAATGATACAAAACAAGGAACAAATTTATTACATCGCAAAGATACACATACCGACTGCCATGTACATTTATCTATGTTTGTTGGCCGGTAGTATTACATACCACGTCAAGAATGAGCAGCATTCGTCGGAAAGCATTAATATGTTGCACTTAAAAAGAAGTTGGTCGCTGTCTAATTTATAGAACAGACTTTTTGTGCTTTAGCAGAGAAATACGTCAGCTTGTCAAATGAAATGACGGAAGCGTCCAAAGGGCATTTCTGAGCCTATTTTGCCGGCCGCTGTGACAGAGCGGTTCTAGGCGCTTCAGTCTGGAACCGCGCTGCTGCTACGGTCGCAGGTTCGAAACCTGCCTCGGACATGGATTGTGTGTGATGTCCTTAGGTTACGTTATGTTTAAGTAGTTCTAAGTCTAGGAGACTGGTGAACTCAGATGTTAAGTCGCATAGTGCTCAGAGCCATTTGAACCATTTTGAGCCTATTTTACCAATGCCCTCGTTGAGAAGCAGCACCAACACACTCTACGACAATAGCATTTTTGGGGGCTCGGTATATACGTTACAGGACAACACGATCTTTGGCGGTGAGGAGTTGCCTTTAGTTAATAACTGAGCTTTATGTAAGCGTTATTCGGCAACATGAGATGTTAAAGAGTACAGAGTGTAACAGAACGAGGTTTTAAAGTTTTGGAGGCTGTAGGGGACCCAATTTGGAACGTTTCGATACAAGAAACCTATAGCCGGAAGTGGAAAATACAGTTTCTACAACCAGCACTGGGCAGTTGAGAATCCGGGATTAACATTTAGGCTGTAATTCTTGGAGATTATCTTACTGGACGACACAATTCACCAGATCGTTTAAATGCTGCATGTTGTTTGAACTTTCCGGATAATACTTTGTTGGAGTTCTGGAGGATGTTCCCTTGTAATTCTACACTAGTCTGTGGTTTCATAACGATGATGCTGCAGCGCACTGTGATCGTCGGGCTAGGGCATATCTCACAACTTCAGAAAGTAATTAGAAGGAGATGCCCAGTCCATTGGCCCATGCGCTTCCCTAACCTCACACCTCTTTGACTTTTACCTCTGGGGTAATCAACGCCAGTACGAACAGTACCTCAGCTTATTGATCGCATCTTTGTAGCGTTTGATACCATCTGAGGGGGGTGCAGAATCTTACAGAGAATCAGATAAAACATGGTTCGTCGTTGCGCATTACGTAAAGAAGTTGATGGTCACCACATTGAACATTTACTCTGCAGCAGGTTAAGCCATACATTCGGCTTACAATATTTCACTATATCTACTCTCTTTACGTAAATCTGTCCTCACACAGGTATCCACTGGACATCTATCTTCCTCTGTCTGGAGAATCATCTTACTCTCTTCACATCTGTCAGCATTCCAAACCTCCTTTTCGTCTTCTCCCACCTTTTCCATCTACTTTTCCCTCCGTGGTTCTTTGTGATAGATAATTCGACGCAGTGTGTGTACCATCCAAGATGTTCTTTACCTCTGTATTATCCTCATGAGTTCCTCTCCTCTTCTACCCGCTCAGCATCTCCGCATACATCATTCTGTCGATCCATTTCACTTTCTACATTCTTCTCGATAACTGCATTTCAAAACTTTCTAAATATTTCTTGATCTTTGTATGTCCACGTTTCAGAACCGCAAGATAACACAGTCCACACAAAACATTCGGCGAACCTCTGCCTAAGTGTAATGCGGATGCTTTCTGGCCGTTAGCAAATCTTCATTTCTTCTCAGGAAAAGCCATTACATGAAAGGATTTATGCATTGAAACTAAAGATATCACAAGCGTCTTTAATGCGGACGTTTTCCCTCGCCTTCTGCGTCCTATGCCACTGACCTCCAATAGATTCTTGCGTCTAAAGAAGGGATTTCTAACTCATGCCCTGGACTTGCACCCCCTCATCCACCCACCAAACAGGCTTTTGGCACTTAGTGAAGGGGCATCACTTATACCTGTGGTGACTCGGGGGTGTGGTCACAGTTTGTCATATCCTGACTGTGCTTCTACTGTCAATAAACATGGAACGAGGAACATGTCCCTTAGGATAGTGTTGCGAAATTTGGCGTTAATGGGCTATGGCGATTGACGGAGTGCCTTTGCTAACAGCACGACATCGCCTGCAGCGCCTTTTATGGCTCGTGATGATGTCGGTTGGACCCTGGGCGACTGGATAACTGTGATCTGTCAGATGAGTCTCGATTTCAGTTCGTAAGAGCTGTTGTTAGCGTTCTGGTATGGCACAGACCCCGCGAAGCCATGGACCCAGGTTGTCAACAAGGCACTGTCCAAGCTGATAGCGGCTGCTAATGATGTGGGCTATGTTTACAAGGAATACACAGGGTCCTCAGGTCCAACTGAACGGAACATTGATGGATATGCCCATGTCCGGCAACTTGGAGACCATTTGCAAACATTCACGACTTCGTATTCTCGTGGTGTCATGTCACTGGGTCACGGTTGTTCAGGAATAGTTTGAGAACATTCTGGACAATTCAGGCGAACGATTTGACCGCCCAGATCGCACGACACGAATTCCATCGAACATTTAATGGATATAATCGAGAGGTCAGTTCGAGCACATGTACCGACAACACTTTCGCAATTATGGACGGTTGTAGAGGCAGCAAGGCTCCAACGATTTATTGAGACCATGCCATGTCGAATTGCTGCACTACGCCGGGCAAAAGGAGGTCCGACACGATATTAGGAGGCATTCCGTGACTTTGAAGACAGATGTACTTGGCTGTGTGGTTATCAGTGTGATGTAATGACTGTTTTCGTGTTTTCTAGCATTTGAATATGGGATGGTTCAAAATGGTTCAAATGGCTCTGAGCACTATGGGACTCAACTGCTGAGGTCATTAGTCCCCTAGAACTTACAGCTAGTTAAACCTAACTAACCCAAGGACATCACAAACATCCATGCCCAAGGCAGGATTCGAACCTGCGACCGTAGCGGTCTTGCGGTTCCAGACTGCAGCGCCTTTAACCGCACGGCCACTTCGGCCGGCTGAATATGGGATGAAGTAGTCCTGAAAACTGTTGTGATTTTCGCTGAGTGGTGCGTAACATTCTCAGTACTGCGTAGAAACACGACTCTTGATGGTGATCCAAGTGTTGACTAAAGATGGCGGGGAGAGGGGCGTATTCTGCCACCTTGCGTTCTGCAACGGCGCTGTTCGACAGTTGGCGCTCTAGTATTACATTCAGCAGGCTCGTAAAACTGTGACTCTCGATTTCTCGAAAACTGTTGAGAAGCGCATCATGCTAGGGCAGCATCCGCTACATCTAAGTACGTGCTACAATCGTGAGAAAGAGGAACAAATCGGTGACCAGTTGTTTTGTGTGTGTGCTACCTTCGTGTGGCCAGTCTGGCCGCATGGCCACTGCACGGCAAACTGTGGACGCGCCGCCGCCTGGGGAAGACAAGAGGCCAGGCCTCGGAAATAGCGCCGTGTCCTCCTTTCGCTCCTCCTCTGGTCTCCGCTTCCCGCAGGAAGGCCGCGCTCCTCCGCCGCCCCCACACAGGCTACTCTTTATCGCGTCTCGCGGTCCCACGCTGGCGCGCTTTCTCCGGTCCGCCGCGGCTCCGTGCGTGGAGAGCCAGAACCGGCTACTGCCACCCATTACGCCAAATTACTCCTGCGCCTCCGACCATTAGGTGCGCGGTACCGCCCTCGTGCAACCGTTGTGGTATAAACACTCTACGGCCTAGGTCAAGGTCAGACGTTTGTGCCGGTTGCTTGCACTGCAAGATTTGCTACCAGTGCCGAAGTCGCTGCACGGGCATCTACAATTTTAACATCCCTGCCCGCCACTCAGAGCCAACATAACAACTCTTCACTGTTCCTTAATAGTGGCACGACGTTGCAAGTTCTCCTTGCATCGGCGGTAACTCTAAATTCCCATACATAGGAATAGTAAATTAAAAACAGTTGGATAAGAAACACAGCTGTGTTGGTTACCTATCTCACCAAAATGATTTTAGTCTTTTTAGTACAGAAATGGAATCTTTTCTATGCTGTATGTGTCCATGCAGTAACACGGAACTGACGTGAGTTTTTTACCGCGATATTATTATGTCGCATTCTTGACTGTCTGTTCGGTACACTTTACGTTACTGTTTCGTGTCCGTAAAATAAGTTTTTCTGCACAACATCGGGCCACGTCCAGTGCCACTTTCTTGTTAAGTCAAGGTTACATGGAGCAGTTGGTACATTTTAGACGATTTTGGATGTAATGGACCTCACCACGCTGCTTCGTCATTGAGACCTCATTTGATTAGATTTTAGGTTTGTTTTCACTGGCACTATACTCTTTCTGATACAATGCAATGTTCTCCAAGTACCGGCTTGATGTACTGCCACTGGGCATCACTTGTGAGGAGGAACAGGTACTTCGGCGTGGCACGTAGCTCAGTACTACGGAATACCTTGCGGTATTTGAGTCTCTCAGATTCGCATGACGCCGTGCAGGGTGTGGCACACATGGGAAGTGCAAATTTTGCAACTGATTTTAAACTTCTCGAAGCGCCAAATGCTGGATGACTATACAATATTAACTTGCTTTCTTGTTGGTATGTTCAGTGGCGGTGGGAGTGCAAAAGGCTGGTAATGCCTAACATCTCGGCTACCCATCAGAACCTGCATTTCGAGTGCGTAGTATCAGAATGCGTTCCAGGCTGTGTATGGAGGATATGGCTGACCATAGAGGAGATGGATATCACTTTCTTGTCTGCCTGTTTTAAACTAACTTCCCAATGAAGGAGAGACTTCAAAACTTCCAACATAGCTCTGAACTGGATGCAATATTAACTCGCTTTTTTGCCTGGTGTGTGACAGAGGGTACTTCGTACACCACTATCGTCTTTCTCTTATCCTGTTCCAATCGCGAATGGTTTGCAGGAAGAATGACTGCTGGTAAGCCTTCAAGTGAGCTCTAGTCACTGCAATTGTCACCTTCATAGTCTTTCCGCGTGGTGTACATACGAGGAAGCAATATATTGGTTGAGCCACGTAAAGAAAGACTGAAACATGCCTCTCTTGTGTTTTCATTGTATGTCTCTGTTGTATTTTCATCAAAATATTTGAAGTCGACTGCAAAATTTCGCACATTCAAAGATAAAAAGCAGAAAATAAATACTTAAACAAAAATGAATTTTTAATACACCATATTTTTAAACTGCGCTAAAATTCATAAAATATTTCTACTAGCCCCATGCAGGTTTCCTAACCCCACAGAGATAGTCCTGAACATTTGTGACAGCGAATTTTTAATAGCTATGAAAACACTTCTAAGATTTAGAACGAAAAACGTGGGTCGCATGCAATACATAAATTGATGCATGAATAGCTCACCTCCTTACTATTGTCTGTCCTGTCTTTCTGCTTGGTTATTATAGCGTACTTAAGTACTTTCGAGCTATAGAAAATAATAGTTTATGTTAATTGAGGTTTTTTTACTCTAAATAAAATAACTGTTAAACTGAGCCTCGTATCTGTAAACCCCTCAGCCCAAACCCACTCCACTTGTGTCCCACACCACAGATGTCCTCAACTCTGTGGCAAGTAACACCAATCTGACATCGTATGTTTTACTTACGTCGCATTAATGACACGAACATGATGTCTTGTCGATCAGTTGACGTAGCAACTTGTAAATTTTCTTTTACTTAACATTGGGGAAACTCGAAGGAAGAGGATAGCATCGGAAAAAACACCTACGCATTATTTCGATCTCGTTTACTTTAAAATGCACCTAAATAGAGATTCGCCGTTGTGTTGTGTAGATAAGATGCTTTAAAGCGTTTATGCACCTAAAAAAAGGGAACACGTGACTGACACGAAACTGCAATGTGCCAATTCTTCAGGAATATTCTGTAGATAACTACCTGCACAAAATATACTACCGGAAAAAATGCAAAACCTTCAGTGACAAGGTTATTTTATTGACAAGTGATGTGACAGATACTTCATCATCGTAAGAGCATACGATAAATTCACAACAGTTGAAACACACGCGTCACAGCAAAGGATACCCATACAGTCACGCCAGTACACAGTGTACAAAAAAGCGCGCCATCTGGTTGCCGATGACGGTGACGAATGAATCACTAACGCTACAACCCCGCAGTATCCACACACTATTCCCTGGAGCTACTGAACATAGTGTTTGAGAGAGTTGCATTTTTTTCGGCAGTGTATATGGGATTGTGCCCCATCATGCAAGACGTGCTGTACAGTCGTCAATAAGTAATGTTACATTACATCTTCTTTGTGATCACAAGCAATTTTTTCAGCCACCGGTGTGTCTCGCTGGATGATGTTCGACTTTTAACAGGTATAATCATCAGCGAAGGTTTTCTCTATCCATCAGCACCTCCCTATCTCCTGGCTATATAACCCACAGGAGAATGACCACTGATCTTCCAAACCGTTGGAACCACACCAGAACTCTGGTGTACTGGTCTACACGCTGTGTTTTTCTCTGGTCGTCCTCTGCGTCCTCTTGCCTGTATGGACGTGCATGCAACACTGATGTCGGGTATTAGTGAGAAGGTTGCGCGCGGCCGACTGAGTGGCGGCTAGCTCCTGCGCGGCCTCAGAGGAAGTGAAACGACTCGAGGCCGTTGGACGCAGTTATTTTTAGAAACTCGGTCTTCCTGCCGAAACACAAACCATGAGATTATCCCGAGGACCCAACATACGCCTCAGATTAACTGGACGTTAGCCTCGAATTTGCGTCGTGGTACTCAATTCTTGGCATGGAGCAACGTCTGAATGGATGCCAAGGTTCGATGTAAACGCCATGTGCTGGTGCTATTAGTTTACAATTGAATATTTATAATTTCTCACTAGACGCTCTCGGAGTTCGTAGCAATGACAGAACGAAAAATAGGTACTCCTATCCGAAATGGTGCTGCAGCAACAAAGTATTCAGCGTCCCACACCTGACAAGTTCCGCTGAGTGGATTCGCTGTTTTTGTTGAGGCGCAGTCCATATCACCTAAGTCGGTCGTTCCACTCTTCCGTGTTTCGCGATGGAGATTAAGCTTGTTCTCCACAGCCGACATATCATTAGCACAGAGAAGTGTCCATAATAGTAGCATTTGTACGTCTGATGTGTCACTGTTCATCACATGAATAAACAGTATTGTTGATAAGGCCGAGCCTTAGTGGATTCCTACTACGATGCGAAAGTCATTGGCCGCTCCTGGAAAGGCTTGGACATAGCTCCTCGGTTCTACATTTAGGAGTTTCCCGTGAGTTAATAATTGCATTTGCAACAAAGCAGCCAGTATGGTGGCAATAAACTAAGCTTTCTTCTACCTGGAAGTTGGTATGAACACTTTACTAGCTTACTATACATCTCTCCGACGGAGTGTGTTACATCCTTGCCTTTCTCCGCCCACCATTAACTGACTTGTCCACATAGTGATAAATTAAATGCCTTGCAATCGAATGAATAGATCGGTGAGCATGAAATAAATGAAGCTGCAACTACAAGAAATAATATCAATGCACAAAATTTCCAGTGTAAATACTTATTCAGTTATAGGGGAGCGTACAGTTCAACGTAAAGGGGGCGGACAAAAATATGAAACCAGCAAAAACAATACAGATTTTTTTTTAGTCGTCAGTCTTCTGACTGGTTTGATGCGGCCCGCCACGAATTTCTCTCCTGTGCCAAACTGTTCACCTCAGAGTAGTACTTGCAACAACCTATATTCTCAATTATTTGCTGGATATATTCCAACCTCTGTCTTCCTTTACAGTCTCTGCCCTCTACAGCTCCCTCTAGTACCATGGAAGTCATTCCCTGACGTCCTATGATCCTGTTGCTTCTGCTTGTCAGTGTTTTCTACATATTCCTCTCCTATTCTGTGCAAAACCTCATTCCTTACCTTACCAGTCCACCTAATTTTCAAGATTCGTCTGCAGCACCCCTGCTTCCTTAAATTGAGGCCTATGTTTGATACTAGAAGACTTCTCTTGGTCAGGAATGCTCTTTTTGCCAGTGCTAGTCTGCTTTTGATGTCCTCCTTCCTCCATCCGTCATTACTTATTTTGCTGCCTAGGTAGCAGAATACCGTAATTTCATCTGCTTCGTGGCCATCAATCCTGATGTTAAATTTCTAGTTGTTCTCATTTCTGTTACTCCTCATTACTTTCGTCTTTCTTCGATTTACTCTCAAACCGTATTCTGTACTCATCAGAATGTTCATTCCATTCAGCAGATCATGTAATTCTTCTTCATTTTCACTCGGGATAGCAATGTCAGCGAATTTTATCATTGATATCCTTTCACCTTAAATTTTAATTCCACTCGTGAACATTTCTTTTATTTCCATCATCGCTTCTTCGATTTACAGATTGAACACTACTGGCGAAAGACTACATCCCTGTCTTACACCCTTTTTAAACCGAGCACTTCGTTCTTGGTCGTCCACTCTTATTATTCGCTCCTGGCTCTTGTACATATTGTATATCACCCGTCTCTCGCTGTACCTTACCCCTATTTTTCTCAGAATTTCGAACATCTTGCACCGTTTTACATCGTCGAACCCTTTTTCCAGATCTACAAATCCTATGACCATGTCTTGGTTTTTTTTTAGTACTGCTTCCGTTATCAACCGCAACGTCATATTTTTGCCTCTCTGGTGCCTTTACCTTTCCTAAAACCAAACTGATCGTCCTCTAATACATCCTCAATTTTCTTTTACTTTCTTCTGTGTGTTATTCTTGTCAGCAACTTGGATCCATGAGCTGTTAAGCTGATTGTGGTGTAATTCTCGCACCCGTCAGCTATTGCAGTCTTCGGAATTGTGTGGATGATATATTCCGAGAGAGTCAGACTGTATGTCGCCAGACTCATAATTCTACACACCAGTGTGAATAGTCGTTTTGTTGCCACTTCCCCTCAATGACTTTAGAAACTGTGATGGAACGTTACCTATTACTCCTGGTTTATTTGATCGAAAGTTTGCAAAAACTCATTTGAATTCTAATACGGATCCTCTATACCTTCTATATCTACTCCTGTTTCTTGTTCTATCACAACAGACGAATCTTCCCCCTTCGAAGAGACCTTCAAAGTAGTCTTTCCACCTATTCGCTCTTCTCTGCATTTAACAGAGGAATTCGCACTGCACTCTTAATGTTTCCGTTCTTGCTTCTAATTCCACCGAAGGACGTTTTCATTTTCCTATATGCTGAATCAGTCCTTTCTTTTTAGATTCCATCACATTTTTTACGTAGCTGTTTCACCTTAGCTTCCTCGTACTTCCTATTTATTTCGTTCGTAAGGGATATGATCTACTTCCGTACTCCTGAATTTTTCTTAACACTTTTGTATTTCCTTCTTTCGTCGATCAACTGAAGTATTTTTTCTCTTACCCATTGTTTCCTTGCATTTACTTACCTTGTACATATATTTACCTTTCCAACTCCTCGATTTAGAGATGTCCATTCCTTTTCAGTTGAACTGCCTACTGAGGTATCAATTATCGCAGTATCTATAGCCTTAGAGAACTTCAAACGTATCTCTTCAGTCCTTAGTTTTTCCGTATCCTACATCTCTGCGTACTGATTCTTCCGGACCAGTTTATTAAACTATAGCCTACTCCTCGTTATTTCTAAATTGTGATTTGAGTCTGTATGTGCGCCTAGGTGTGCCTTACAATCCAGTATTTGATTTCAGAATCTCTGTCTGACCATGATATAATCTAACTGGAATCTTCCCGTATCACCCGACCTTTTCCAAGTATACCTCCTCTTGTGATTCTTGAAAAGAGTATTCGCTGTTACTAGCTGAAATTTATTACGGACCTCAGTTAGTCTTTCTCCTCTCTCATTCCCTGTCCCAAGCCCATATTCCCCTGTAGCCATTTCTTCTGCTGCTTTCCCTACAGCTGCATTCCAGTCCCCGATGACTATTAAATTATGACGACTGTGGTGGCCAGGGCAGATGCGACAATTCGTCCCCGTGCTCACAAAACCAGGCCTGGATTACGGAGTTATGTGAACAGAAGCCCTGTCGTCAGGCAGAAATTGGATCACAACAACTGCAGCAACAAAGCCGGAGACTTCTACAGTCGATATATTTACGGCACCTCTGCGGCAAGGTTATAAAAGGGAGTAATGTTCATTCTAGAATGAATTCGGGCTCGAGAGTAGTGGGAACCATTATGATCTTACTTGAAACAGTTAACAGGAAATATAAAGTGATATTACGAGGTAGGTCCGCGGATGAAACTTCCCAAGTTTTGGTTTATGCCGTTCGTATAACTGAAAGCTAAACAGAAATTGATGAAGTTATTGCTCAACTCAAAAATTTTTACGGATTTCGCTACTGTTTTTTCGGTCTGTCTTCATTTCATCCACAGTCCATAATACGTCTTACGCTTGCTTCCATAAAACTTTGTCGTCACCATTTTTACGAACATTGCCGTAGCAAAAGACGAATCATGTTCAGAAGAAATACGGCAATCGACCTCGGGTTCGAAAACAAAGCGAACTTTTCCTGTCTTCCAGCCAGAATGATCAAACAACGAGAACAGTAAGTATACACATTTATTGATTCGGTACGACACGTTATCATCTTGGTGAATTTTACTGTGTTTCTTCATTATGGTATATAGTTAGTTTTCGACTTAGAGGAAACAGCAACGTTTATTCAGCAAACAGTATACGGAAAAAACGATGCGCACTTCCCTTAGACATTGTACAGAAAGACGTGGGAGTAAGAGCAGCATTACAGCCCACTGACATCTAGACAACATGACGGTTTGCCGCACCTGCAGGAATACACACATGTAGCGCGCACCCGCGCGATACAGCAGGAGCTGAGAGTCCCACATGCCGCCTAAGGAATGCCGGTTCTGCCAATGTGTGTCGCCTGTCAAGTTTCCGGGACGAGGAAAACCACTCACACTCAGGTCAACGCTGCATCCGCCCGCCTGCATACATGATCTCTCTCTCTCTCTCTCTTGTGTGTGTGTGTGTGTGTGTGTGTGTGTGTGTGTGTGTGTGTGTGTGTGTGTGTGTGTGTGTGTGTGTGTGTGTGTGAAACTTCACTTGAGGGTCAAAATACATTCGTGTCGGGCATATCGCTGAACATTCAGTCGGTCGGTCGGTCTCGCTAAGCATTATCGGTGAATTAATCGTGAAAATGTGGGTGGGGGACCAATGTTGGAAATTTAACTCGTCTGGTCAAAAAATGGTTCAAATGGCTCTGAGCGCTTTGGGACTTAACTTCTGAGGTCATCAGTCACCTAGAACTTAGAACTACTTAAACCAACTAACCTAAGGACATCACACACATCCATGCCCGACGCAGGATTCGAACCTGCGACCGTAGCGGTCGCACGGTTCCAGACTGAAGCGCCTAGAACCGCTCGGCCACCGCGACCGGCTTGTCTGGTCAATCACTACTACAATTATATGTTGGCTCCGCAAGCAATACAAATGCGTTTGTCAGAGTATACAAGTACATTATGTGCACTGCCATTTTCCCTTTTTCTAGTTTCCATCGCGAATGGTGAGTGCAAAGAAAGGGCGTTGCAAAACAGTCTTCCTTCTCGCGCACCATTCGCAACTGGAACTACGAGGGCAGTTCAATAAGTAATGCAACACACTTTTTTTCTGAAACATGGGTTGTTTTATTCAGCATTGAAATACACCAGGTTATTCCCCAATCTTTTAGCTACACAACACTATTTTTCAACGCAATCTCCATTCAATGCTAGGCCTTACGCCACCTTGAAATGAGGGCCTGTATGCCTGCACGGTACCATTCCACTGGTCGATGTCGGAGCCAACGTCGTACTGCATCAATAACTACTTCATCATCCGCGTAGTGCCTCCCACGGATTGCGTCCTTCATTGGGCCAAACATATGGAAATCCGATGGTGCGAGATCGGGGCTGTAGGGTGCATGAGGAAGAACAGTCCACTGAAGTTTTGTGAGCTCCTCTCGGGTGCGAAGACTTGTGTCAGGTCTTGCGTTGTCATGAAGAAGGAGAAGTTCGTTCAGATTTTTGTGCCTACGAACACGCTGAAGTCGTTTCTTCAATTTCTGAAGAGTAGCACAATACACGTCAGAGTTGATCGTTTGATCATGGGGAAGGACATCGAACAGAATAACCACTTCAGCGTCCCAGAAGACTGTAACCATGACTTTACCGGCTGAGGGTATGGCTTTAAACTTTTTCTTGGTAGGGGAGTGGGTGTGGCGCTACTCCATTGATTGCCGTTTTGTTTCAGGCTCGAAGTGATGAACCCATGTTTCATCGCCTGTAACAATCTTTGACAAGAAATTGTCACCCTCAGCCACATGACGAGCAAGCAATTCCGCACAGATGGTTCTCCTTTGCTCTTTATGGTGTTCGGTTAGACAACGAGGGACCCAGCGGGAACAAACCTTTGAATATCCCAACTGGTGAACAATTGTGACAGCACTACCAACAGAGATGTCAAGTTGAGCACTAAGTTGTTTGATGGTGATCCGTCGATCATCTCGAACGAGTGTGTTCGCACGCTCCGCCATTGCAGGAGTCACAGCTGTGCACGGCCGACCCGCACGCGGGAGATCAGACTGTCTTGCTTGACCTTGCGGCGATGATGACACACGCTTTGCCCAACGACTCATCGTGCTTTTGTCCACTGCCAGATCACCGTAGACATTCTGCAAGCGCCTATGAATATCTGAGATGCCCTGGTTTTCCGCCAAAAGAAACTCGATCACTGCCCGTTGTTTGCTGCGCACATCCGTTACAGACGCCATTTTAACAGCTTCGTACAGCGCTGCCACCTGTCGGAAGTGAATGAAACTATACGAGACGAAGCGGGAATGTTTGAAAATATGCCACAAGAAATTTCCGGTTTTTTCAACCAAAATTGGCCGAGAAAAAAAATGTGTTGCATTACTTATTGAACTGCCCTCGTATAAAAAGGGGAAGTGGTACACAAGGTACTCGTACATTCTAACACACGCAGTTATTTTTAGACAACATAGTTATGTGGAGATAACAGCGATTAGTTTACCTATAATCAATTATTCAAAATGGCAGTCACAACGCATTACTTATTTTGCCGCCAACCAGTTTCAACCCGCGATGGGGTCATCTTCAGGGCAATTTACACCATTTGGTCGCTCGCTGGAGTCGTCACCCTGCCTGTGCACGGTTACCAACCCCATCGCGGGTTGAAACCGGTTGGTGGCAAAATAAATAATGCGATTGTGACTGTCATTTTGAATAATTGGCACGCATTTATATTGCTTAGGGAGAGTGTGTGAGCTGGAATCTTTCTAATTACCTTCATGGTCTTTTCGCATAGTATAAGTGGTAGGAATCAATATGTTGATTGAGACCACAAGGCACTTTGGTTTTCGGAATTTCAGTAGGAAACCACACCGTTATAAACAAAGCCTCTCCTGCACCGTCTGCCACTAGTGGCGGATGAGAGTCACCGTAACGCCTTCGTGTCCGACGGCAGCGTTCTGAAACAAATGGGCGGTCCTCCAGTGCAGGAGGATTGGAGAAAAATAGTATGTTTCCTTTCAAAACACAAGAATTACTGTTAATTACACAATTTAAGACGAAATAGAACGTTCAGTCAAAATAATTTATTGTAAGTAAAGAGATGTTACACTGTCTGATCTAAAGTATACGAACACACCTATGTAAAGCGGAATCGACCACTCGATGGACCCGCTAGTACAACAGGAGTCGGGGAGTATAGCGTTGAGAGAGGAGAAGCGGTAACGGCAGAATTGGTCGGACACGAGAGCTCATTCACTAGAAAGTAGACTATTCACTTGATGTCACTTGAGCAACAAATCCATCAGGGACATTTCTAAAGCCGCCCAAGTCGACTTTTGGCGATGCGATTGTGAAGTGGAAAGTCGAAGCAACAACCACAGCTAAACCAAAGCTAGGAAGGCGTTATGTACTGAGGGACAGGGACCGTCGAACACTGTAGAGAGCGGTTAGAAAAAATCGCGTGAAATCAATGGAAAGAATCACTCGTGATTATCCAAGCGGTATCAGCAGTCCAGGTGGCACAATGGCTATGTGCGGGGAGTTAAATAAAGTGGGCTGCAACGGCAGAGCAGCTCTTCGTAAGCCGAACATTTCTGCGAAGCGACGCTTGAGATAGTGCAGAGCAACACACCTGGACTGTTGATGAATGGAAGCGAATTATGAATCACGGTACACCCTGAGCAATCCGACGGAAGGATTTCGGTTTGGAGAACGTATGGAGAACGTTACCAGCTATCACGTACACTATGTGATCAAAAGTATCCGGACACCCTCCAAAAACGTACGTTTTTCGTAGTAGATGCATTGTGCTGCCACCTACTGCCAGATAGTCCATATCAGCGACATCAGTAGTCGTTAGGCATCGTGAGAGAGCGGAATGGGCGCTCCGAGGAACTCACGGACTTCGAACGCGGCCGGGTTATTGGATGTCACTTGGGTCAAACGTCTGTACGCGAGATTTCCACACTCCTAAACATCCCTAGGACCACTGTTTCCGATGTGATAGTGAAGTGAAAACGTGAAGGGACACGTACAGCACAAAATCGTACAGGCCGACCTCGTCTGTTGACTGATAGAGACTGCCGACAGTTGAAGAGGGACGTAATGTGTTATAAGCACATATCTATCCAGACTATCACACAGGGATTCCAAACTGTATCAGGATCCACTGCAAATACTACGACAGTTACGCTGGAGTGGAGAAAACTTGGATTTCATGGTCGAGCGGCTGCTCATAAGCCACACATCACGCCGGTAAATGCCAAACGACGCCTCGCTTGGTGCAAAGAGCATAAACACTGGACGATTGAACAGTGGAAAAATGTTGTGTGGAGTGACGAATCACGGTACACAATGTGGCGATCCCATGGCAGGGTGTGGGTATGGCGAATCCCCGGTGAACGCCATCTGCCAGCGTGTGTAGTGCCAACAGCAAAATTCCGAGGCAGTGGTGTTATGGTGTGGTCGTGTTTTACACGGAGGGGGCTTGTGTCCCTTGTTGTTTTTTGTGGCACTATCACAGCACAGGTCTACATTGATGTTTTAAGCACCTTCTTGCTTCTCACCGCTGAAGAGCAATTCGGGGACGGCGATTGCACCTTTCAACACGATCGAGCACCTGTTCATAATGCACGGCCTGTGACGGAGTGGTTACACTACAATAACATTCCTGAAATGGACTGGCCTGCACAGAATCCCGACTTTAACGCAGTGGATGACGTTTGGTGTGATTTAAAACGTCGACTTTGCTCCAGATCCCAGTGTCCAGCAACTCCATCTTGTCTGGTGTCGGCTCTCGAGAAAAAAAGTCTGTCGCTCCTTCAGAGACATTCAGAAACCTTAGTGAAGGTGACGCCAGCGGAGTTCAAGACGAAAACCTGAAGAATGGCCACACCACATTTATTGACCACTAATAGGTGCTCAGATACTTTCGTTCAGATAGTACCGCTTCCTACACAACTTGATGATATACGAGGTGTGTTCAAAAAATTCCGGAACTCTATGCACAAAATTTTTCTACGCATACCTTTTACTTAATTTGCATGGTCTCCTTCAAAATACTCTCCTCCACAATTGGTACACCGCTCCCAAAGCCGTTTCCAACGCCTGAAGCAGTTTTGGTACGCCTCTTGCTGGATCGCGTGAAGAGCCGTCTGCGTATGTTCTTTTATATCGTCTATCGTTGCAAATCTTCGTCCTTACAACAAAGTTTCCAACTTTGAGACAGGTCTGGAGAGTACGGAGGATAAGGCAGCATAGCGGTATCGTTTTGTGTGTAATAATGAGCCACCAACAGGGTTGAAGGTGCGGGTGTTTTATCGTGACGCAAGAGCGATGAATTGTCTTGCGATATTTCAGGCCGTTTCCTTCTCACATTTTCTTGCAGGCGCCGAAATAGGTTCCGATACTACCATCGATTAACAGTTTGTCGCTGTAGCACGAATTCATGGTGAAGTAATCCTTCAAAGTCAAAGAAAACTATCATGATGGCTTTGATATCTTACCTGACCGAACGAGCTTTTCTTGGTTTTGGGGAACCTTTCCCGACCCATGGTGAAGACTGAACCTTGGTTTCAACATCATAACTGTAGACCCACGTCTCATCACCAGTTATAATTCTCTTAAGGAACATCTCGTTCTCATTTGCGCGATCCAAAACATCTTCACAAATTGCGAGGCGAAGGTCTTTTTGATCTTGACTCGTGAACCATGCGACGAACTTGGCTGCAACACGACACATTCCAAGATGCTATTTCAAGATTTCGGGACGTGTTACTACAGAAATGTTACATTCTGCAATCTCTCGGACGGTCAGTCTTCGATAAGCACGCACAATGCGCACGCGTTGCTCCTCTAACTCTGTCGTCTAGAAATTCGCAAACTGTGCGACGCAACATTCTCAATATATCACTGAACAATAACTAACAACATTGAAACTTCCGGCAGTTAAATATTAAACACAGGAGTGTGCAGGGACGCCAACCGCATTTCTCTCGAACATGCTACTCAATCGAAACTACCAATGTTCTGGAATTTTTTGAACAGAGCTCGTACAAATGGATGTTTCAGGCAGTACCAGGGATACTTCGAAAAACACGCGCCTGCTGTTGCTTTTGTTAATTGTCGCGTAATTTCTGTCAGCCATCATCGGGGCCTTACTGCTTAGCGGTGAAGAACCATTAAACGAGTTACAGTGGTTTAATTAGATCCCTTAGCCAATTCCCGGTTGTTTGAGGTTCTGCCCATGAAGACCTCAGATCTTTATAATAACACTACAGCGAATTGGGAGTGGGTCAGACTAGTTTCCAATTGCGAGGGCGTTAGTAGTTCTAGCACTTACCATTCAGTCCAGAGAAACCTTCAGAAAACGTCCATCGGAAATGGAGCTATGTTCAACTTATATCCGGGACAATCCACCACAGACAGAAGTACGGTATGGAGATAACTAGTTTTCTGTTGAAGTATTTAGGAGCATCAACTCCATTTTCAAATGTCACATAGATGTTTTCAGTCGTTACGTGACCCTCGGTTCATCATCTTGATTTTGTCATAAAATATTCGTTTTGCACTGGTGACGAACACCTGCACCTGCTCTCATTCTGCAAATAGTCTAATGTGTTTCTGACAATACAACATGCCTCACATTAAAATCATCTGAAAGTTAAGTGAAAATGATCAACATTTTCGCCAAGCGAAAGACGAGTATTTTGGGGCAAATGAAGGAGATAGTGAAGCAGATCTGACATCCAAACGCGTCAACGTAGATTTTCGAAATTTAGTTGTAGATAAAAAAAACCGTTGAATTTAAAAACAAAACGAAATATTTAAATGAAGATAGTGTATTACTAGTAAAAGTATCGTTAACCTAGAAACTACAAACACCTCATTAGGAACGTAAAAAAATATGGTGGTCTAATGTGTGTGAATGTACGTGCGCGCTCTTAAGGCAGTAATGTCGATGATCTGCTCAAAAAATTGAGCAGTGTATTGGTGCCCTGCGAATTTCAGCAACACAATGTCGTCGTAAGACTTCCGACTGATTTTATTCGTGTCGTATAAGTGTAAACAACATGTGCAACCGTTCAACCAGTTGTGTGCACCTGGGAGTGAGAGGCGCTTCAGTCGGCTTATCTTGAGTTTTTATTGTAATATTTCACAAGGACGTGCTGAATCACTGGACATTGTATGTACAACTCTCTTGAAATCATTCACGGTGCGATGCGCGGTCCTTAATCACCAATGCGTGTTTCTAATAACCTCCGTGGGAGGCCAACCGCTATAGTATCGTGGTCGGGTAGAAGCGTTAAGTAGTGGATGGGTGGCCTAGTGTCAGAAGTCGTAACGGAGCGAAATCTCTGAATCAAGTACTCAAGACATTCTCCAGAATATTTTGAAGAAGATTGTTGTGCACACCCTGCCTACTGAACTAGAACAGCGACCGTGCCGCGACGGATGCGACCGTGCGTGACGGATGAACACACTGACGGCGCAACCGACATTCAAAGCCTGTGTGGCACGCGTGTTGAAGAAAATCCCAAAGAAGGACTTTTGTGACAGTTTCACACAGTTGTATTAACGGTCAGTGTGATATTCTGAAGTGGAGAGCGACTATGCAGAACATCTGAAGCATTAAAATCATCATATTAACTTTTACCTCCGTTTATTAATCCAGTCTCGATTGCTTTTGGACTGTCGGGGTACACTACTCACGACGATAAAGAACTAGCTTGGTCCAGTCATCCTGGGGTTAGCGGGTCCACCACCACTTACTGGTACACTACGTAGTAGGTGCAGGACTTCCCGGAAACAGTAGTGGGTGGTTAAGATATTTACGACATGGAATGCCAAAGCAGACCAGCGTGCGACGCCGTGTCACGCAAACACACTGCGGAACCACGCCCGGGGCGGTTGTCCACGTAGAATGTTGGCCAGCGCGTGCTGCAGAAGCGAGTTAACTGCGGTGTGCTGGGCAGCCGACCGCGCCCACTGTCACTCAGCGTGCCGCTAAAAACTGCCACACCTACAGCTACACCTGCGTGACCAACCGCCGCACTTCCTTCTCATGCCAACTGACACCGCAATGGGGAAGGTGGGAAAAAGTTACCCCCCTAAGGGAAAATTAATTTTCGCCAAACCATGATTACTGATAGAAACTTGTAGCGTACACAGTTTCAATCTACATATTACAAGGCGTGACACCAAATACCTTCTAACACAAATAAACGATTCATAGGATGGAATTAGCCGAATGGGATGCAAATCGGTAGATGTGATGTACATAAACACACAATTACAATTTCAAAGAACTGGATGATTTATTCAAGAGAAAGAGCTTCATAAATTTAGCAAGTCAATCACGCGTCGGTCCACCTCTGGGCCTTACGCAAGCATTTATTCGGCTTGGCATTGATTGGCAGAACTGTTGCATGTTCTCCCGAGATATATACACTACTGGCCATTAAAATTGCTCCACCAAGAAGAAATGCAGATGATAAACGGGTATTCATTGGACAAATATATTATACTAGAATTGACATGTGATTACATTTCCGCAGTTTGGGTGCATAGATCCTGAGAAATCAAATGGTTCAAATGGCTCTGAGCACTATGGGACTCAACTCCCGAGGTCATTAGTCCCCTAGAACTTAGACTAGTTAAACCTAACTAACCTAAGGACGTCACAAACATCCATGCCCGAGGCAGGATTCGAACCTGCGACCGTAGCGGTCTTGCGGGTTCAGACTGCAGCGCCTTTAACCGCACGGCCACTTCGGCCGGCTGAGAAATCAATATCCTGAACAACCACCTCTGGCCGTAATAAAGGCCTTGATACGCCTGGGCATTGAGTCAAATAGAGCTTGGATGGCGTGTACAGGTACAGCTGCCCATGTAGCTTCAACACGATACCACAGTTCATCAAGAGTAGTGACTGGCGTATTGTGACGAGCCAGTTGCTCGGCCACTATTGACCAGACGTTTTCAATTGGTGAGAGATCTGGAGAATGTTCTGGCCAGGGTAGCAGTCGAGCATTTTCTGTATCCAGAAAGGCCCGTACAGGACCTGCAACATGCGGTTGTGCATTATCCTGCTGAAATGTAGGGTTTCGCAGGGATCGAATGAAGGGTAGAGCCACTGGTCGTAACACATCTGAAATGTAACGTCCACTGTTCAAAGTGCCGTCAATGCGAACAAGAGGAGACCGAGACGTGTAACCAATGGCACCCCATACCATCACGCCGGGTGATACGCCAGTATGGCGATGACGAATACACGCTTCCAATGTGCGTTCGCCGCGATGTCACCAAAAACGGATGCGACCATCATGATGCTGGAAACAGAACCTGGATTCATCCGAAAAAATGACGTTTTGCCATTCGTGCACCCAGGTTCGTCGTTGAGTACATCATCGCAGGCGCTCCTGTCTGTAATGCAGCGTCAAGGGTAACCGCAGCCATGGTCTCCGAGCTGATAGTCCATACTGCTGCAAACGTCGTCGAACTGTTCGTGCAGATGGTTGTTGTCTTGCAAACGTCCCCATGTGTTGACTCAGGGATCTAGACGTGGCTGCACGATCCGTTACAGCCATGCGGATAAGATGCCTGTCATCTCGACTGCTAGTGATACGAGACCGTTGGGATTCAGCACGGCGTTCCGTATTACCCTTCTGAACCCACAGATTCCATATTCTGCTAACAGTCAGTGGATCTCGACCAACGCGAGCAGCAATCTCGCGATACGATAAACTGCAATTGCGATAGGCTACAATCCGACCTTTATCAAAGTCCTTACACGAGGCATCACAACGTTTCACCAGGCAACGCCGGTCAACAGATGTTTGTGTATGAGAAATCGGTTGGAAACTTTCCTCATGTCAGCACGTTGTAGGTGTCGCCACCGGCGCCAACCTTGTGTGAATGCTCTGAAAAGCTGATCATTTGCATATCACAGCATCTACTTCCTGTCGGTTAAATTTCGCGTCTGTAGCACGTCATCTTGGTGGTGTAGCAATTTTAATGGCCAGTAGCGTATTATCAAACTCTGTTCAACTCGTACATTATATTGTCAAAATCCTGAGGTAGTTGGAGGGCCCTGCTCAGAATGCTCCAAACATTCTCAATTCGGGAGAGATGCGGCGACCTTGTTGACCAGGTAGGTTTTGGCAAGCGCGAAGATTAGTAGAAACTCTCGCCGTGTTAGGGTGGGCATTACCTCGCATGCAGCAGTTGTGAGTTACATCGTGATCTACTTTGCCTGTTTTTCCAGACGGAGAGATGTCACCGAGTTTCCTTGCTGTCTACATCTGTTGAAAAAGTTTGAGTTCTGAAAAGTCTAAGCAACGGAGGAAATTCTGATGAAAAGTGTCACCTGACACTGTGAGCTGAAGACAATTTATCAGATATTCTGCATTATAAAGTGGTAGAAGAGCGTGGAAAGTACATCTATGATACGTTCTGGGAATTATTTGGTAAAGACATCAGTGTACAAGCCTACTCTTCCAAGCAAGCAGGGTTCTGACTGTGTCGACCATTAATGATCATAACGTAATCCGTCAAAGTGCCGTTAGGTATGCCTTTACCGGAAATCCAAATGGTAAAGCCGGCGACAGTAAAAGAGCGCAATGTGGAAGGAAGAAAGATCAATGTTGAACGTTTCGTCGGCATCGAGATCATTAGAGACGGAGCTCAGGTCACTATTATATGCTCGATATGCAGCCAGAAGATCCGAAAATCTATTAAGAAATTAAGACTCAAAACAGAGAAGTTTTAGTTCATTAGGCCACACAACAGACATCGTGGACGGCTAAGACAAGATGGAATGATGCAGAGTGTTACATTACAGCCTTGTCTGGCGATTGGTGCAGCTCACATACAGTTGTGATACAATCTGGAGCATGCAAGTGTAGCTTTCGTGGTGCTATCGTGACGCCACTAAGGCTTTCCTTTCACTTGAGTCTAACACGCCACTTGATGCAAATCTTAACAGCTATACCAGAATTGACAAGCATTTGACCTTAAAGGTAAATTCTCTTTGCAGAATGCAAGGTACCCGTATCCGTCACTTTCATTCGTCACTGTGCATGTAGGATGCAGATGAAATCGGAGACCATCTTACCAGCTGTATGAAAATATTGCACGCAGATCAGCTGGCCGAAGTGGCCGTGCGGTTAAAGGCGCTGCAGTCTGGAACCGCAAGACCGCTACGGTCGCAGGTTCGAATCCTGCCTCGGGCATGGATGTTTGTGATGTCCTTAGGTTAGTTAGGTTTAACTAGTTCTAAGTTCTAGGGGACTAATGACCTCAGCAGTTGAGTCCCATAGTGCTCGGAGCCATTTGAACCATTTGAACCACGCAGATCATGATGTAATCAGATAGTGTTATACTACGTAGTTCAAGACTTCATAGTACGCCAAACATACAACAACATGTGGTAGAACCTTCTTTCGTTCTCACCCAAGTGTAAAAAAAAAAAAAAAAAAAAAAACCTTTAGGGACGTGATGTAGAACCACCTTCTTGCGTGGGGCAATACTATTTCCTTTTCCTTACTTTTTCATCATTCGTCTGATTGGTTTCGTTAGACCCACCACAAATGCCTCCCTTGTACTTATATCTTCATCTCAGAGTATCAGTTACGTGTAACATCCTTAACTGTTTCTTCGACATATTCTAATATCAGTCTTTCCCTACAGCTTTTACAGTCAAAAACTCTGAAGTACCATGGACGTTATTCCCTAATATCTTAACTCACGTCCTGTCATCCTGTCCCTCCTTCTAGCCAGTGTTTTTCATCTGTTCCTTTCATCGCCAGTTCTGAGGACCACCTCCTCGTTCCATAACATCACCAGTCCACCTAATTTTCAACATCCACCTACAGTACCACAGCTCAAACGCTTCGGTTCTCTTAGTTTCTGGTTTTCCCACAGTTCATGACTCAGTGCCATTCGTTGCTATGCTCCACACTATATTCTCAGAAATATCCTCTTACAATAAGGGCCATATTTAACACTCGGACTTCTTTTAGCCAGAAATACACTCTTTGTCTGTGCTAATCTGCTCTTGATATACTTGTTGCTTCGTCCGCCATATGTTATTTTGCATCTAAGGAATCATCTGAACTACTAACTGGAACTACTAACTGGGATATCCACTATCGGAGCCACTGCAGCCTTAGATAACTTCAAACGCACCTCATTCTTTCTTAGTACCTCACCTCTTTCTATGTTGATTCTTCTGGATGATTCTCTTAAACCTCAGACTACTCTGACAAAGGGTATCAAAGGCAATGATTCAAAGGAATCACACATTGAGTATGTAAACACTGAGCGCACAGAAACTGTATCTGGTTTGCTGATATAGTCATCTGATGTTTTGGGAATAGTACTTCAGCAAACAATGGTACAAACACAAGGACGGTGTCCATTATATCGTTTAGAACAATTAACTAAATTGCAGCGGGGTCTTATCGAAAAACAAGACCAAGTACTCGTCTAGATCTCTGTGCAGATCAATCTCAGTAATAGGATGAATTGCCAACACACTATTCGTGTAGTACGCTACGTCACTCCGAAGAATGCTGGCAACCAATGCTTACCGTAGCACTTGTTTTATATGAAAAGGATTTTCTGGCTTTAGAAATTTAAAAAAAGGAATATCTTTGGTTTTAGAACTGTTCGATTCACATGTTTTCACTTTGGCTGGCACCATACTCGCATTTGTCACATAGCATTTTGATCACCGTACTGTCACAATATTATGCCCAATTTCATTCCACAACCGATTTTGGCGCACAAGCTAATTTGAGGCCTTGTAGTATATGTCATAATAAGGCATACCATGACGTGTTGTACTTGACACTCTCACCAAGTCTGCACAAGTGACCAAGGGCTGGAGAAAGTGCGTTCTCGCTCGAATCGTTATGCTTAACTCATTTGGCTAAATTGTAAATGTTTCCGGCAGACGTCTGTGGCCAGCATGGGTGTTGTATAATGTTGGTCAGAGTTCATTGCACGATTTTTTATCGAAGTGTTGTGGAATGCAACAACACATAAAAATTATGATTTTTTAGTGGCTACTAGTTTTTAAATAAAAATTCGACAATGGAATAGAAAGAGTTGTCCAGGGGAATTGATTTTGGGTTACAATTGAAACTTGCTGTGGTACCTGTAAGATATTTTATGTAAGTGCGAAAATGATGAAAATTTCTGTTGCTGCATACTGAATTCCTTTCTGATAGATTTAAAACTGTTTACTAAGTTAATTTTTTCCTTCTAGTGTTATAGGCATTGACATTACTGTTCTTCTCAAATTGTGACGCATTAGTTATGACGAATTTTATGGTGCAGTTCAAATGCCTAACTCCTTGAAAAGGTACCTACGTAGCGAAAGCGGTGAACACCACGTATCATTCAGATTGCTCGCTTCTGCATAATCAGTACTTTGCTTCTAAGTTACGACTTACCCCAAAAATTATTCAGTAAGACATTATTGAGTGGAAATATGCAATATATATCACGAGGTAGATTTTCTAGAACTAGCAATTCTACGATCAGCTAAGATAGCTGAATCTAATTGTTTGAGACGCTCAGTAACATGGTTGTTCCACTTTAAGTTATCATCAACACACACACGCAAAAATATGGAGCATACTGCCCTGTTTACTGACTCCTGCTCATGTGCTACATTAATTGTTACTACGATTGGTTGAAAATAGAACTGAATATAGTGAGTTCTCAAAACTTAGAGAGACCATTTTAAGAGAATCACCTCGTAATTTGAAAAGCATGACACAGATCTGTAAATCCATGGTATTGGTGGTAAGTTGAGAAAACTGTCCCGAAACACACTTGCTACAAAACGCCACTGTTTCCTGCGCGTCAAAACTCCACTGTTTCCTACACATGTACCCCGACATCAATGTTGGATATGATCACTATGCACACGTACACAGGCCGCACAACGGGTTGGCATATTCTAGATCAGGTGGCCGAGCAGTTGCTGGGGTATAGCCTCCCATTCTTGCACCAGTGCCTGTCGGAGCTCCTGAAGTGTCCTAGGGGTTTGAAGACGTGCAGCGATATGTCGACCGAGAGCATCCCAGACGTGCTCGATGGGGCTTAGGTCTGGAGAACAGGCAGGTCACTCCATTCACCTGATATCTTCTGTTTCAAGGTACTCCTCCACGATGGCAGCTAGGTGGGGCCGTGCGTTATCATCCATCAGGAGGAAAGTGGGACCCACTGCACCCCTGAAAAGGCGGACATAATGGTGCAAAATGACGTCCCGATACACTTGACCTGTTACAGTTCCCCTGTCAAAGACATGCAGGGGTGTACTGGCACCCATCATAATCAAACCCCACACTATCAAACCACGACCTCCATACAGGTCCCTTTCAAAGACATTAAGGGGTTGGTATCTGGTTCCTGGTCCACTCCAGATGAAAACCCGGCGAGAATCACTGTTGAGACTATACCTGGACTCGTCCGTGAACATAACTTGGGCCACTGTTCCAATGACCACGTATTGTGTTCTTGACACGAGGCTTCACGGGCTCTCCTGTGGCCAGGAGTCAGTGGAATGCACCTTGCAGGTCTCCGGGCGAATAAACCATGTCTGTTCAGTCTTCTGTAGACTGTGTGTCTGCAGACAACTGTTCCAGTGGTAAGGTCCCGAGCAAGGCTACCTGCAGTACACTGTGGCCGTCTGCGGGCACTGATAGTGAGATATCGGTCTTCTTGTGGTGTTGTACACTGTGGACGTCCCGTACTTTCGCCCCTGGACACGTTTCCTGTCTATTGGAATCGTTGCCATAATCTTGAGATCACACTTTGTGGCACACGGAGAGCCCGTGCTACGACCTGCTGTGTTTGACCAGCCTCTAGATGCCCTAGTATTCTAGCCCTCATAACGTCATCAATGTGTGTTCTTTGAGCCATTGTCAACACACAATCACCATTAGCACGTATGGAAACGTCTGCACATTTACTCTCTGCAACGTACTCTGACGTGCAACAGCACACTTCTGCGTATGTGGACTGCTGCCAGTGCCACCGTGCGACGACCGCAGGTCAAATGCACCGCATGGTCATACCCCGAGGTGATTTATATTCGCGAACCGCCCACCAGAGCTTGTTTCACCATGTATCAGCATTACCCTTAATTTATGAGCGTGAGTGTATATATACATGTTGGTACCGTGATGTTACAAACTCTCAGGGATGATGGATGAGGGTAAATGTATCAATTTCAGATAAGGGACCCTGGTCTGGAAACGACCAAGTTGAAAGTTATATGCGAAAATCGTACTGATACCTCAGACAGTGAGACAGATGTACCGGTATTGCTGCTGCTGCTGCTGCTGCTGCTGCTGCCGAGATTGTACGGTAGGGAACACTCAGAGATGGTAATATGGACCAACACATGAGAAAATGCTCAGTATACATCGGTTCTAAAACGCATACCGGAAGACCTACGCCCACTTGCTCACTAGAAGTAGTTTCCGTAAGAGGGTCCCTTACCTGAAATTGATTTACCCTTCTCTATCATTCCTGGAAGTTTGTAACAATCACGGAAGCACTCTGTATAGAAGGAGTAAGTGTGGATCCTGTGGGACTCCCTCTGTGATTTCTTCCCAGTCAGTAGAATTTGTGTTGTGTTTATGTTGTTACTGACGCTGATGGTGAAATAAGAAAGAGATGTGCTACCAAGACTATTGTTTCCATCCGACAGACGCATCACTATTTACAGTGTGACACGTACTCACTCTAAGATTTAGAACCGAAGACAGATTTTGGTACAAAGTCTGTTGATCAAAATCACTGCTGATCACCTATCTTCCTCTTGGGAGCCAAAATCTCGTGATAATTACACTACTGGTCATTAAAATTGCTACACCAAGAAGAAATGCAGATGATAAACGGGTATTCGTTGGACAAATATATTATACTAGAACTGACATGATTACATTTTCACGCAATTTGGGTGAATAGATCCTGAGAAATCAGTACCCAGGACAACCACCTCTAGCCGTAATAACGACCTTGATACGCCTGGGCATTGAGTCAAATAGAGCTTGGATGGCGTGTACAGGTACAGCTGCCCATGCAGCTTCAACACGATACCACAGTTCATCAAGAGTAGTGACTGGCGTATTGTGATGTTCCAGTTGCTTGGCCACCATTGAACAGACATTTTCAATTGGTGAGAGATCTGGAGAATGTGCTGGCCAGGGTAGCAGTCGAACATTTTCTGTATCCAGAAAGGCCCGTACAGGACCTGCAACATGCGGTTGTGCATTATCCTGCTGAAATGTAGGGTTTCGCAGGGATCGAATGAAGGGTAGAGCCACGGGTCGTAACACATCTGAAATGTAACGTCCACTGTTCAAAGTGCCGTCAATACGAACAAGAGGAGACCGAGACGTGTAACCAATGGCACCCCATACCATCACGCCGGGTGATACGCCAGTATGGCGATGACGAATACACGCTTCCAATGTGCGTTCACCGCGATGTCGCCAAACACGGATGCGACCATCATGATGCTGTAAACAGAACCTGGATTCATCCGATAAAACGACGTTTTGCCATTCGTGCACCCGTTCGTCGTTAAGTACACCATCGCAGGCGCTCCAGCCTGTGATGCAGCGTCAAAGGTAACCGCAGCAACGGTCTCCGAGCTGATAGTCCATACTGCTGCAAACGCTGTCGAACTGTTCGTGCAGATGGTTGTTGTCTTGCAAACTCAGGGATCGAGACTTGGCTGCACGATCCGTTACAGCCATGCGGATAAGATGCCTGTCATCTCGACTGCCAGTGATACGAGGCCGTTGGGATCCAGCACGGCGTTCCGTATTACCCTCCTGAACCCAGCGGTTCCATATTCTAACAGTCATTGGCTCTCGACCAACGCGAGCAGAAATGTGGCGATACGATAAACTGCAATCGCGACAGGCTACAATCCGACCTTTATCAAAGTCGGACACGTGGCATTACAACAACGTTTCACTAGGCAACGCTGGTCGACTGCTGTTTGTGCATGAGAAATCGGTTGGAAACTTTCCTCATGTCAGCACGTTGTAGGTGTCGCCACCGGTGCCAACCTTGTGTGAATGCTGTGAGAAGCCAATCATTTGCATATCACATCATCATCTTCCTGTCGGTTAAATTTCGCGTCTGTAACATGTCATCTTGGTGGTGTAGCAATTTTAATGGCCAGTGGTGTATTTTCACCACTTCCGAGTCGAGCCCAAACAGTTACTACCAGTTTCGGCTGTGAAAAAACTGAAGAAGTAGAAAACAAAAGCTTTTAATGCATTTGTGGAGATAGACAAACGCCTCGGCAAAAAGTGGAGTAAGCCTGTGACGACTAGGGATAAAGCAGATGTTTGGTGTTAACCGTTGTCTTGGGCCGCTCTTTTCTGGAAGTGACACAGAAAGCTGATGCGACAACTGTTACTAGCGTGGAGTTGGGTGGAATCTCCATCCCGACTTCGGCACCTTGGGACTTCTGCAAGGCATTTGAGGGGCATGCCTGAATGGTTCTTTCAACAAAGCCACAACCGGCTCGTATTCGCGACCTCGGCGGGCAGTGAGGTTCAACAGTGGCCCAGGGAGCGAATGCGGTGAGCGAGATGCGGGCCTGCAGTGCGCAGCGGCTGCTGGAAGCGGTCCACGCGCCACGGCGACGCCGGCGCTCAGCGCACTGCGACACTGCAGCCCACCTGCTGCTTCTCCGCTGGCCGTCTCCGACCCGCCCTCGCTCTGCTCAGCGGAATCAAAACGAATCTAAATAAGAGCAGCAGCGAGACTGTCAGTATAAGAGAGACAAGCAATGGCGCTTCTTGAACTAAAGTGCGCGTCATTTACGACGGCGGCCGAGTTTATGTTCGTTCTGCGCATCTGACGTCACAAAACACAGTCAGCCAATGAACAGAGAACGACGTTGCCAGAGCTCGACTGCAGTGCAGAGCACGGACGAGTGTCTTCAGTTTTTGAAACGTTCAGTCATAAATAAAGTAATTTAACAAAAGCAATGTCTTGATAGCAGACTTTCTATAAAAGAAAGCTTGGAAAAAGCATTCTTTATACCAACTGCTTCATATTCTATTAGTTAATTAAACCAAACGAGCAATAAGCCTCCTAATTCAGGCGATAGCATGAAAATTCATTCTCACCAACTGCTTTTTTGCAATAAAGAACAGCGGTAATTGTTTATTTCCTATTGTACTTCGACGAAACGTGAGTAATTCATAGTCATACCAACAGTGTTTGTCGGTATTTTGTGTGAGTTTTTGAAGTACTCCAGCAATTTTGTTGATTGCCAAGCTGCGTGAGCCTAACAGTTCAACTGTTTGGCTGCTCAGCGAAAGGTTCAGAATTCAAATCTTGTTCGGTGCTTAATATTTTCTTTATTTAAAAACAATATTGAAGTGTCTTACTTCATGAATTTTATTCGTTTGAATGTAATTTTTTTAAAATTTCTAGTGGCAACTAAATTCGACCATACAGAAAGTATATGCTGTGGACTTTTACCTCTGTAAACTCTTCAAAATGTCACGCAATGGTTTACTACATTTAATGCTGCACAATAACTGCGTTGAACATCGAAACAAAATTAAGTCATTTATGGGGGGAAGGTATCAGTCAAGAAGATGTGTAAAAATCAAATTTTTGGGCCAAATAGTTTTTGTGAAATCGAATGATAAGTGGTTCAAAGCAGTCGGAACACCATGTGTCTGCACAGGCGAGCAGTGCAGTGATGACAAAATCGCGCACAGCTCGGAATGCGGGGAGCACGTCTCGGAAGCAGCGAATGGGATAATGCGGCTGCGCGCTCCCCCCTAAACGTAAGTTTGCGAACTATACTATACTATGGCGCTGCTACTCTTGGCGCGTGCAACTGGCAACGCAGCAATCTCACGCGTCTGGGCGGGCATGCGCGAGCCGCCAAGATAAAAGAATTGAACTATAGTTGGCGGCATGATGCAAGAGAAACACAAAAAGTTACATTGAACGACATTAAGAAATAATTAATGCCACGAAAGGTGAAGTGACAGCAGATTGCCGGAAGTCTAACTGTTACATTTAAAAGTAACTGCTACGGAGCGTGTATTATGGTGTACTACATGAGGCACGTGAGGCAATACTGACCCTACGACTTATCTTAGAAGAAAGGTTAATAAAAGGCAAACCTACGTTTCTAGCATTTTTGGACTTAGAGAAATCTTTTGACAGTGTTGACTGGAATACTCTCTTTCAAATTCTGAAGGTGGCAGGGGTAAAACACAGGGAGCGGAAGCCTATTTACAATTTGTACAGAAACCAGATGGCAGTTATAAGAGTCGAGGGACATGAAAGGGAAGCAATGGTGATGAAGGAAGTGAGACAGCGTTGTAGTCTATCCCCGATGTTATTCAAACTGTGTATTGAGCAAGCAGTAAAGGTAACAAAAGAAAAAATCGGAGTTGGAATTAAAATCCATGGAGAAGAAATAAAAACTTTGAGGTTCGCCGATGACACTGTAATTCTGTCAGAGACAGCAAGGGATCTGGAAGTTGAACGGAATGGACAGTGTCTTAAAAGGAGGATATAAGGTGAACATCAACAAAAGCAAAACGAGGATAATGGAATGTAGTCGAATTAAGTCGGGTGATGCCGAGGGAATTAGATTAGGAAATAGTAGTAGAAGACTGGCAATGGCAAGGAAAGCGTTTCTGAAGAAGAGAACTTTGTTAACATCGAGTATAATCTAAGTGTCAGGAAGTCGTTTCTGAAAGTATTTGTATGGAGTGGAGCCATGTATGGAAGTGAAATGTGGACAATAAATAGTTTAGACGAGAAAAGAATAGAAGAATTCGAAATGTGGTGCTTCAGAATAATGCCGAAGATTAGAAGGATAGATCACATAACTAATGAGGAGGTATTGAATAGAATTGGGGAGAAGAGAAATTTGTGGCACAACTTGACTAGAAGGGATCGGTTGGTAGGACATGTTCTGAGGCATCAAGGGATCACCGATTTAGTATTTGGGGGGGGGGGCGGGGGGGCAGCGTGGACGATAAAAAATCGCAGAGGGAGACCAAGAGATGAATACACTAAGCAGATTCAGAAGAATGTAGGTTGCAGTAAGTAATGGGAGGTGAAGAGGCTTGCAGATATAGTACGCGTATTTCCTTGCAGTTAATAAGCAATAAACGACCGACTATGTGCTTGGACATTAAACTGTATGTGACTGGACATTTAATCTCTATCACGTTCGAACATCGCACCATAAACAGTTCTGCATACATAGAAATTCACGAAACCGCTGTATTACAGGGACGCATCAGTGTACTTAGCTTCATCTATAATTTTAACGACGAATTCTGTATTACTGAAATCTATTTGTCACCCAAGAAAGTCAATAATGGTTCTTATCAAAATCAGCGAGAATACAGAGATTGCAGCATTACTCGCAGTCTTCATACGTCACGACGTAGAAGACAGTCTTTTGCATGTATCTTTGGGCATCGAAAAACGTTGACAGCAAATGTACATACCAACCAACACACAGCTTAAAGACTTCTTTGTCTCACGTTGGGGAAAAAACCTCCCTCATTTGTTAAACTAACTAAATATTTGATATGTATTGCTTACCTGGAATGCAGATGTTTAAAAAATAACAGATTTAATAACTGCCGCATTGTAGCTAGCAATAAGTCAAATGATAAAATATATAGGAAGCAGTAATAAACTAATCAAAGGCCTCCAGTATTATACTTGCAGTTAGTAGTAACAGTCATATTATGTAAAACTTCACAGGTGTCGATGTTGCGTATTTGAACTTTTATACACTAGTATGTGTGTTGTGAGTGCAGTACTGCTGCCGAAGTAAAGGTAAGTGCCGGTAAAACAATAACAATCGAAGCTCAGCGTTCCGAGCCAGACGGGCCAATCTGGACCGACCGACCGCCGTGTCGTTGCCCACCAATGGCATCATTCGAATGCGGTATGGAGAGGCTAAATGGCTCTAAGCACTATGGGACTTAACATCTGAGGTCATCAGTCCCCTAGAACTTAGAACTACTTAAACCTAACTAACCTAAGAACATCACACACATCCATGCCCGAGGCAGGATTCGAACCTGCGACCGCAGCAGCAGCGCGGTTCCCGACTGAAGCGCCTAGAACCGCTCGACCAGGTATGGAGATGCGTGGGTCAATATACCACTCTCCTGGTCATTGTCTGCTTTCTAAACCTTCCAGCCGCTACATCTTATTCAAATAGCTCCTTAATTGGCGTCATGAGGCTGAAAGTACCCTGTTCCAGCTGTTCCACCACGGAAAAATCCCTGGCGGTACCGGGAACAGATCCCGGGTCCTCCGCTTGGCAGCCAAGGTGACCACCGTCTTACGGAGGCTGGAAAAACGTTAATAAGGATGTCCAATAAAGTAACCACGATACAGATATCGTTACAATACAATATGACCATAAGGCTCTGCTACTGCCCCTCGCTATTGAATAACCAATAAGCTTGCGACATTGTAAAACGGAGCAAGGTGTTCGAAATACTTAGAAGAATAGGGGTAAGCTGTGCGGAAAGGCAGGTGATACGCAATATGTACAAAAACCAAGAGGGAACAATAGGAATGGAAGAGCAAGTAAGAAATGCTCAGGGTTGTAGACTTTCATCCCTACTCTTCAATCTATACATCAAAGAAATAATGAAGGAACTGCAAGACAGGTTCAAGAGCGGAATTAAATTCAAAATGCAAGGATATCAATGATAAGATTCACTGATAACTTTGCTATCCTTGAAGAAGAATTACATGATCTACTGAATGGAATGGTCAGATGAGTTCAGAATACTGATTGAGAGTAAATCAAGAAAGACTAAAGTAGTGAGAAGTAGCAGAAATGAGAACAGCGAGAATCTGAGCATCAGGATTGATGGTCACGAAGTAGATGGAGTTAAGGAATTCTGCTATCTGCACAGTGAAATAATCAATAATGGACAGGGCAAGGAGGGCATCAAAAGCAGACCAGCACAGGCAGCACGGGCATTCCTGGCCAAGAGAAGTCTGCTAGTATCAAACTTAGGACTTAATTTGCGGAATAAATTTATGAGAATGTACGTTTGGAGCACTGAGACTAAGGCTGTGGCAAAAGCGGAATAGAAGAGAATAGAAGCATTTGAGATGCAGTGGTACAGAAAAAGTTTGAAAATTAGGTGCACTAAAGGATTGAGGAAACTTCGCGCTAAACTGTAGAGGAAAACAGATCGGAATACATCCAGAAAATAATTGAGGACGTAGGTAGCAAGTGTTGTTCCGAGATGAAAAAGTTGGCACAGGAGAGGAAATCGTGACGGGCCGTACCAAACCAATCAGAAGATGATGAAAATATAGATGAAAACTGTTTTTAGGGACCATTGTTTGAAAATAAAAGAATTATTTTGTACTTACATTTAGAATATTTATTTTTCAATATTAAGCTCAATCATCTTTGCTATGCAAAAGTGCAGTCTCTTCAAGATCATTTGAGTTGTCTGCTATCTGTTTTCAGAGACTGAAAAATCTCTTAGTTGCATGATATGCAGCTTTGTTCGTTGTAAAACTGCATGATTAGTAGTACTGTATTGTAAATAGGACTCTGCTGTTATAATGTAGGAAATATTTTCTATTAAAAATATTATCATGTAATAATGTAAAATGCGCTTCTAAAACTAATTACACCCCTTCTAATTTACTAGCTTATACTCCGCTTGTGTAAACACAAGTAGCATTAAGTAGAATAGTGACCGCCTGTACACGATACTATCAGTTACCTAGGTTCCTTGTCTGTACACAGTACTATCAGTTACCGAAGTTCGAAAGAGGAGCTTCTCTGTTGTTCCTTCCTCATCTGCTGTTAGTATCTGTTAAGAAAGATGGAGACTCTAAAATTCTTTTACGGCTTACACTGGAATACTTCACAATCGTGTAGGACCGCGTTGAATCAACAGGAAACATTGAAAGTATACGAAGAGCTGTGGGAATTGTTTCTCGTATGTTTGATTGACGGGTAACTTAACAGAAATGCACTTGAAATAAGTAGTCCTTGTTTTCTTTGAATTCCACTTAGAAAATTTGGAAAAAACTATTTTCTGAGAGGAATATACAAATAGTTTCGTACTGGTCCAGCAGATACTATGAAAATAAAATTTGAAGATCAAGTCCCATCGACAACGACGTCTTTAAAGAGACGCGGAGGGTCATTCAGAGAAAGCTAGAGGAAAGAACAGGCGTGGTACTCCGGTATTAGCGTACAGTGATTTCATGAAACCATGGAGAACCTAAATAAGTAAGGCCGAAAAGCTTGCAAAACTAGAGTCCAGCTTCTCGACTACATCCCCATATAGCTCAGTCAAAATACACTGAAAGAGTTAAATACAAATGATCTTTCGTATTTCTTCATAGTAGTAACACTTGTTATGGTCATTCTATGGCCACAAAAACCTGATCTGGCAACCTGTACTCGCTGTGCTCTCACCATTTATTTTTAAAAAAATTATTTACGTAGCCACTGGAAAATGTGAACGTGAATGGCCGACACAGGAATCACTACGAATGCCTCGACTATATCTTCAGTGGTCTTTCTCACTGGAGACGAAAGATATTTTTGATGTTGCCAAATTGACGAGAATATGAGATGGTCGAAATATGAAACTACATACAGCACTATAACTGAGAATGAGGCAGCAAGAGTTGTGTTCCAAGTTCGCGAGTGGGCGTCTCTAGTTAGACTGTTCTACAGTTGCAGTAAATTGTGCTGTTTACACTGTTAAATGTCAAGTCTTCACTCTAACTTGTGAACCGCAAAATAAGCACGACGAATTATAAATTAACTGGGACGAAGTACGGGAGTTCATTAAGAATTATATTCGGTATTATCAGTTGCCGAAGCAACAATATTTCAAATGTTTCTGCAAAAAATGGAAATGCATGACACACAGCCACCACTGTGGGACTACATGAATTACATCGACGAAAGAGAGTTAGTTAGTCCCTCCAAAAAGCGTGATACTGAACTCTCTCATACCGTGTACTCTGCTGATAATGGGAACTACGTAAGCAATTCACTGCATTTTACAGTACAAAATTCTGTGTATTTTTCGCGCTGATACCACGACGTGAAGCTCAGAAATTTGATAGTCGACAAGAAAATTTCTGACTTAACGCACATAATATAAATGTGATGGAACGTTACAATACTACATTTGTAAATAGAGTGCAAAAAGGGCAGATTAGGGCACGAGACAAAATTTATGACGATTATTGGATATTATCATATAAAGCCGTTGAGAAATATTTGCACTGCAGGGAACATGACTGGAGAAATTCAGCTCTGATTGCTCCGGATATACGCATCTGAATCCATTGATACCAGGACCCATTATAAATAAGAAATATAATAAATAATTAGAAATTGGGTCTAAATTTAATTTCATACAAGCAATTCACAATACACATATTCCAATAGTTCAGTGATGTATTATGCTGCAAATAAGGTGACAACAGAGACTGGTCCTGGAATTATGAGGTATACCTATTACCTGAAATAGCACGGTTTACCATAGCCGCTACAGCGAATTACACACATGACGGCAAATAAACAACGACAATGATGATGATAATAATAATACGAGGGCAGTTCAATAAGTAATACAACACATTTTTTTTCTGAAACAGGGGTTGTTTTATTCAGCATTGAAATACACCAGGTTATTCCTCAATCTTTTAGCTACACAACACTATTTTTCAACGTAATCTCCATTCAATGCTACGGCCTTACGCCACCTTCAAATGAGGGCCTGTATGCCTGCACGGTACCATTCCACTGGTCGATGTCGGAGCCAACGTCGTACTGCATCAATAACTTCTTCTTCATCCGCGCAGTGCCTCCCACGGATTGCGTCCTTCATTGGGCCAAACATATGGAAATCCGACGGTGCGAGATCGGGGCTGTAGGGTGCATGAGGAAGAACAGTCCACTGAAGTTTTGTGAGCTCCTCTCGGGTGCGATGACTTGTGTGAGGTCTTGCGTTGTCATGAAGAAGGAGAAGTTCGTTCAGATTTTTGTGCCTACGAACACGCTGAAGTCGTTTCTTCAATTTCTGAAGAGTAGCACAATACACTTCAGAGTTGATCGTTTGACCATGGGGAAGGACATCGAACAGAATAACCCCTTCAGCGTCCCAGAAGACTGTAACCATGACTTTACCGGCTGAGGGTATGGCTTTAAACTTTTTCTTGGTAGGGGAGTGGGTGTGGCGCCACTCCATTGATTGCCGTTTTGTTTCAGGTTCGAAGTGATGAACCCATGTTTCATCGCCTGCAACAATCTTTGACAAGAAATTGTCACCCTCAGCCACATGACGAGCAAGCAATTCCGCACAGATGGCTCTCCTTTGCTCTTTATCGTGTTCGGTTAGACAACGAGGGACCCAGCGGGAACAAACCTTTGAATATCCCAACTGGTGAACAATTGTGACAGCACTACCAACAGAGATGTCAAGTTGAGCACTGAGTTGTTTGATGGTGATCCGTCGATCATCTCGAACGAGTGTGTTCGCACGCTCCGCCATTGCAGGAGTCACAGCTGTGCACGGCCGGCCCACACGTGGGAGATCAGACAGTCTTGCTTGACCTTGCGGCGATGATGACACACGCTTTGCCCAACGACTCACCGTGCTTTTGTCCACTGCCAGATCACCGTAGACATTCTGCAAGCGCCTGTGAATATCTGAGATGCCCTGGTTTTCCGCCAAAAGAAACTCGATCACTGCCCGTTGTTTGCAACGCACATCCGTTACAGGCGCCATTTTAACAGCTCCGTACAGCGGTGCCACCTGTCGGAAGTCAATGAAACTATACGAGACGAAGCGGGAATGTTTGAAAATATTCCAAAAGAAATTTCCGGTTTTTTCAACCAAAATTGGCCGAGAAAAAAATGTGTTGCATTACTTATTGATAATAATAATAATAATAATAATAATAAATAAAATCTGACTTACGGAGATAGATCTCAGAAACTCAGTATATTGCGTTATTTCATGCCATCCAAGGGGCTAAGAGCGCTTTTTTCAGTAACCATTAAAATAAACTTGAACACTTTGGAGGTAACGCGTGCGTTAGGCGAAGATTTCTGAGCATGTGTTTAGGTGAGTCATCAGTTTGCACAACATCTGCTTACTCTTTCGTGGCAGCGATGTGGCCTGCTGCAACTAGTCGCTGACCTTCGTGCGTAGAGCCTGAAGCGAGGCCAAGAATAAGTGTGCATCTGTATATCTTGCTTTGCTTTCTTTTGCCGAGTGATGGGAAGACGGTAAATACAATGCTGAATTTAGCTGCGCTGACTCTAGAATACAATATATTCCTTCCAGCCAAAGTACATACGCCCTGACCGAGCGAGGTGGCGCAGTGGTTACACTGGACTCGCATTCGGGAGGATGACGGTTCAATCCCGCGTCCGGCCATCCTGATTTAGGTTTTCCGTGATTTCCCTAAATCGCTCCAGGCAAATGCCGGGATGGTTCCTCTCAAAGGGCACGGCCGACTTCCTTCCCTGTCCTTCCCTAATCCGATGAGACCGATGACCTCGCTGTCTGGTCTCCTTCCCCAAACAACCCCCCCCCCCAAACATACGCCCCCCAAAACTAAAACAATTTAAAATATATTCTGTACATTGTAAATTACAGAACCACATATGTACACGATCATTTTACGCCTAACGTAGAGAAACTGGTACATAATAAATTTCATAGCGATAGGGGTACGAAAGAAAGAAAGAAAGAAAAGGTTATAGATATAAGAGAACTTTCAAACGGAGCGCCCGTACACAATAAATTGATACTGCAGAAACTGGACTCTTGAGTACCATTGACGCTTCGCCTGAGATTACAGATTCTCTCAACCATAAGTTATATTCACGAACTTTTATCGCCTTAAACGTTACTCATCCTCAAGTTTTATCCCAACGGAACAATGTTAACTTACATGCTACAACGGATATTCAAGATTCATGGGGGTATGTTATAACTAAGCAATTAAATAAAAGATAGTTTAGTTTTTTTGCCATACGCGTTTCGCTTCTTTTATTCATGAAACATCTTCAGTGGTCTGTAATACATATTTGTTTTATATATATATATTAAACCTGTTACGTAGTATTACAGATCACCGGATGTGCTTCATAAATAAAAGAGGCAAAACGCGTATGCATAAAAAACAAACTGCCTTTCATTTAATTGTAGGACGGAACATACCTCCACGAATTCGAAGCAACTCAGGAATGACGGAAAATGGAAAAAATGATGATATCCCAGACTTCTCTACATCACAGATACCTCTTCGTTACTTAACACCTCACTCATCTTGTATGGTACCCAACTGACGAACTTTATCTCGGATTTCACGAGTTGGTGAGGCATTTTTCGTCTTTCCAGTCTCATACAAGCTATTTTATTTGCAATTAAACGGGGACACATTCAAAACCTAAAGGAAGATTATGATTTTATGTACCTTTGACAACGAGGTCATTAGAGACAGAAAACTTTATTCGCTATCAAGATGTGTAAAGTCTCTCAAACGAGGCGCGTATCTATCCCATGAAGCACTTATTTTGAGCTGGTAACAAGCAGTTGTAGGGGAAGGAGTAGAAGAAAAGGTTACAGGACAATATGGGGTTGGGACAAGGAATGAAAGAAGAGAAAGACTAATTGAGTTCTGTAACAAGTTTCAGCTAGTATAGGCGAATACCTTGTTCAAGAATCACAAGAGGAGGAGGTATACTTGGAAAAGGCCGGGAGATACGGGAAGATTTCAATTAGATTACATCATGGTCAGACAGAGATTCCGAAATCAGATACTGGATTGTAAGGCGTACCCAGGAGCAGATATAGACTCAGATCACAATATAGTAGTGGTGAAGAGTAGGCTGAAGTTCAAGGCATTAGTCAGGAAGAATCAATACGCAAAGAAGTGGGATACGGAAGTACTAAGGAATGACGAGATACGTTTGAAGTTCTCTAACGCTATAGATACAGCAATAAGGAATAGTGCAGTAGGCAGTACAGTTGAAGAGGAATGGACATCTCTAAAAAGGGCCATCACAGAAGTTGGGAAGGAAAACATAGGTACAAAGAATGTAGCTGCGAAGAAACCATGGGTAACAGAAGAAATACTTCAGTTGATTGATGAAAGGAGGAAGTACAAACATGTTCCGGGAAAATCAGGAATACAGAAATACAAGTCGCTGAGGAATGAAATAAATAGGAAGTGCAGGGAAGCTAAGACGAAATGGCTGCAGGAAAAATGTGAAGACATCGAAAAAGATATGATGGTCGGAAGGACAGACTCAGCATACAGGAGAGTCAAAACAACCTTTGGTGACATTAAAAGCAACGGCGGTAACATTAAGAGTGCAACGGGAATTCCACTGTTAAATGCAGAGGAGAGAGCAGATAGGTGGAAAGAATACATTGAAAACCTCTATGAGGGTGAAGATTTGTCTGATGTGATAGAAGAAGAAACAGGAGTCGATTTAGAAGAGATAGGGGATCCAGTATTAGAATCGGAATTTAAAAGAGCTTTGGAGGACTTACGGTCAAATAAGGCAGAAGGGATAGATAACATTCCATCAGAATTTCTAAAATAATTGGGGGAAGTGGCAACAAAACGACTATTCACGTTGGTGTGCAGAATATGAGTCTGGCGACATACCATCTGACTTTCGGAAAAGCATCATCCACAAAATTCCGAAGACGCCAAGATCTGACAAGTGCGAGAATTATCGCACAATCAGCTTAACAGCTCATGCATCGAAGCTGCTTACAAGAATAATATACAGAAAAATGGAAAAGAAAATTGAGAATGCGCTAGGTGACGATCAGTTTGGCTTTAGGAAAAGTAAAGGGACGAGAGAGGCAATTCTGACGTTACGGCTAATAATGGAAGGAAGGCTAAAGAAAAATCGGGACACTTTCATAGCATTTGTCGACCTGGCAAAAGCGTTCGACAATATAAAATGGTGCAAGCTGTTCGAGATTCTGAAAAAAGTAGGGGTAAGCTATAGGGAGAGACGGGTCATATACAATATGTACAACAACCAAGAGGGAATAATAAGAGTGGACGATCAAGAACGAAGTGCTCTATTAAGAAGGGTGTAAGACAAGGCTGTAGCCTTTCGCCCCTACTCTTCAATCTGTACATCGAGGAAGCAATGATGGAAATAAAAGAAAGGTTCAGGAGTGGAATTAAAATACAAAGTGAAAGGATATCAATGGTACGATTCGCTGATGACATTGCTATCCTGAGTGAAAGTGAAGAAGAATTAAATGATCTGCTGAACGGAATGAACAGTCTAATGAGTACACAGTATGGTTTGAGAATAAATCGGAGAAAGACGAAGGTAATGAGAAGTAGTAGAAATGAGAACAGCGAGAAACTTAACATCAGGATTGATGGTCACGAAGTCATTGAAGTTAAGGAATTATGCTAACTAGGCAGCAAAATAACCAATGACGGACGGAGCAAGGAGGACATCAAAAGCAGACTCGCTATGGCAAAAAAGGCATTTCTGGCCAAGAGAAGTCTATTAATATCAAATACCGACCTTAATTTGAGGAAGAAATTTCTGAGGATGTACGTCTGGAGTACAGCATTGTATGGTAGTGAAACATGAACTGTGGGAAAACCGGAACAGAAGAGAATCGAAGCATTTGAGATGTGGTGCTATAGACGAATGTTGAAAATTAGGTGGACTGATAAGGTAAGGAATGAGGAGGTTCTACGCAGAATCGGAGAGGAAAGGAATATGTGGAAAACACTGATAAGGAGAAGGGACAGGATGATAGGACATCTGCTAAGACATGAGGGAATGACTTCCATGGTACTAGAGGGAGCTGTAGAGGGCAAAAACTGTAGAGGAAGACGGATTGGAATACGTCAAGCAAATAATTGAGGACGTAGGTTTCAAGTGCTACTCTGAGATGAAGAGGTTAGCACAGGAAAGGAATTCGTGGCGGGCCGCATCAAACCAGTCAGTAGACTGATGACAAAAAAAAAAAATTATTCTGGGTTCTTTGCAACACTGGTCTCCAGTGCGGGAAGAGCGGGCAGCAAATCCGAGTCCGATCTTTTGGACTTTGGTTTCTCGTGATTCTTCTAAATCAATTCCTGCGAATGCGGTGTTTGTGCAGTTGAAAAGTATACGGCCTATTTTCCTCCCTTTGCTAGTTCTACCCGACTCTAATGACTTTGTCGACGAAGGGGCATTAAATCCTGATCTTCCAATTTTCCAGCAGGTTCCTTGGTTCATCAAGAACACGTGTGGGATAAGTTTCGCTCATTTGTAATCTTTTCGCCTATTTTCTAATTTTCGAAAAAAGTTATACATTCCCAGTGGGATATGGAAAAGTAAATTGCTAGTGCTGTGACGTCCAGACGTTCCATGTAGAAGGGTTCCCTACCGATAGGCTTACAGAAGTACAGAACTGTTCAAAAAGAAGGGAGTTTAATACTTTATTCTTCGGAAACACAAAAAACAGAAATGGGATTCCAACAGGATTAACTTGCCAGAAAAATATTCTGAGTTTTATGCACTCCACATGAGCACACTGTATGATAATATTAAAATGATAGCTCGTGTCTTCCCTCACAAGAATTAACACTTTCCTACTTACTGCATAACACGATGTGTCAGATAACGACGAATGGTAAGCGTCGGTGGAGCAACTGCTCTGCCTTTTATGTACTTCCACAGACGAAAATAGCATGGCAGGAAAATCTGGGAAATACACCACTAACGATGAATATGACCTATTATCCCATCTTATCCAACCGACGTTCTTGAGCACTGTTCAGGTTAACACAGATCTCAACACAAAAAGGATACGGACACCAAAATGCAACGAGATCAACTCTTTCAAATAATTATGACAATGGAGACCAGCTTGGTTTCCAGCAGGTCAGTTTTCCACAGGAGAAAGAGAGAACTATAAATGAAAGACATTGACGATTCTCTTTCAAGTTCAATGGCTACGACACGATTTTCACCTCACAAGTTTTAACATTATGACGACTCAGTGAAAGAGTCCTTTTCCACATCTTTTACAAATGAAATACAAAATTCGAAAATCCTGTTATGATAATCGAGAAACGATACCTGCAGTTTGTACAGATCCACATACAGGTGGGGAATTCAAGACAAGTCGTACCTTTGAATGAGGAATGTCAAGTTCATTTCTTGCTCCTAGATAATTTATATGGCCCCGTTCGAATGTGGTTCGCATACGCTCGACATCTCCATTCAATGTATATGCCCGACCCGTTATTTTTAGGTTTTATTGCAATCATTTTCTTAAGATTTAAGATATTTGTTGCGCTGAAAACATAATACCTGGAAAGCCTTAACAATTCACACACATTCTTCAAATTACAGCAAATCAATCCATCGTTCCTATGGTGTCGGCTCATTTACCTACAGAAACGTAACAGCGCCTTTGCGCCTCTACATGGTCCTTCTACGCTCGATATTCAGAACTTTGGGATTTTCTCCGTGCAGTCACATTCGATATTCGTTGGTATTTAGTGAGATATAAAAAGCTTGAAATTTGCCCTTTGTTTTTGAATAGGCTTGCATTACGTTGATAAGGGTCCAGCGAAATACAGTAGAATGGTCCTGGGGTTTCATCTGTTACGTGTCACAGACCAGCTTTCTGGAGGTCATTAACAGAGGTGCTAAGCTGGCGTGCCTGTCACCTTAGCGGCAGCCCAGACAAACAGCACAGGCGCCTCTCGCTAATCAGAAACAGAGTTTAATGTTTTATGGCACCGTGGCTCTGCATTTACGTAACTTCTCCTCGATGATAATACAGGCGTCGAAGAAAGTCATTAGCCGGTCAGCCATGACAGCTTCAATAAACGTATACACCACAGCAGCCTTGAACAATCCCTGATCTGTGCATGTGGCGGCGGGAACACTAATCTTAAACACCCAGACCACCAAATGTCAAATGGGCATCAAAGGTTGCATATCGATAATCAACCAAAACACCGATATAGTTTGCAAAAGGTATGTAATAAGCAACACTTGACTTACGGTGCACAGGAAAGCAAAAGACTGTCGTGCAGAGCTCCTGCAGGGAAGTGGGTGGAGCGTTAGTTTATTGTACCAAGGTTCCTGAGTTCGAGCCCTGGTCATGCCAGTTTTTGTGCATAGTACGCGTGAAGTTGTTATATAGGACAACATGTTCCTGACCTATAAAAGGACTCACATCAAATGAATTCGCAGTTGAGAATAAGGGCTACCATCAGCTGTAGGATGGAATGACGACAGTGAAAATTTGCGCTGGACAGGGACTCCAACCCGAATTTCCCGCTTATCGCGAGCGGTCGCCTTATTTGGCTATCCGTGCACGATTCACGGCCATATGTCTTCAACCATAAAGTTTGGATCTGGCGACGAATCGTGCACGGATAGCCAAACGGTAAGGCGACCACACATATTAAGCGGGAAATCCGGATTCGAGTCCCGGTCCGGCACAAATTTTCACTGTCGTCATTCCATTCTACAGCTGATGGTAGTCCTTATTCTCAACTGCGAATTCATCGATGTGTTTCGTAACGACTGTGGTCACCGCAGTGCTCCTTCCTTTGGACTTGCATGCATGTCCATAGGAACTTTCCATCGTAATCAGAAAAACACAGAGCCACTGCAATATCGTATATAAAATGACTGTTCGGAGTTTATAACACTGTTCTGATGGCAGTCCGGTTTCACGTCGTTTATTTGATAGTAGCGTAACTATAGATTATATTTGTAGTTTCACAGAATAAACATGAACAATCGCAACAAAAGAATAAAGAAACAATTGCGTCACACGTGCGGAAGAGTTAATAGCAACCTACAGGTAGGATGCGCAAATATGGGATTCATAAAATGTTGTTAGTGTATGAAAACAATTTGTTTCACACACTTCTTTGTACGAAAACATTATTGTGAATGCTTTGTTCATGAACGAACGAAATTGTACGTGTGTGGTGGTGTCTGTATTGACCCCTGGAAGTTATGTGCTTATTATTTTATTATTACTATTATTGTGTTATTTATTATTAGGATTATTATTTTATTGTGCCTTAATTATTATTATTATTATCATTATTATTATTATTTGTTCTTTCCTTTCTCAGACGTTATGTCTGGTTAAAAAAGGAAACTGACGCAGACCTTGATCAAGCGTGACTTCCTTTTAACTGAATGGTATATGTTACATTGCATTTAGGAACTTTCGGGTAATTTAACATGTATGAATAATTACAGATTTCTGTAGTTGTATATATACGTTTGGATTGCGTTGATGTACTGGTGGATATTGTGTGGTATGACTCCTGTAGTTGATAGTATAATTGGTATAATGTCAACTTTATCCTGATGCCACATGTCATCGACTTCCTCAGCCAGTTGGATGTATTTTTCAATTTTTTCTCCTGTTATCTTCAGTATATTTGTTGTATTGGGTATGGATATTTCGATTAGTTGTGTTAATTTCTTCTTTTTATTGGTGAGTATGATGTCAGGTTTGTTATGTGGTGTTGTTTTATCTGTTATAATGGTTCTCTTCCAGTAAAATTTGTATTCATCATTCTCCAGTACATTTTGTGGTGCATATTTGTATGTGGGAACGTGTTGTTTTTTAGTTTATGTTGTATGGCAAGCTGTTGATATATTATTTTTGCTACATTGTCATGTCTTCTGGTGTATTGTGTATTTGCTAGTATTGTACATCCGCTTGTGATGTGATCTACTGTTTCTATTTGTTGTTTGCAAAGTCTGCATTTATCTGTTGTGGTATTGGGATCTTTAATAATATGCTTGCTGTAATATCTGGTGTTTATTGTTTGATCCTGTATAGCAATCATGAATCCTTCCATCTCACTGTATATATTGCCTTTTCTTAGCCATGTGTTGGATGCGTCTTGATCGATGTGTGGCTGTGTTAGATGATACGGGTGCTTGCCATGTAGTGTTTTCTTTTTCCAATTTACTTTCTTCGTATCTGTTGATGTTATGTGACCTAAAGGGTTGTAGAAGTGGTTATGAAATTGCAGTGGTGTAGCCGATGTATTTATATGAGTGATTGCTTTGTGTATTTTGCTAGTTTCTGCTCGTTCTATAAAGAATTTTCTTAAATTGTCTACCTGTCCATAATGTAGGTTTATTATGTCGATAAATCCCCTTCCTCCTTCCTTTCTGCTTAATGTGAATCTTTCTGTTGCCGAATGTATGTGATGTATTCTATATTTGTGGCATTGTGATCGTGTAAGTGTATTGAGTGCTTCTAGGTCTGTGTTACTCCATTTCACTACTCCAAATGAGTAGGTCAATATTGGTATAGCATAAGTATTTATAGCTTTTGTCTTGTTTCTTGCTGTCAATTCTGTTTTCAGTATTTTTGTTAGCCTTTGTCTATATTTTTATTTTAGTTCTCCTTTAATATTTGCATTATCTATTCCTATTTTTTGTCTGTATCCTAGATATTTATAGGCATCTGTTTTTTCCTTCGCTTCTATGCAGTCGCTGTGGTTATCCAATATGTAATATTCTTGTTTAGTGTGTTTTCCCTTGACTATGCTATTTTTCTTACATTTGTCTGTTCCAAAAGCCATATTTATATCATTGCTGAATACTTCTGTTATCTTTAGTAATTGGTTGAGTTGTTGATTTGTTGTTGCCAGTAGTTTTAGATCATCCATGTATAGCAAATGTGTGATTTTGTATTGGTATGCTCCAGTAATACCGTATCCATAATTTGTATTATTTAGCATGTTGGATAGTGGGTTCAGAGCAAGGCAGAACCAGAAAGGACTTAATGAGTCTCCTTGGTATATTCCACGCTTAATCCGTATTGGCTGTGATGTGATATTATTTGAACTTGTTTGGATATTAAGTGTGCTTATCCAATATTAGTGTGTTTAGGAACTGTATCAATTTAGGATCTACTTTGTGTATTTCCAATATTTGTAGTAACCATGAGTGGGGTACACTATCAAAAGCTTTTTGGTAATCAATGTATGCGTAGTGCAGCGACCTTTGTTTAGTTTTAGCTTGATACGTCACCTCTGCATCTATTATCAGTTGCTCTTTACATCCTCGTGCTCCTTTGTAACAGCCTTTTTGTTCTTCATTTATAATTTTGTTCTGTGTTGTATGTGTCATTAATTTCTGTGTAATGACTGAAGTTAATATTTTGTATATTGTTGGTAGGCATGTTATGGGGCGATATTTAGCTGGGTTTGCTGTGTCTGCTTGATCTTTAGGTTTCAGATAAGTTATTCCATGTGTCAGTGTATCAGGGAATGTGTATGGGTCTGCAATGTAACTGTTAAATAATTTAGTTAGATGTGAATGTGTTGAGGTGAATTTCTTTAGCCAGAAATTTGCTATTTTATCTTTTCCAGGGGCTTTCCAATTGTGAGTAGAATTAATTGCTTGGGTGACTTCATGTTGCAAAATTATCACTTCAGGCATTTGTGGTATCATCTTGTATGTGTCTGTTTCTGCTTGTATCCACCATGCACGCCTGTTATGTTGTACCGGGTTTGACCATATGTTGCTCCAGAAGTGTTCCACGTCTGTTATGTTTGGTGGATTGTCTATTTTAATGTGTGTGTTATCTATTGTTTGGTAAAATTTCTTTTGGTTTGTGTTGAATGTTTGGTTGTGTTTCCTTCTATTTTCACTTTTTTTGTATCTTCTAAGTCGTTTGGCCAACGCTTGTAATTTCTGCTTCTTTTCATGTAATTTCTCTATCGCTTCTTGTTGTGAGATTTTACCTAACCTTTTTCGTTTTTTTTCTGACATTTCATTTCTTATAAATTGTGTTAGCTGTCCGATGTCTTTTCTCAGTTTTTCTATTCTGATCTGTAGCCTGTGTTGCCATGCTGGTTTTGTGGGTTTCTTCTGTGTGTTGGTTGGTTCTGATCTCTGCCTAGTGTGTATATTTAGTGTAGTGAGTGCTCCTATATAAAACAGTAGTTGTAACTCTTCCACAGTTGTGTTTTCATTTATTTTGTTGTGTATGATTGTGTTGATAGTTTTTATTGTTGTTTCGACTTGTGGGTTATTTGGCGGTCTATGCAAGAATGGTCTAATGTCTGTATTTGTGTCTTTGTATTCTATATATGTCAGCTGAAATTTTTCTTCTATATCTAACATGTGTGTCACTTCGTGTTCTATTTGTGCTTTTTCTGGTGGCTGTCTTAAGATTTCGTTTTCCTCTGACTGTTTAATTGATATGTGTTGTTCTTTGTTTGTTTGCTCTGGGATGTTTGAGTCCATTACTGTATTTTCTTCTTCTTCTGATTGCACAATGTTTTGTTCCAGTATTTGTTGTACTTGTTGTTTGATGTTTTCTGATTTTGACTGGGGTATCCTGTTATTTTTGATTATTACACGGATCTGATCAGCTAGTCGCTGTTCTGTTAAAAATTTTAATTCTGGGTATCTGGTAATAAATGTTGTGTACACTTGTGATCTGTATCCAGTTGTGTTGGTTCCTAGGTTTGTTGCTTGGTAACAACAGAACATGAGGTGTCGATTAACTTCATCTGACCATCTCATCCTCTGTCTTTGTTTTCCTTGTAGGGTGGTTGCAGGAAGCATATCCTGCAAAACACCTCTATTTGGATTTGAATCATTTTCCAGTTGGCTAGCAGTGTCGTTGCCATTGTGGGCGGGCATAGGGTTCAAGCGTCGTCCCCGACCATGACGGCGCTTGTCCGAGGCTTCTTTAGTTCTGTCCTGAACCAACTAATCACACTAAAAGGGGGGTTCGACCTATTAGTGGTTTGTTCTTTTCGTCGCCTTTTACGACTGGCAGAACATACCGGAGGCCTATTCTTTTCCCCGGCCTCCACGGGAACCGGGCCTCCACGGGATTATTATTATTATTATTATTATTATTATTATTATTATTATTATTAATGGTACTATTATTAATAGTTACGCACGAATGATGGAATCGTTTGTGTCTACTTCTGTTTCGATTGTTGATGTTTATTCTGTGAAATGATAAATGTACTGTATAGGTTTGTCAGTAGAATACTGCCAAAACTGAAAACAGTCCTTTCAGACGTCCCTTATAACATACGGCTTCCACCTGATGAAACGGAACGTTCCCGTAACGCGTGAGCACAGCCTTAGGACACGTCAGTTGCTTACCGTCCAGCGCCGCACGCTTTGCAACAAACGTTCGTTCTCCCGTAGAAGTGTTCATTCCTCTCGATGGAAGTCCGAAATGCCGTGCCCAATAGAACAGTGGTCGTTATGTTAAAGAAAATAACACTTTCTTGGCCGAAAATGTAAGCTGTCAAGCAAACTCCTGACCCAGCGCTTCAAATTCCTTCTTTCTAAGAATTGCAATTTATCACCCTGAAACTCTGCGGTCTTCAAAACAAACATCTGTTAAGTTTCGGGCGGTCATGGCCGATGATCAGACAGAATACGCCGTTACGAGTAAAAGATGTCACTCTATGCTGCAGACGCTGGAAAGAGGTTCGAACCTGTGCTCTGCTCGCCAATTTCTGAACTCTTTCATTACCTCCGTTTCGCTTTATTGCCTTAAAGTAAGCTGGAACTGAAACAGTCGGATGAAATTGGAAACGAACTAATGTTGACTACCTGCATCTACACCTTTATCTCGCAAGCCAGCGTACGGAGTAATGGTGGGGGTACCCCAGGTATTAATATTTTCTCCTTTCTTGTCCCACCTACGACTGGCGCGTCGTAAGAACGACTCTCGATAAATTTCCGTATGAGCAATCTTTGGTTTTCTCGTCATGGTTATTTTACGAGACGCATGTGTGAGAAAGTAATATGTTGCTCGATTCCTCAAACGTATGATTTCGGAATTTCAGAAATAATACTCTCCACTGGAGTTTTTCTTATCTGCGTCGGTTCGGACGGTTACTCCTAAGATTTTACATCCACATACATACATACGTGGCGGAGTGTAACTTGTACCACTACTAGCCATTTCCTTTCGTATCTTTTAGCTTATCTTCGTGGTCCTTAAGAGAAGTATACGTTGGCGGCAGTAGAATCGTTCTGCAGTCAGCTTCAAATGCTGGTTCTCTAAATTTTCTTAATAGTGTTCCTTGAACAAAACGTCGTCGTCTCTCCAAGGATTCCCATTTGAGTTCCCGAAGCACCTCCGTAAAACTCGCATGTTGTTCGAATCTACCGGTAACTTCTAGCAGCTCGTCCCTGAACTGCTTCGATAATTTCCTTTAATCCGACTTGCTGGGGATCACAAATACTATAACGGTACTAAAGAATGGGTCGCACTAGTGTTCTATATGAGGTCTCCTTTACAGATGAAACACAATTTCCTAAAATTCTCCCAGTTAACTGATGTCGACTACTTGCCGTCTTTACCAGAATCCTCACATGCTCGTTCTGTTTCATATGGCTTTGCAAAATTATGCCCATTCATCGTAAATAATCGTATCGTCTCTTTCGTCTGCCATGATGAAAGTGCACAAGCACAAAAAACTTGTTGACGTGTGTAACTTATTGTTACCTCAGCAAAATACCAACAGAATGAGAAAGATACTAGTGCGCTGTCACCGGCCACTGCGCGATACTATACTCACGACATCACCGTAGTGTCACCAGCCACTGAACGATACAATGCACACGATACCACTGCTGAGTGGTAATATGCTAAGAAAGAATATAGAGATCTACTCCTTACATGAATTTCAAAATTTTTACACTGTTTTTGTGGGAGACAGAGGCTTCATAATTGCTACGAGTTAAATATTGAAAAAACGCAAATGAAAAGCTGTTTTCCGAAGTTTACACAGCAAATGTGTCACTGCACACAGCTTTGGACCTCGAAAATCAGGTGCCAACTAATTTAAATTGGATTATATGCTGCCAGTTAGTGCCAGAGCTAGATGTTGAGCACTCTCTGAAACGTAGAAACCACCCTGAAAATCTAAGCTCCATTGTTCATTTAGTAGGACAAAGTTATCTGCGTCAGGAGAGATGGGAGGGAGAGGGGAGCGAGAATGTCTAATTATTTCATCTCTATTAAGCACTTGCCGTTCCCATGTAGTGTTAATACAAACCTATTCAGGCTGCTGTGCCCAGTGTATGCAGCCTAGTCGAAAGGACCAAGAAACTAGCGTGCTTCGTGAAGCACAAAAGACATCGTAATGGTGGCGCAGCTCTGGCTTGTGCCCACAATCCAGATAGCATGTCGTAGAAAATACAATATATGTTCGTAATAGTAGCCCACTGACTGGTGTTCCAGCGAGCTACTACGGTTCCCCTGTAATCGGAGGGCGCGAAGGTGACGGCCTACCGCAAGCGTTTTGCTCCGCTCATAAAGCGAGCGTCAGCGGGCGTAGCCCCTGGTTAGCGGACACGACACGCGACGCCGCTTCCGGCGCCATCTGCACACGTCACACCTCTGCGTCCTGTCACACCTCGCGGTTTCTTGCCTTACCCGCCACTGCTGCAAAACAGTTGTGATGTCTTAGCACGAAACTGTTCTCCACCCGTTCACGTCGACATGAGACCCCCACAGGTGTATGGCAACGTCCACGCTGTAGCAGGTTGGTTTCGTAATTTACTTCTGACGTGACAGAATGAACTTTGCCGTAAAGGGTGACTTAAATAATTTTGTGATACCTGATGAAGATCTGTTGACCAAATTTATAATAAAGGTTTATTTCATCAGCAATACTTAGTACTTTTTAAATAGAGATTTTTCCAAATTTGATATTTTCCATCTCACTTTGCTACTGAAGTTCATAATCATTTTTCGACATCCACTGGTGCAAAATTTCCTAAGCAGTACGGTCTCGTGCTATACAGGGTGAATCGCCTAAAACTTGCAGTGCAAATATTGCAAAACGGAAAGTGTTAGGTATATTAATGCGCCGTTTTCGCAGGACGTATTGGCAGTCAGGTGCTCCTATTATTAGCCAATAAACAGACTGTAATAATACTTAAAGCGGTTTTCACAGAATGGGTTTGTTGTCAGGGGACTCGTATTGTTAGCCATTAAACAGATTGTAATTATATGAGGGTGAGTCAAATGAAAACCTTAAATTTGTAACAACAAATCGAAATTTCGCGCCGTTATCCTGTAAGTTCGTAAGCGTGCTACAAACAGCGTGCAGAATGGCCTGTAGGTGGCAGCATAGTGCACATGCACACATACCGTCGCAGTATCAGTAAAGATGGCCACCCCACTTGCAACGCACCAGGGAAGAACAGCGTTTTGTTATTCGGTTTTTGCGTAGTGAAGGTGTGAAACCTATTGAAATTCATCGACAAATGGAAGTTCAGTACAGTGATGCATGTTTGTCACAGCAGCAAGTCTACGAATGGAGTAGGAAGTTCGCAAATGGTGTGACTTCAGTGGAAGACGCTCCCCATCCAGGTCAGGCACAACGAGTTGTGACTCCACAGAACACTGCAGCAGTTGAAGCCATAGTGAAGGAAAACCGCCGAGTGACACTGAATGACACTGCAGCATGTTTACAGATTAGTCATGGGTCAGCACACCACATTGTGCATGATGTGCTCCAGTTTCACAAAGTGTTTGCAAGATGGGTGCCACGGCAGCTGACTCCTGAAATGAGAGAACGACGTGTTGATGCTTGTGAAGAACTTCTTCAGCGCTTTGAATGAGAAGGTGATGGCTTCCTTGCAAGAACCGTTACTGGGGGCTTCCTTGCAAGAACCGTTACTGGGTATGTAAGCTGGGTTCACTTCCACCAACCGGAAACGAAGAGAGCGAGCAAGGAATGGCGCCATTCCTCATCACCAAAACCAAAGAAGTTTCGAACAGAACCATCAGCAGGGAACGTTATGGTGACTCTCTTTTGGGACGAAAAAGGCGTTATTTTGGAGCATTACATGCCTAGAGGTACCACTGTCACCAGTGCATCATACACAAATCTCATACAAAGTCATCTGCGGTCTGCAACAAAATCAAAGCGACGTGGATTGCTGTCAGCAGGTGTCCTTTCGCAACATGAAAATGCAAGGCCTCACCCTGCCCGTACAACAGTTGTAACAATCACAGACCTGCATTTTGAGTGTCTTCCTCATCCACTATACTCACCAGACCTTGCCCCAAGTGATTTCCATATGATTGGACCACTCAAAGATGCAATGAGAGGAAAGAAGTTCCGTTCTGATGAAGAGGTACGCCACACAGTGCGTGAGTGGTTGCGGGAACTACCAAAATAATTTTTTCTAAAGAAATTTATGCACTTTGTAAGCACTGGAGGACTTGCATTGAGCGTGGGGGAGATTATGTTGAAAAGTGATACAGCTTTGTACCACTTCTGCACAGTAAATAATATTTTAAAAAATATTTAAGGTTTTCATTTGACTCACCCTCGTAGCTTACAAAGTATTTTTGTGTGAACGTAAGCGTTTTTAAAAGGGAACAATAGCTATTTACGTTAACAGACTAAAAGTAGAGTAAATTAGAATGTCGGTGGTGTTTGTTGTAGGATTCTCGTGCGAGTCGGTCACGAGATATGGTATTTTCAAACGTTTCCACACCGACACTTGTTTGTGCCATTGAACCTGCCTGGTACCTAGGTAGGGTGTTATGTTTGCTTACAGTGTGTTTGTGTGTCCCTTGAGTGCATTACAACTGGCTAGTCAGTGAGCGTGTGCCAGTCCAAGCAGTCGGTCGTGAGTGAACGATAGGATTTACCAACGCAGAAGAAGGAGACATGCTCGTGCTGTATGGAGAATGTAGGAAGAATATAGTTCGTCGTTGTAGGGTTTATCTGGCAAGATATTCCAATAGACGTCAACCATCTTGGCAATTATTTATCAACCACTTCAACCATATACGTGAAAGTGGTAGTATAACACCTACACAACGTAACAGAAGGAAACGAGTGACAACAGAAGAGGGGGAAACTAATGTTCTCGCTGCTGTTGCAGCTGATGCCCATGTTAGCCCCCGCGCAATCGTAAGAGGAAGTGGCATGAGTCAGGAAAATGCCTTACACATTCTCCATCGATCTTGGTTGTATCCCTAAAGCATCTCTCCATCAAGAGCTGCACAGAAACGATAGTGAGAATTGTGTTAATTTCTGTACTTGGGCATTATGAGAGGATACTCCAGATGTATCATGTTTAATGATGAAGCCGCATTTACCAACCATGGCCAGATAAATCGCTGAAACACGCACTATTGGTCTGTTGGATTCGTCACGTTGGACGTCAGCGTCCATGGAGTGTAAACGTGTGATGTGGGATAGCGAACCATCAGCTTTTCATAGGCGGAACACAGAACGTGCACAAGTATCGCAGCCTCCTAACACACCATCTTTCACGGATGCTAGCAGACGTTCCTCTGTAGACTAGGAGGAACCTGTGGTACCAGCATGATAGCTGTCCAGCCCCTGTGCACGAATTGTTTCAAAATTCTTGGACTGGACGCAGAGGTCCTGTACCCTGGCCGATCCCTTCCCCAGATTTGACTCCTGTAGACTTTTTTCCGGGGGGAAATCTGAAAGACGCTGCCTACAAGGACATACCAACTACACCCGCTGATATGAATCTACGTATTACTGCAGCCTGCTCGGACATAATGCTAGCAGCAGTTGTTCCTTGCGAGACTGGAAGCGCTGCCTGTAGTCATTTTTGTGATGGTCAGTTGTCTCGTTACTGACCAGAGTCCACATAATTAGTATTGTTCTTTAGTGTGTGCTACCACAAGTACTGTATAAGTGTCGGTGAGAGAACTTTTCAAGATACGATATCTCGTCAACGACTCACACTAGAATCCTGCAACAAACACCACTGATATTCTAATTTATCCTACTTCTTTTTAATGTCGATAGGCATTGTTCCAATTAGAAAAAGTATGTTTGCACAAAAATACACTTTCTAAGTATTACTACAATCTGATTATTGGCTAACAATACGAAACCCAGACTACCAATCAATTTTGGAAAAGGCGCACATCAATAGCAGTTTCAATTTCCGCAATATCTGCTGTGCGAGGTTTAGGTCATTCATCCTGTGTATGTCCCTGCTGCTACTGCTGAAGCTGCGTGCTATGTTTGTAATGTCATCTACACCCACCTTCTGCAAAATCTCTTTAGTTTTTCTTATCTTTCCGACTCTAGCGAAGAACTTATTCGTTCCATTTGTCTGCATGTCCCGTCTATGTCCATTTCCTTTTCATTACTGTCATAACTACATCTTCTAGTCCAATCTGTTAATCCATTTGTTAGTTTTTCGGCTTCTCCGCGTAATCCTGACATCCCTCTGCCTATTGCTCGCTTAGCAATCGTCAGTGTTTGAATGTGTTTTGCATATAAGTCCATGACTCACTGCCACAAGCCACATCTGGAAATACAAACACTGTACGCTTTACCTTTTAGCCACATCGAAAGCTTTGCTCTGAAAATCTTACTTAGTTTAATCAATCATCCAGTCGTTGTCTTCAACATCCATAAACACAAGGAAAAAATCACTCAATTGTCCCACGGCGTTGCTAATTTGCACTATTTTGTTTTCAATGGCCTGACAGTAGTAGACTTTCAGGCGATCTTTGAAACATTACATTTCCAACCATTTGCTCTTAAAGTTTACATGCTAAGATCAATTTTAGAATCTCCCTTCTGACATGTCTTTCATTGACGTATTTCACACCATAGTGATGAGATCTAATGGAAAATGTAGTTTTGACGTACATATTCTTTAGTACATGTATACAGACTAAATCAATTCCTTATTTGTAAAGGAATATCAAAAAAGGTAACCTGTCCCTGTAGCTGAGGTGGCTAACGTGAGCCTCTGTGATGGCACTCGTCTCTGAAGTGAACAGGTTCGAATCCTGGTGGTGGATGAAACTTTCAACGGCTGCATGTGGCCGGCAAGGGGAGGAGAGTTAGTGGCGGTAATTTCTTGGTTCAAATGGCTCTGAGCACTATGGGACTCAACTTCTCAGGTCATCAGTCCCCTAGAACTTAGAACTACTTAAACCTAACTAGCCTAAGGACATCACACACTTCCAAGCCCGAGGCAGGATACGAACCTGCGACCGCAGCGGTCGCGCGGTTCCAGACTGTAGCGCCGGCGTAATTTCTTGGTCCCCAGTCTTTGCGTCAATGTCCCGTGATTAATTCCAAACCTTTCCGCAGTGTCTTTTGTGCATAACCGTTGATCTGTCCGTCTGAAGGGGGCGTTAAGGTCGGGCGGCACCTTGATGCCTCCTCTCATTATCATCGTACAACGTAAACATAACACTACACTATACACTCACCTACACACATACGGCACAACTCCCACATATTCACAACAAAATAGACGAGTGCGAGCCGAGAAAGAACACCCATTCCAGCATGCGGCTGAAATCGCTTGAAGGACTATTCCCAGCCAAAAGTGCCGTACGACACTTCAGACCGATTTAGCTGAAACCGAGTCACAAGCTCATCAAAATCTGTGAATCCTAGACAAAGCGGTAATTCATGTTCGTTACTGCATCCTGCAGCTTCCATCATGACTTTCAGGTATTGTATGCTGCCACTTCCAAACTCTGCTTGCTTCTTTACTAATAAAAATCCTAAGATTTCTCTATCCGACTGGCGATAATGTAAGTGAAACTTTTTTTACGCTGCAGAGGTAGAGGAAGTAGCGGAACACTAAGGCACTTCCATCAACTGAAATACGAGCGTACCCTAAAAGTGACTCCAACTTTGTTAGGACGATCCATAAATGTCGAATTCTACATCGTTGAAGTGTGTCTAACCTAATATATCCATTTATAATTACAGTAACCAATGAAAAGATATGCATGATATGAAAAATTCTTAGCAGTCTCAACTTCGGAAAGTTCAAGTTGGCGCTCCACATCATGTCTGACTTGCTTCTATTGTCGCTCTCGAAAACATTTTGTTGGATTATGACGCTCACTGCAGTTTTGTCTAACGCAATAGCTTCAGTCACTGTGATGTAAGTTAAAACAGGTAGATTATTAATACAACAACGGTGGTCAAAACACAGTGTAGTAACCGGACGCCCTGTTACACGAGGATCAGCTCAGCTTAGGAAAGGAATTTGATGACTTATAAGAAAGGTTCGCCAGTGGAAAGTGATGCAAGATGTTTGAAATACTAAAAAAAAAAAAAAAAAAAAAAAAAAAAGGCCATATCATGTGGGGAAACATGGGCAAGAACCAAGAGGGAATAAGAAAGGGAATCCAAGAGAGAAGTATAACGGGCGATCAGAAGCTCTCGTTTGAGGGCGTTGCTGTAGCTTGTAAGCAGCGTAGAGCGACTCCGATGCGGATATGTAAGCACCGATATGTAAGCAAGGGATTAGTGTGGCATTCACGTCTTCTTGACGTGCGTGCGGTAAATGCGGAAACGTGAATTACGGTGACGTTATTACCAAATGAATCCAAACAGGACCATCGTGCTGTGATTCTTTTCTTGACCTCCGAAAGACAAACACCGGTAGACGTCCATCGGAGAATGTCTGTCGGAAACCACTGTTGTGGAATTGCGACATGGAGTACCCGCCCTACAGTCCTGATCTCTCCCCATGCGATTATCACGCCTTCGACCTCTTCAAAAAGAACTCGGAAGGTCGAGGATTCGCGTCGGGCGAGGTTGTACAGCAGGCAGTTACGGACTTCTTCGCGAAGCAGGAGACTGTGCTTTACAAACGGGTATCTTGAGCCTGGACATTTGGTGGGGTGATTCCGACTATGCTCACGGCTATTTTGTCTGTCATGCCGATTCTCGACTGTACGGACTTCCAACAGAAACTTCTGATCGCACCTTATACTACGACTGAAAAGGGCGTTAATGGGGGAAACCACATTAGGAGGTTCAAAAAATCCGATTTTTATAGCATAAATCGTTAGCTGAACTATCCAAGAATATGCTATCAAAATTTCACAGCGAAATTCGCATTAGTTTAGCGTAGCCTTGAAACGGTACCCCGCCTTTGTATAGAAAGTAGTAGAAGTATCAACACAAGGGATTATTTTGGTTATATTACGTTAGGGCGTCGCTGTACCTTACTGACTCAGAATTCTACGAGTGTGTTTGTGATTGAGAGCGCGACTGGCAAAAACTAACAGCCCTTGGAATGGAACATGAACTGCACCCTACTCCATTGCACCCCGACGTACTGGAGGAAATTCTTCCAATATATGAAGATTTATCAAAGGATGAATTCCAGAATGAGATTTTCACTCTGCAGCGGAGTGTGCGCTGATATGAAACTTCCTGGCAGATTAAAACTGTGTGCCCGACCGAGACTCGAACTCGGGACCCGAGTTCGAGTCTCGGTCGGGCACACAGTTTTAATCTGCCAGGAAGTTTCATAAAGGATGAATTACTGGAGAGATCTTTAGGTGGCCACCAACAAAATGCGAATGAAAGTTTTAACTCCACTATTTGACGATTAGCTCTTAAACACTTGCTCTCCGGACTAAAAGTTGTTGAATTTGCGTCGTATTTAGCAGCGGGCGTATTCAATGAAGGAAATTCATCCTTTCTGATGGTCATAAACTGCGCAGAAATTGTAGAAGGCACGCAAAGCTCCAATTATGCCGAACAAATGGACAACCAGCGCGTGACCTGGCAGAATCGACGTAGTTCATTGGAATCGAAGGAAGGTCAGAAAGTACTGCTGCAAGCGCAAAACGAAGCCTATGAGGAAGAAGGATTACTATATGGTGCTGAGATCGCAGATTAATCGGTAAGCATTTTACGTTATTGTTAACCTCCTTGAACTTTTAGTTTCTGAGAATTTATTTTTCAAACGTGTTTATCTCGAAATGACTTTTCTTCACATTTGCGTGCAGTCTAACTCAAAAAGTATAGAACCGATCAGTATGAAAATTGATAGTACGATTCTTTATAAAATTACGAATTATATGTACTAACTTGTGAGATGATATAATGATTTTAAGGGTATTTTCCTTTGCATAATTAGAGAAAAAAATCTTTAACATTGAAGTAAATTGTTCCAACACATGCAAAATTTTTAATTTTTATGTTTTTCACCTGCATTGATGTTCATACTTTTAGAAAATAAGTTATTAATATAAAATCAGAACCTTTTTCATTTCAGATGAAAATTGGAATGGCTACACCGCACGCAATTCGAGAACTCTACTCGCAACCTTCAGCGGACATCACAGCGTAACTTTGTTATTTTTGGCTGAAACTATTCACAAAAATTCACAAAAACTGTTAGAAATATGACTGAAATGATGTCAAAATTTGATTACGTTCTAATTAATTCCTCCCACCCAAAATATCCCAAATAGTCAGTGTCAAACAGCCTTCTAATGTGGGGTTTCCCCCCTTAAGGCACGGTGCAGTTCTTAGCATATCGAAGCAGCAATGAAGGAAATTTTGAAAAGAAGGTACAGAAGTGTTATTAAAATAGGGTTTGAAGGGATATTGGTATGTCATAAGATTCCACGACAACACTTATATCCTCTATGAACGTGAGGAGCAATTATAGAACATGTTGAGTGGAGTGAACAGCCTATAGCGTACAGAACATCAGTTCAGAGTATGCCAAACGAAGACGGAAGTATTAAGGAGCAGCATTAGTTAACATCAAAACTAGACACCACGTAGTAGAAAAAGTGAAGAAACTCTGCTACTCTGGCAGCAAAATAGCGCACGATGGGTGTCAACCGATTGTGTAATTAGTAGATGAATGCTGCTTGGTCGGTCGGGGTGGCGCTACAGTCTGGAACCGCGCGACCGCTACGGTCGCAGGTTCGAATCCTGCCTCGGGTATGGATGTGTGTGATGTCCTTAAGTTAGTTAGTTAGTTCTAGGGGACTGATGACCTCAGAAGTTGAGTCCCATAGTGCTCAGAGCCATTTGAACCAATGCTGCTTAATGTTATCTTTTTGTTTTGGATTATTCGTGGTAGTTCCGCTAGATCAAGGACATGCGTAACAATTTCACATTCAAATGGCTCTGAGCACTATGGGACTTAACATCTGAGGTCATCAATGCCCTAGAACTTAGAACTACTTAGACCTAACTAACCTAAGGACATCACACACGTCCATGCCCGAGGCAGGATTCGAACCTGCGACCGTAGCAGTCGGGCAGTTCCGGACTGAAGCGCCTAGAACCGATCGGTCACAGCGGCCGGCCAATTTCACATTGTAACATGTTACAAAGGAATCAGTTTCGGAAACTGATTTTCCGATAGTGAACCTAAAATATTAGAAAATTTTGTAAAAGATCGGTAGTGACAATGTATCCAATAATTCTGCGCTGCATTAGCGTTTATTTCTTTGCAAATTACGAAACTTAAGAAAAATATTATTTTATTCGTAATTTTGGGAGATAAGTGTAGTTCCAAACAAACGAGTTGTTTCCAGCTAAGTTAGCGGCAAATGAAACCAACCACTAAACCACATTATTGAAATGGAAAAAGGTTAAATAATTCTGAGAAATGACTTAATGTACGAGTCAATCTAGATATTAGACTTGAAACACAGACTCAAGTTAGAAGACGCAGTGGCTGGAATTCGCAGACGTTGTTGCACACTTAAAAATTTCTTCATTGCCTGGTGAGCCACAATTTCATTATTAAAAACTCAGTTTAAAAATATGCCTGTCTGTCATTCATATGGGTTTACTTTAGGTATAGCTCACGAGGTCCAACGATAAATAAAGTGTTTAACTTCTAGTCCAGCTCTAGACTGCTAAAGACGGAATACAAGCTCGTAATGGACAGGATGGGGAAGGTAATCAGCCGCGCCATTTGGGGAGGAACCAGTCCAACATTCACTCGAAGTGTTTTAATCTGGATTGTCGGATGGAAACTTAAAATTCGCTCCTACATTATGCGAGTCGTCTGACTCAAACGCTGCGCAATTTCCAGTGGTGAGTAGGGGAAAAAATGGTTGCAAAAGGGAGTAAGTAGTACGAAAACAAACCTCGTCGAACTGTGTAAGGCCTAATTTTTGCGAGACCTATTTCGAAACGCATGGTGTGCTGTTAAGATTAGGGATGCACGACACAGCAGTCGTTAGTGCCCTTACATTTTCAGATAATGCAGCAGTGGACGTGAGTGAAATAGAAATTGCGGTGTATTCTTAACACCGCAATCATTCGTCCTCAGTTTGGTGCTTCAATTACTTTTGTCATGTTAATTATTCTTTTTGTGTGCTTATTTACTATTGGCTCTTGTGTCAATGGGCGCACAAAATGAGAAAAATGCACTGATAACGCGTAATACGAATAGCCAAAACATTTTTCGTCCAAATCACTCATTTCAGTTGCAAAAGGCGCCTGATTTTATTTTCATCTGCGAGATAAATGTAGCAGAAAATAAGCCGTTAAAAGTTGCACAGTAACAACGGAAAAATAATAAACATTCTAAAAACGGAAAGTCAAGTGAATAATTATAAAACATGCATCAAGTAATCCAAAGGAAAAGCTCTCATTGTTTCTGTGTGATTCGACCGAAACCCACCGAGTGTACACGAGACAAGCAAGAAACGAAGCATTATTGATAATCAGGCGAAGTTTGTGTTCTCAGAAATATCAGAGCACAGGCAATGTTACTATTTGGATGTGCTGCAAGTTTAAACAGAGCGGTTTATGTGACACTTCGACTCGACGGCACGCCATCCGGCCTGAGATTAATAAGGTAAATGGCCCACGAGGCATCAGAAAGCCATTAAGGGAGATACGTGCTCACAGCGGTGAGCTGCGATGTCGCTAACACAGTTGACTAGCGGAATAAAAAGCGCGTGTCTAACATCAGCATTGCTACACAAGTTCGCTTTGTTCAGAGCGGTAACTAAAAAGCAATAAAGCAAGTAACCGACAAAAGGCCACAATCTCAGGTCACCACCTCCTGATTTCTATTCGAGTATTCTATCATCGTGCCTCCTTGCTTGGTAGCTTGTTATTCAATCTGTATAGATGTTACAGCAATATGTCACAAGCTTTATATCACCATGTCCCATGCTGAATAATAATGGGTACAATTCAGGAATTTAGGTTCTCTGTACTGAGGCAATTATTTATTGTCTTCCTACAGGTTGTAAGCTCGTAACAGCGTCATGTACAGTACATCATTCTATTGAGTACCTCATTCTGTTGAGTACCTGGACAGTATCACGTTATGTTTGTGTAACGTATGAATCTGGAACGGAAGTGTAGTAAGGGGAGGAGAAAAAACTACTGCAACCAAACTCCCTAAACTTCTCAAGAACATCCCCAGAGCCGTCAAGATCCTTCTTCGCTACTGAGTGCCCGAAGCCTGCGTAGTGTGCACTGACAGACGTGGAATTTAATCAAGGAAATTAGTGCACAAAGTGTCACGAAATACAGACGCCCAACTCTCTTCCTGCTGCAAGCAAAATATCAGAGTTTGGAAATGTCTTAAACCACCAGCAGTCGCGCGGAGTGGCCGCGCGGCTAGAGGCCTCATGTCACGGTTTTCACGGCTCCTCCAGCCCGAAGGTTCGAGTCCTCTCTCGTGTGTGTGTGTGTGTGTGTGTGTGTGTGTGTGTGTGTGTGTGTGTGTGTGTGTTTTTTTTTTTTTTTTTTTTTTCTTACCATAAGTTACTTTAAGTAGTGTGTAAGTCTACCGATGACCTCAGCAGTTTGGTCCCTTAGGAATTCACACTCATTTGAACATTCTTAAACCACCAGCTTTCGGTGGGGCTACCCTTGACTCGAATGCCACTGTATCACCGTCGGTTAGCAACTTTAAGTCACGGAGTTGATTACTTCGAAATTTACTATCATATCAAACGGCTGAATGCGTTTACTGAAAACTAAATTTTCTATCACATATGAATAAAATACGTGCAATGGGACTTATGGAGAACCTCGAATGCAATTAATCATATTACACGGATATTTAGGGACTACACCTCGTGTGTAAGAAGGTACGCACACGCCCCCCACTCCCACACACGTTGTCCTAGTTACTAGCCATCTTCACAAGATTACAAGCATGTCCGTTAGTTTAACTAGGAGTCCACCAGTTTATTACGTTAGCGCATTCTCGTTCACTTGTTTCTCACTCTGGTACACTGATGGACCTTGCTGTTTGTTATGGTTTGCCGCGTTCCTCTTGAAAAGAAAATAAATGATCTCGTCCCGCAATAAAAATGTAAGAGCAGTGAACTAAGATCAGCTTCACCGTATCTTGATTTCTGAAGATCGTGTTATTGCATTCTACACAGTCCTTTGATTGAAGTGACGTGATCCTACGAGTTATATTAAAGATTATAGGTCACACTACTAAGATGTAAAGGTAGGCTTCATCGACAAATGCATAAAAAGTGAAGCTATCATTAACGTAGAACTTTGATAGAACAGCAAAATGCTTCACTTACCAAGATCATGTTGAAGATGGTACGCCCCTAACATTCTCCGAGCTGAGAACGCCCTACCCAGGGCAACTACAGTTCAACATGGTATCTGAACTACTCCATTTTCTCTCGTATACAATCGCTGAGAGTCGCAGTAACTCCCGGAAAAATATTCTGGAATCTACCGTGGATCGAAGTTCGATCTTTCGTATTTGTATTCTAACACCCGCCCTTCCACTGTCGATTCTATATTCAATAACAGAGTTTGTCACCCCCCTCCCCTCGCCCAGTTCATATAAGGAAGTGTGTAGTGTGAGGTCTGAGAGGCGCAGCACATGTGGCTATTTATTATTCAAATAATGTGTATGTAGCAAGGAAATTTTTACATCTCTTTTATTCGTAATTAGAAGGACGGCAATTATCCGATTTTTCGGAAAAACTAGACATAGTTAACTTTTGACAAACATTGTAGTCCATAAAGCTGAGGCAGGGACTGTGAGGGGAGAATAGAGGGCCTGTAACAAATTTTCTCTTTAACACTGGCGATGGGTCAGGATCAACACTACATCGCACGCTTAAGTAACACCACTGCTAGGTGTGACTCACATCGTTTGCATGGGTCGATACAACGTAATGTACATTTTTTTCGTGCATGCTCTAGAGCCCCGTAGACATAACATTCTTAGGTTTTAACATTATCTTCCTCTAGATTACATAATTGTATGTTGAGGGAGTAAACGAATTTTACTTCACACCCACGTTACTTTAATATCATTCTTTTTAAATTTTTTGTTTTACAATTGAACTTGTTCACGGGACCCAGACTTTTAACAGTCATTTCTGAAACATATTAGCTCCGATATCACTCTGTCCCGAAAGCGAAATAAGATATTTACTTTGCATTGTTTTATTAGGCTTTGCTCTGAAGTTTAACTACACTGCCACAATCTGCCCATTTCACCCATGTACAGTCTTGTTACAAAAGAGTGCTTGTCCTCCTTTGAGTTTGTTTGTTTGAGGTACGGAACCAGTGTCGACGCCAACCAAACGAAAGAGTTTGTTTATACTCTTCTTAAGTTTCTTACAAAAATGTAAAGGCTAGGGTGATCTGATTCGATCGTAGAGTTATAGCGAGAGTGAAAAGTGTAGTGGACATTTGTGTTCTCCAAAGCGTAGACTCGTTTCTCTCTTACACAGTTATGAGCCAAAACTTTATAACCACCTGCTCAATGTCGTATTGGTCCACCTTTGGAATAAAATACAGCAGCAATTCTGCCTGGCATGCATTCGACAAGTCTTCGGAAGCTGCGGTACACAAAATGGAAACCGGACATCGTCGCTATGCTTCTGAAATCAGCTGATAGTGTGTGTAGTGTTACATCATAAAACAATGTGTTATATTGTGTATAGTCACTGTGAGTGAGAAATGAATGAATAATTTAGCACTAGCGTTTTACATTCTTAAATAACTTGCTTGTAAAACCGTATTGAACACATGGGAAAAACCGAATGAAGTAGCACTATTTTGACCATACTAAAAGAACAAATGATACGCACGACGAAGGAATTGTCCGAATGGGACGAAACCCGGTTGGGTGATTTAGTTAAGAGAAAGGGCTTAGCAAATTGAGCAATTCAATAACGTGTTCATCCACCTCTGGCCCTTAGCAATCTGTTATACGATGTGGCATTGATTGATTGAGTTGTTGTACGTCCTCCTGAGGCATACCATGCCAAATTATGTCCAACTGGCGCGTTATATCGTCAAAATCCGGAGGTAGTTCGAGTGCCCTGCCCATAAACCTACAAACTTTCGCAATTGGGGAGAGATCCGGTTACCTTGTTGGCCAAGGTATAGTTTGACAAACTCGAAGACAAGCAGTAGAAACTCTCGCGGTGTGTGTGTGTGGGGGGGGGGGGGGGGGGGGCGGGGGGCATTATATTGCTGAAATATAAGGCCATGATGGCTTGTTGTAAAAGGGAGAATACACATGTTGGTGGTGGTGGTGGTGGTGGTGGTGGTGGTGGCGGCGGCGAGTTTCTATGGGCTCAAACTGCTTAGTTCACGGGTCCCTAGGCTTACACACTACTTAATCTAACTGAAACTAACTTACGCTAAAGACAACAAACATACCCATGCCCGAAGGAGGACTCGAATCTCCGACGAGGGGAGCCGCGAGAACCTCGGAAAGACGCCTCAGATCACACAGCTACCCTATGCGGTCGTAGAATACAATCGACTTACCGTTGTGGTATAAGGATGCTGCACGCGAGGAAGAAAGATGTTCTGCTATGAAATGAAATGGCACCCCAGATTATCACTCCGATTTGTTGGGCTGTATGGTGCGCGACAGGTTGGTATCCCACCGTTGTCTGGGGCCTCTTCAGACACACCTTCGCTGGTTGTCGGGGCTCAGTTCGGAGCGGGACTCATCACTGAAGAAAATTCTACTCCAACGAAATTGCAGGCCGAAGGCATGTCTGGAGACGCCCCGGATAGCGAAAGAGTTTTCGTTGTCATCCGCGGCACCTTGCAGTGCAGCGTCGACGATATCCTGCGCCCCGTTTTGTTGCCCTTCATGGCAATCCACCCTGGGCTTACATTTCAGCAATGCCGCCCGCACATGGCGAAAGTTTCTGCTGCTTGTCTTCGTGCTTACCGAACCCAACATTGGCCAGCAAATTCGTCAGATCTCTCCCCAATTGAGATCATCTGGAGTAGCTCGGCATTTTGACGATCTAAAGTGCCAACTGGACAGAATTTGGCACGATATCCCTCAGCAGGACATCCAACAATTCTGTCAAACAATGCCAAGCCGAATAACTGCCCGGATATGGGCCAGAGTTACACCAATAAGCCTTGATCAGTTTGTGAAACTGTCTTGAACAAATCATCCAGTTTTTCTGAAATGTCGCGCGGCGTGGCCGCGCGGTTTGAGGCGATATGTCACGAATGACGCGGCGGCTCTTGCCGGATGTTCGAGACCTCCCTCCGGCACGGATGTGTGTGTTGTTCCTAGCGTAAGTTAGCTTAAGTAGTGTGTACGTTTAGGGGCCGATGACCTCAGCAGTTTAGTCCCTTAGGAATTCACACATATTAGTCCCTTAGGAATTCACACACATTTGAACTTTTTTTCTGAAATGATCATTTGTTTGTCAACATCTGTCTATTTCCGTCCCATCTGTATAATCCCTTCGTGGTGCGTTGTGTTTCTATTTATTTATTTATTTATTCTTAGTGTGGTGGAGGGTCCAACTTACATCCGACCGTCCAATTTACTTTTTCCTTGGTTTCCCTAAATTACTTCAGGCAAATACCATTACGGTTCCTGCTATAAGGCCACGGCCGACAACCTGTCCCATCCGTGTCAAATTAGACGTGTATGTAAATGCCTGTGTAAATGAATTAAGTTACTTTTATAGTTCTTAAATTTCCATACTACGACATGTCCAATATCTTTGTAAAAGTGATCTACAGACGAACAAAAGCACTATCACTACTATAGACCTAAGCAAAGGTTACGCAATGCCCGTAAATGGCGGGCCGGTGATTTGTGAACGGGGAGCTGGCGCCCAGTGACACCAAGGGTTCGGATCAGGCGAATTTGGTACCCATAGCATGTTGACTGTTATGCTCCTCAAACCACTGAACTACGGAACTAGCCGTGAGACACGGACAGTTATTTTCCTGGTAGATGCCATCGTCGTCGCGGAAGACTTCAAGCCTGATGGGAGGCAGGTGGTCCTCACCAACATTCACGTAGTCGACAGCTGTCACGGTGCCTTCGATTATTACCACAGGTTCCACGGAAAGTGAATGTCCCCAATAGCATGATACTGCCCCCACTTGCCAGCGGCCATGGCTCGATATGCGTTTCGGGCAGCCGTTCGCCTGGATGACGGTGTATCCAGACACTACTATTGACGTGGCGTACCAAAAAAATGTGATTCATCCCAGGCTACATATTTACATTGGTGAACAACCCAGAGTCACTGATCCAGCGCCCGCTGCATTAGTAATTGATACGCCGTTGCCGGCCGGAGTGGCCGAGCGGTTCTAGTCGATACAGTCAGGAACCGCGCGACCGCTACGGTCGCAGGTTCGAATCCTGCCTCGGGCATGGATGTGTGTGATGTCCTTAGGTTAGTTAGGTTTAAGTAGTTCTAAGTTCTAGGGGACTGATGACCTCAGAAGTTAAGTCCCATAGTGCTCAGAGCCATTTGAACCATTTGATACGCCGTTGGATCGACATGGGAACGGGTAGCGGTCGTCTGCTGCAGAGCCTCACGTTCAACAACGTGCTCTGAGCGGTGTATTCCGAACGACTTGCGACTGCAGCAGCGTTATACTCTTTTCATCAGATCTGCCACAGATCGCTGCCTGTTCTTCTGTACATAGTGGGTTAGCCGCCGACCTCCACGTTTTGCGATAAGGCGTGGACGTCAGACATCTTGCCGCCTACTAGTGGTTTCAACATTCTACGACCACTTTCTATAGATGAGTTCAACAACCTTTTGCGGCCTGTATCGTCGCTAGTATGATTTCCTACTCATATTCTCCGCTTATATCCTTCCTTTTGTTTAAAAAATTATCAGTTATTAGGGTCTTCCAATAGGATGAAGCCCGCATGGTAAATGGGAATCCATTATATAGGTTAGATGTCGCAAATCGGGTGTGGCTTACGATTTCTTGGTTAATCAAAAACTCCTGTTTATTTACAAGCCAACGGCCGGGTAGCGGTGGATACACTAGTTCCCATCAGATCACCGACAATGAGTACCGTCGGGAGCAGTTCGCACTTGGGTGAGCGACTACCAGGGCCGCCCACCGCTGTTGACGTTCCGGGGTACACTCCACCTAGTGATGCCAACTGAAGAGACATTTGAGAGAGGAGTAGCGGCTCCACTTCACGATAAAGCGGCCGGGAGAGCGACGTGCTGACCCTCCATAACCACATCCGATGACGCCAGTCGGTTAAGGATGACACGTCGGTCGGTCCCGTTGCGCCTTCCGAGGTGATTGTGTGCGTAACACACTTGGAACTGTTGAAATGGACACACAGAGCAAAACAAGAACTTTAACGTATCGTAATGGACCTTGTGATGCCTTGCTTTCAATCTGTTACCTAAATTGTTTATACACTATTTACAAAGTTTCGCAGTTTCTAGACTTTTCAATGGAAAACACCACGTCGCACTTTGGCGGTCCGGCTTTTCCGTGTTCGGAAACTGCGTTCAAAGAAAGCAATGTAAAAAATCAACGTCCCGTCGATGACGACGTCATCAGAGACGAGCACAAGTTCGGACTGCGGAGGAATGGGGAAGGAAATCGGCCGTCTCTTTCTCCAAATAACCATCCTGGTATTTGCCTTGAGGAGGAATTGAATGACCATTATTCAGTTACCATGGTCACGAACGGTGAAAAGCTGTTTCTAATTATGCCATGTCCGATAATGTCATTTTAAGGAAGATTTTTAACGATGTGCGAAGCCGCAATGGCACCAAAACTACTCAAGATCTTAAGATGGCGAGATTGTTAGTTGAAACTCGTAATGAATCCAAATAAGTAAAATTTATAACGGATTACGTACCTCCTGACTGACGACGTCAACGAATTTTAAACACGGAGAATCTAAATATGGATGGTCGGACGGGGATCTGAACTGCCGCTCTCTCGAATACGAATCCTCGCCACGTGCAACGCCTCCTTCGACTATCGTCTGTGGGTTTGTACGCTACCTCTGTTGTGACCTCGTAGAGGATAATCCAGTGTCTTAACATGGATGGCACTTCGCTTGGAAAATTCATCGTAGCAGCACAGAAGGTTTCCCGTCAGCAGTTCAAACGATTTTTCACGCTCTGTCGTCATGCGTAATATGATGGATGATGTGTCATTCCCTCAGTCTTTGCACTTTTAACATAGCGCACAGATAATTGCTTTGAAAACTCCAAAAATTATGCCAAAACGCTAAAATTATCCCTAAAAGCAACGAAGTTCTGCCAGAGTTACGGTGCATTGGCGGGAATACACAAATACAAAAGGAATCTCGAGTAGTAAGACTACCCAGTATTTAACAGTTCTGTTGTGAAAGATCACAAGTGATTTTGTACACCAACAAAAATTAATTGGTTCTCAATACAGGAAAAAAAAAGCCACCTTATCGACGGTATCCCGGTATCGGAAAACGGTGAATAACTCGCGTTTAACTTTTAATATTTCTAGGTCTTCGGTTCGTCGCTTCATTCCTGCAGATTACACTTTACTTGAGCGAGGGTGTAATAGCAGCTGCGTGATGCCACAAGGACGTTTAAGGCAAGCACGACAGACGCTGCTGCCGTGACTCAGCAGTTGCGGGGTACTGCATCAACAAAAACCACTTGTGCTCTGAGTGGTTGCTTCAATGATAGCTAGAGGGGATTATGAGCTTGTCCGAACGCCAACCTGCTTATTCTTATTTATTATGTAGAACACCATTTTATAGGTAATTTTAAAAAAACAGTTGCCAAACTGAGGGGAGACGAATCACTTCGTGCGTCATCGTCTGTGTTTAGCGAAGTAGTTCATACCAACCAGTGTCCTAAATTTGATGGCACGACGTTAGGAGGTGTGCGGTTAAAACTCAGTCATATACCAGCAAACTACTAGGAATGTCTAATTTGTCTTTTACATGTTAGTAACTCGTGTTGTTCACTTAGAAAGTGATAAACGATTAATTTTGACTAATAAGACTAACAGATGGTTTATTGTGTCGATTTGGCAGGCTCACGTATGATTACGAAACATTGTAAAAGTCAGTTTGCTGTTTTCTCTGATGGGGTATACGTATTTATAATTAAAATATCTGGTGTCCCTATAAGTTACCTACTTCATTATTTCGATGAAAGAAAACTCAAGGCCTGCATAGCTGCAATTCCATACAGCTTCTCATCAAAAGCAACGGACTCAAAATATACGTGCTACATATGTGCTGGGATGACATCGCATGAAAACGCCTGTTCGATGTTACTGTTACAACTTTAGTATCCTGTTCAAGAGTGTTAAGATACAACTAGGACTCTTACGCGTTATATAACACATTGCTTGTAAAACCATGTGCTATTTGTTCGCCGCACGCTTTGAGCACCTCAACTGGACCGACAACATTATCGTCACGTGCCGGGAAGACTTATGTCCGCTTGCCGCTATGCCCTTCAAAAGTTTCGGAACACATTTCTACAGGATGTGTAAAGCACATATGTGCGAACACTCGTCATGCCGTACCTTCACTGCTTCGACGCAATCCAACAGAGCACGAATAGAGAGAATTAGTGCTTTACAGCTCAACATCCGCCTGCTTGTCCATATCAGTGTTTCTAATAACGCCCAGTTCGGATACATTCAACCAGGCAAGTTTCGTAACTGGTATGCACTATGTCGACACAAGGTCTTCACTTATCTACTCCATCAGTCCAAAGTTATTCCCACCGTATGAGAGACGTCAGATTCCGGTGGCAGCTTGAACGAACAACTGTAAACAAAAGATGCGCATTTGACGAATCAGTAAGTAACGGACGAGCAATCGCATGTATCATTGTTGTTGTGCAGCAATAACTGAAGAAAATAAGACTGTGTGCGAAATTTGCACTGCATACTTCGACTCTGGTACGAAAACAACAGCAAAGGAACGCCTGCCGCGACTTGACTGAAAAATTGACAATCCTTTTCTTGTAAAAATCATTACGCGTGACAAGACTTGGTGTTACGAATACGAAAGTACAACAAAAGGACTAAGTGCAGAATGTGTCTCTGGTGGTTTGCCAAGACTGAAGAAGATACGAATGCGATGCGGGAGTTCAACAACATCCAAAGGACCTTTCTGAAAGTTTCACACGGTTGCATGAACATTCTGTGCACTTTACTCAAATAGGGTAGGTTGTGTAGAACACTTGAAGCTTTTCTCTACTTTTTATTAATTCATTCTCGAATGTTGTTGGACTGACGGGGTAGTATCCTTGCAGATGTCACCCAAAAGACCAAAACATTCGCAGAATCCTTCTACCTTGCTGATGTTCACCTTTGGAACAACCTACCCTGGTCTTTATGCAGAATTCAATACCCTATTGCTTTTTAAGAAAAATCTGAAGCACTTCCTTATGTCGAACTCTTGACTCTTCCTTAGAAATTAACAGATACGGCCAGCTTCTCTCTGTCAACTAGTAAAGCAAATTTTCTATCAGTTTTGCTACTTCCTCTCCTCCTTTCTTCATCAGTCACGCCACTTTCTTTCGCTATGTTTTCGTTACTTGTGCTCTAGCATGTGTCTGTTTCTCTCCTCCTCTCACGTCCATCGCTCGCAGTGCCCTCACGTTCAAATCCGATAGCGATGTGTTATTGTTGTCCTACTTTTACTTTAAAATCCACGGAGAAGAAATAAAAACTTTGAGGTTCGCCGATGACATTGTAATTCTGTCAGAGACAGCAAAGGACTTGGAAGAGCAGTTCAACGGAATGGACAGTGTCTTGAAAGGAGGATATAAGATGAACATCAACAAAAGCAAAACGAGGACAATGGAATGTAGTCGAATTAAATAGGGCGATGCTGAGGGAATTAGATTAGGAAATGAGACACTTAAAATAGTAAAGGAGTTTTGCTATTTGGGGAGCAAAATAACTGATGATGGTCGAAGTAGAGAGGATATAAAATGTAGACTGGCAATGGCAAGGAAAGCGTTTGTGAAGAAGAGAAATTTGTTAACATCGAGTATAGATTTAAGTGTCAGGAAGTCGTTTCTGAAAGTATTTGTATGGAGTATAACCATGTATGGAAGTGAAACATGGACGATAAATAGTTTGAACAAGAAGAGAATAGAAGCTTTTGAAATGTGGTGTTACAGAAGAATGCTGAATATTAAATGGGTAGAGCACATAACTAATGAGGAGGTATTGAATAGAATTGGGGAGAAGAGGAGTTTGTGGCACAACTTGACAAGAAGGAGGGGCCGGCTGGTAGGACATGTACTGAGGCATCGAGGGATCACAAATTTAGCATTGGAGGGCAGTGTGGAGGATAAAATCGTAGAGGGAGACCAAGAGATGAATACACCAAGCAGATTCAGAAGGATGTAGGCTGCAGTAGGTACTGGGAGATGATGAAGCTTGCACAGGATAGAGTAGCATGGAGAGGTGCATCAAACCAGTCTCAGGACTGAAGACCACAACAACAACAACAACAACAACAACAACAACTTTTCACGGACTAATGTAAACTGTTTTTTTTTCTACTATAAATACTATTGTTTTACCTTATTTCTATTAGCATCCCATATTAATTGTCTTGGTGTGTTTTACGAAAATAATATCTCTAGAATAACTGGTTAGATTTAGGAAAAGGCGTAATAACATTAAATAAGGATAAATAAATCTAAAAATAAAAGACAAGTTGGAACGAATACCACTGCATTAGTATGGTGTCATATTGCAACAGATCGCGCATTTTGTGCTTACACATAGCAGATGAGCTGCCTTGAATGTCAGCTTACATCATCAGGAGGCAAGAAATAACGCTGTATGTCAACAGTGGCCAGTCAACGAACCGCAGATGCGGGTGCAAAAAGTGCTACTGGGAAGGCGCGTATCTGTATGTGTGTGTGTGACGCAGAACACGTCTCTAGAGAGCCCGGCTGGCGCAGTCCGCGAGGTGGCCGTTACAGCTCGCCGGCTGCCGCGGGCTTCGAAACGGAGGGAGAAACCGCCAACGGTTGCGATGACTTGCGCCGAGCCACGCCAAGGCCGCCACCAGCTGTCTGCCCCAGGTAGCAGACGCCAACACCTACACCCTGCACCTCGGCGCGCGCCGCAACACGCTCGGTGGAAACGCCCGAATCGTGTTCATGGCCAACAGTCGGCTAGCCCGTCGAAATCACTGTTAAAGTCCACTGAGTAGTAATACCCGTGGAGTCGTTCTTGCGCAGTGGACAATTTTATGTTACTATACAAAACTGCAGTAGCCACTTCTGAAAAACTGCTGCAGGAGTCCCAAAAGGCTCCAACATGGAAACACCCTGTACTCCATACACACAAACCGTGTTGTGCATCAGTCTTGTAAACTACTTACACCTTTTCACTGATGATAGTGCTGTTTACATCAGCAGCTCTACCCTGATCTATATCGCACATAAACTTCAGCAACACTTAGAAGAAATTCACCACGGGGCTCCCCTGGAAAATCTCTATCAATTCAACAAAAATTAAAGCCATCCTCTTCATTTGCCGAAGAATATTTCTAGACGGCAGCCTCTCACTAAATGGGACTGGGATCCCATGGAAAACCCACATCAAATATCTAGGAATAATTTTTGTCTCCCGATTAATATTTCGAAAACACGTGAAATAAATCTATAATACATGCCATCTTCTACTTTATCAAATATACCCTTTATTAAAGGCAATGGACTTCCGATTACAGTGAAATTCAAACTGTTCTTTCAACCAGTCATCAGTTATGGCTCCGAAATCTGGGCTCTGGCGGCAGACACACACATCAAAAAGATTCAGACGATGGAGACCTTTTTTTTTTTTGGATAGCTATTGACACACCCCGCTTCCTTCTGTTATGTTGGTTGGTCGATTTGTGGGGAGGAGACCAAACAGCGAGGTCATCCGTTCCATCGGATTAGAGAAGGAAATTGGCCGTGCCATTTCAAAGGAACCATCCCGGCATCTGCCTGAAGCGATTTACGGAAGTCACAGGAAACCGAAATCAGGGTAGCCGGACGCGGGTTTGAACCCTTGTCCTCCCGAAACCGAGTCCAGTGTGCTTACCAATGCGCCACGCTTGCTTGTATTCTGACGGGTGTTAAACCGCAGTCTAATCATGGCTCGCGATTTCATACTACTGGGGTTGAAATTTTACGGATGAGGGTTACGATAGTTTGAAAGCGGTAGTTTTAATACTGAGTTTTTAAAGTCCATATTGACCAGTTAGAATTTACAAGTTGGCGACTGAGTAACGTACGGAGGATTGTTTACTATAAACATCCATAAGGAACCACAAATCGTTCAGCAGAAAATAATAAGTTTCTACAACAGAACGCCAATCTCCCCTCGTGTATCACTCGTAATACAAATCATTTAGTACTATCCTACCCAACCCAGAAACCAGATTCCTCCGTATGATACTCAGTCGCCAACTTCTAAATTCTAATAGGTCAATTTAGATCTACAAATACGTATTACAACTTCTAACCTCAAACTACCGTAACTTTCATCCGCAAATTTCACCCCGAGTAGAATGAAAGAGACTTTTAAGTCGCGAGCCGGCCGGGGTGGCCGAGCGGTTCTAGGCGCTACAGTCTGGAACCGCGCGACCGTTACGGTCGCAGGTTCGAATCCTGCCTCGGGCATGGATGTGTGTGATGTCCTTAGGTTAGTTAGGTTTAAGTAGTTCTAGGGGACTGATGACCTCAGAAGTTAAGTCCCATAGTGCTCAGAGCCATTTGACCCATGAAACTTCCTGGCAGATTAAAACTGTGTGCCCGACCGAGACTCGAACTCGGGACCCTCAATAGTTCCCACGTCCGTCTAGTTGTTCAGCTTCGACAGTCCACATGCTTTCGTTTCTGTCTACGGCTGTTCAGTATCTAATTACACCAACGAATTCCTCGCCAATAGTAAACCCGTCTACTCCAGCTGTTGCTTCCGTACTTTTGTTCCTGGTTGTTTCCTGCTGCTGCTGCTTGCTATCTAAACACATGGAAGCTTGCTATTTCCCGTTTGCGGTAGCAGCTCTCCGTCTGGGGGCAACGTCGGTCTTCCATCAATGTGTGTAGTTCTGTGCAGCACATTCCGATCTATACATTTTGAAAAATTCTCTCATATGTCATTAATTTCTTTAGATTTGCCACTTCTTTTCCGACTAACGAGGAAGTTTTATCTGCAACTCGCTTATAGTGCATTGGATTAAACAAGCAGAGATTGTTTCCTCTTACCTGACAAACCTCTCTAGATAATTTGTAAGTCTTTTACAAATGTAAATCTATGCGGCTTTAGGAACGGGACCTTCTTGCTCTTGGGCAGATACTGAAAGACTGACAGTCGTCATTAAAGGGTCGGGCCTCGTTAGGTGAGTGGTCAGCGCGTGTCGGAGATTTTCTCCGCACGGGCACTGGGTATTGTGTTGTCATTATCATCATTTAATCATCTACGACACGCAAGTCACCCAATGTGGCGTCAACTGAAAAGACTTGCGACTCTGTGGCCGAACTTCCCCAAGTGAGGACTCTCGGGTATCAATGCCATACGATCATTTCATTTCATCGTTAAAGTTTTCCGTCAATTCTTTACAATGAGGTAAGCTAACACCAGTAAGAAGAACTGTACTTTTTGGAAACTACTACGGAGTTTTTAAGTATGAGGATAGAGCGTCAATACGTAGCAGCTTATAGGGTGAGAAAAAATTTAATTTAAAGCATTTGAAACTTCTTGTTACCGTAGGATTCCGAATTTTTACCTCTGTGTCGAGATGTCACGGAGACATTCAAGATAGCGCTCATCCACCGGCTTTAATACTTCGGAAATTTATCTGCTTCGTTCATATTACTGCCTATGCAAACCGGGTTACTGGCAGCAGGTGACAGAAGGAACCCGGCTGTGGCTGCAGGCAACCAACTAGTCATCTGAACGGACGTTATCCGCCAAGTAAAGTGATCCCTGGAGGGATGACGCAGAATGCATCTATGAATTGGAATTAGGCTGGAGACATATTACCAAGAACAACACTGAACTGCAACTACACTGCCAAAAAAAGTAACTCGCTGATTTTAAAAACAAAATGTTAGCTGTCATTTTATTGAAGAGTTTACTTGGAAGATTCGACTTTGTCCTCCTGTTGGCGGACCACTAGTTCTGCAGCGCAAATGCAAAGAAGGAATCATTCTGGCGTTCCTCCTCAAGCGATTTATGGAAAACTCAAAACCGGGGACACCGCACGTGAATCCGAATCTTAAAATAAAAGAATTGTGTTGAATCGTTCAGCGATATAGTTGATGTCTCAGTAAACGGATTGAGGACCGAGCGAGGTGGCGCAGTGGTTATACACTGGACTCGCATTCGGGAGGACGACGGTTCAATCCCGCGTCCGGCCATCCTGATTTAGGTTTTCCGTGATTTCCCTAAATCGCTCCAGGCAAATGCCGGGATGGTTCCTTTCAAAGGGCACGGCCGACTTCCTTCCCTAATCCGATGAGACCGATGACCTCGCTGTCTGGTCTCTTTCCCCAAACCAACCAACCAACCAACGGATTGAGTTATGAATGGAAGTGAATATTGGTAATGGAGTGATTTAAAGATGCTGTATATCCTCGAGGAAAGGTCGTCTTACCATGGGATCGATGGGCCGAAGTTTGGAGGATGCTGGTGCTGAGGGACTGTTTGAATTTAGTGTGTGCCTGGATGCGTATACGTTTGCAGAAGTCTAATGGAGTACAGTGCTGGTGGACAGCAGGAGAGCACTACAAATGTTATGAGAGCCAAGACGCTATCGGTGCTCAGTGAACAACGATAAACAGGATTTGGAACGAATAGTCTAGAAATCTGCGAATATAAGCACAAGCATAGGAACACGATGTAAGATGCCGGGGGGTAAACCATCAAGAGTAGGAAACATGCAAAGCCTTACATCGACACCTCCAGTATGGGCTGCAGTAGACGAGGTAGGTTGCGGGAAGTCGGTTATTCCCAGGACTGTGCGAACTAATCGGTTAAAGGCTTCGAAAGTGACTATTCGGATAGAACCATGGGGGCGTAGAGGCCCTCTCACTAAGGTGCCGCAAGGCAGTCGCACTGAATCGAAATTATGTTGAAAACCAAGGTTTTGTAGTTAAACCCTGAATAAACCCTCCCTGCTTCCAGAAAAAAAAGTGTTTTGCATTATTTGTTGAACGCCCATCGTAGTAAATGTATGACTACAGGAAGATGAAAAGACAACCACAGTTTGAAGTTGTATTAACTGAACAGTAATTTTTGTTGACACGTTAAGTCCGAAAATAACCCGCTTTAGAATTCGGTCTCTAAATAAGGTGTGAATTTTCTAAAGTTCGGACAACGGTTCGGGAAGAGTGGGAGGTATGGGTTGTTATCGGGCGTGACAAATAATAAAAATTCCGGTATTTACACTATCATAAGGAAAAAAAAATACTCATACACACAGGAGCCCAAACATTATAACAATCTTCTTCACAGCTAGTTGGTCGACCTTCGAAACACACAACGACGATTCTGCGAGGCCTGAATTCGACAAGTGCTTGGTAGGTTTCTGGAGGTATGTGGCACCAGGTATTTATCCACTGGTCACGCAGTTCCCATAAATTACGGGCCGATGGTATGCGGGGGGGGGGGGGGGGGGGGGGGGGGGGGAGTTGGCGTAACAGACGCGTTCCATCGGGTTCAGATCGGGCGAATTTAGTGGCGAAGACAACTTGAGATCACTATCACGCTCCTCAAGCAGCTGTAAGCACGGTACTGGCCTTGAGAGGCAGAAAGCTATTCTGGTAGAAGTTCCCGTCGCCGTCAGGAAACAGAGCGTGAAGGGATGCAGATGGAACGAAGTAATATTCATAGTCCACAGGTGTCACGGTGTCTCTGATTACCACCATATGTCCCCTGGAAGCCCAGGTGTATTTCCCCCATAGCAATCAGCAATCTGCGACCATGTTGCGGTGCATGTTTCGAGCAGCCATTCGCCTGGATGACGGCTTACCCGGAAACGACTGTGTAAGAGGATAGGCAATTGGTGCAGGGAGTGGCAACTGACCCTTAAGATAGATAAATGTGATGTATTGCGAATACATAGAAAGGAGGATCCTTTATTGTATGATCATATGATAGCGGAACAAACATTGGTAGCAGTTACTTCTGTAAAATATCTGAGAGTATGCGGACTGAACGATTTGAAGTGGAATGATCATATAAAATTAATTGTTTGTAAGGCGGTTGCCAGGTTGAGATTCATTGGGAGATTCCTTAGAAAATGTAGTCCATCAACAAAGGAGTTGGCTTACAAAACACTCGTTCGACCTATACTTGAGTATTGCTCATCAGTGTGGGATCCGCACCAGGTCGGGTTGACGGAGGAGACAGAGAAGATCCAAAGAAGAGCGGCGAGTTTCGTCAAAGTGTTATTTGGTAAGCGTGATAGCGTTACGGAGATGTTTAGCAAGTGGCATGCTCTGCATCGTGGTGTAGCTCGCTGTCCAGGTTTCGAGAGGGTGCGTTTCTGGATGAGGTATCGAATACATTGCTTCCCCCTACATATACCTCCCGAGGAGATCACGAATGTAAAATTAGAGAGATTCGAGCGCGCACGGAGGCTTTCCGGCAGTCGTTCTTCTCGCGAACCATACGCGACTGGAACAGGAAAGGGAGGTAATGACAGTGGCACGTAAAGTGCCCTCCGCCACACACCGTTGGGTGGGTTGCGGAGTATAAATGTAGATGTAGAACCGTAGTCCATCCGACCAGGTGACACGTTTCTCTTGATCCGCAGTCCAATATCGACCATCCGCAGCAGTCATAATCTACGATATCTTGCTCCGAAATAGTACAATGAAAAACCAGCCAAAGTTGCAAATTTCACTTTTTTATTCACTCGATGACTGCTTCCGTACCGTGGCGCGTTATCGTAACAGAAACAGTTGAGCTGCACCAGCACTGAGCTCTGCCGTCAGATCTGTTAGAGACGTCCGCCACCCCTGCTTTACAGAGCGAGGAAGTTTCGAACCTTCACGTCATGTGATAAGGCGTGAACGTCCAACATTTTCTCGCCTACTTTTAGTTTCTATTGATGCTCACAGCTGTAGCACGTCAACAGCCGACAGGTTCGACTTTTTCGAGATGCTAGGCCATAATCTGCCCTTTGTCAAAGTCGGTTAGTTCAGTGGATTTCTTCATTTGTGACCCGTATCGTCGCTAGAACGATTCCCTGCAGCGCCACTGGTCTCGCTGTAGGCAGTGGTCACAGGCTGTTAGCTAAGACTTGGACGCGCGTGGATTCGGCATTTCACCATTTAAGTTTCTTTTCGTTTACAAAGTTTGCCAGCGGTTTACGCACTGTTTTAGGGTAATACCAAAATGTGCCATGTGAGTGTTGGAGATCATTATGTCAGAAAGTACCACATGCAAATATCTCCCAGTTGTTGATGCTGAATTGCTGTCGGTATTTTTTCTCTTACTTTGGCCTCCTACTGGTCCGCTATTAATATTCCAAGAGTGACCTGAATCCTCGCCACAGTTTGAAATGTGGGCGCACTGCAGCTCCTGTGTTTTATGAGCGACAATCTGCAGATTCTCGATTTCAGGGACCAGGCGACCTAAATAGCCGATGTCGGCAGCGCGGCCAAATGCGCGTAATGTAGGCCCCTGTACCGCTTTCATCCCCGAAAAACTCTGTGACGTTAAGGCGAATATAAACCGACATTGTCCCCTCAGTAAAACAACACTTCAAATTTTCATAGGTTTAAGATCGAGCGTGACAAATGTACCAGACAGTTTGTTGGCAGTAGCGTCGTGGACTACATTAATAACGTGGATTTTACCTACCCACTTTTGTCCGTGACTTGGCATTTTGCTGACAGTTGTACGAGTTACCCTTGTAGTCGATACAATCGGGTTCGTAATAGTACATTTGTTACTGGATGGTGGTATGGTATGGTATGCTAATATTATGCATTTCGTTGAGTATTTATTGATTAGTTATTGTATTGTTGTCTAGAGAACGGCAACTAACCTAAGGACATCACACACATCCATGCCCGAGGCAGGATTCGAACCTGCGACTGTCGTGGTCGCGCGGTTCCAGACTGTAGCGCCTAGAATCGCTCGGCCACTCCGGTCGGCTTATAGTTCGTGACTGCGAAATTTCTCCAAGAGCATTGTGTCAGTTTTTGCAAGAATTGAAAATTTCAACCGGTACTCGATCCCCCTACGTCTTTGTCTCCAGGCATGCTCTTTACCACTAGATCACCATGACCCACGGTCTAACAAGTGTTTTCTATGTGGATGAACTACATTTCCTTAAAATTCTTGCCATGAATCTTAGCCTAGCATCTCCTTTCTCTACAATTTTTATTAAATGCTCATTGCACTTTGTATTAATCAGTCAGAACATGACCACCTATCCAATAGCCGGTATGTCCACCTTGCACGGATAATAGCTGCGACGTGCCGTGGCATAGAAGCAGTGTGGCCTTGGTAGGTCGCTGTAGGAAGTTGGCACCCATCTGCACACAAGTCACCTAATTCCCGTAAATTCCGGGGAGGGGACGATAAGCTCACTCACATCCTAGACGTGTTGGATGGGGTTCAGATCTGGCGAGGTGGTGGGCCAGCATATCAACTGGAACTCGCCGCTGTGTTCCTCGCACCACTCCATCATATTCCTGGCCTTGTGACATGGCACATTATCTTTTTGAAAAATGCAACTGCCGGCAGGGAACATGATCGTCATGAAGGTCCGCCGCCAGCTTGTTCCCGTTCCGCAGTACAGGTGTCAAGCAGCTGTTCCCCTGGAAGACAACAGATTCGCGTCCTCCTATCGGCATGATGAACGAGGTTATCTGGATTCATCAGACCATGCAACGGTCTGCCATTGCGCCAACGTCCAGTGTATATGGTTACGTGCCCATTTCAGTCTTCGTTGCCGACGTCGTGGTGTTTACATTGGCGCACGCTTGGGTCGTCGGCTGCGGAGACCTATCGTTGGGAGCGTTCGGTGCACTAAGTGTTCAGGTGCTCTGTCCAGCACTGAAGTCTGATGGTACTTCCGCCACAGTTCGCCATCTGCCTTGTTGTACCCAGCCTATCACGTCCGACATTTGTAACGAGGGGGTGGCCGCCAAACTACACGACGTCTGGTCGTGGTTTCATCTTGGTTTCGTCACGTGTTGAAGACACTCGCCACAGCACTCAAAGAACACCCGACAAGTCGTGAAGTTTACAAAATGCCCGTGCCGAGCCTCTGGGCCATCACAATCTGCCACTGGTCAAACTGCCCCTTTCTAGACAAGGACAGCACGCTCACTGATACTACAGGCAACGTGCGTGTGTGTGACCAACAGTCATTCCTCTCCTGGTGATGCTCTTATCGGATTTATATCGACCGGATTTATATCGACAACAGTTCGGTGATTATAACGTTCTGGCTGATCAGTGTAGATCTCCCGGTAGAGTTATTCCTAGGTACTTCAAGGTTGTTACAGTTTCCAATAATTTCTCACCAATAACGCAATTAGAACATTGCAGATCTCTTCACCTGTTTACGTGCAGTATACTACATTTATTTAAATTCTGGGTCAACTGCTAATCCCTGCTCCAGCCGTGGACCACCTGCAGGTGTTCCTACATTTCGCTGCGGTCTTCTGGCGTTCCATCGTTCCATTGAACAACAGCATCATCTGAAGAAGGCCTCATGGAACTTCCAACGTTATAACCGTATCAATTAATATACAGGGTGTCCGAAAAGACTTTCCCTGATTACATAAATTGATAACTCAGGCTAGAAGTAAGATACAAATATGAAACTTGTGTCGAATTGTTTACAACTATTAAAGATTTTTTCTGTTTTAGGATCGCAGTACGTAAGCAGTGGATGAGGTGCAGTGCCCAAGAAGCCATGTTAACCAATCAGGAGCAGGCACAGTGTGTCCTGTGGTACCATGAGACACGATCACCAACCACAGTGCAGACACACCTCCAGACAACATCATTAAAGACTGGTATGAGAAGTTCAAGAACACAGGATCGGTTGCTGACCTTCCGAGGTCTGGTCGACCAAGAACCTCAGCAGACAGGGTGGAAGCTGTAAGGCAGTCTTTTCTGCGAAGTCCGAAGAAATCGGTGCGCAGGGCCTCACGTGAATTACAGATGCCAAAAAGCTCTCTCCATGACATTTTACACAAACGTTTATTGTTTCGTGCATACAAAGTGCAAATCGTTCAGGCCTTGTTGCCCAATGACAGTACACGTCGATATGACTTTGCGGTCGAAATGCTATCACGTATTGAGGACGATGATGGTTATCTCAGACGAATTGCGTTTTCCGATGTAGGGACATTTTTGTCAGTGGAGTAGTGAATCGCCATAATGTGCTCATTTGGCGTTCACAACCCCCTGGCGAGGTCATGGAGTGCACCAGAGGCAGTCCAAAGGTGAATGTTTGGTGCGCGCTATTGCACGATCGAATTATCGGGCCATTCTTCTTCGCTGAGGCCACCACCACATCTGCAGTGTATCTGGACATGTTGCAACTGTATGCTGTTCCTCAGCTGCTTCAGTTTCACCCCGATGTCTTGTTTCAGCAAGACGGTGCACCGCCTCATTGGGGTTTGGACGTCCGTGCCTATCTCGATATGACCTTTCCTGGGCGATGGATTGGTCGTGATGGGCCAACGGTTTGGCCTCCATGCTCTCCTGACATTACCCCACTAGACTTCTTTTTATGGGATATGTCAAGGACGAGGTCTACCGAACACGTGTACCAGATCTTGAAACCCTGCGGCAAAGGATAACCACAGTCGTTGAATCGATCCCTCCGGTGATGTCGGCTAATGTGCGGACGGAAATTGAATATCGCCTAGATGTGCTACGTGCTACCAAGGATGCTCATGTGGAAGTTTACTGATGTGTGAAAAAAACTTTGACAGTTTGTAAACAATTAGACACCAGTTTCATATTTGTATCTTACGTCTAGCCTGAGTTATCAATTTATGTAATCAGGGAAAGACTTTTCGGACACCCTGTATATCGCATACAGTAGACCTCATAACTGGGTACTCAAGAAGCTTCACATCTGTTGATTTCATTTAGTAAAATGTTCTTTAGATAGCAGGTTCATGACCCGCCAGACCTCCCCACCTCCCCCTGGATCCACCACGCCTGTTGGTGAGGACACGTAATTGCGAGAACGAGTCTGAGCGAACGTTCTCGGCGGTTTCCATCTTGTTGCGAGTAGGACTGGAGGGGCGGTGCGTTGCGCCTTTCACCGCGGTGCAGCCCAAGGGGAGAGAGCCGCCGGGGCATTGAACAAGGTGCCCGCGCTCCGCCTGGACCCGCAGAGACGGCCAAGAGCAAAAAGCAGGGGCTACGCGACCCAAGGTCGGCGCGCTCTGCAGCTGAGAGGGGCAGCCAGCCGCGCTCCCAGGTGGAAGGGCTCGGGTCGGCAACGCTACACTGCTCTCACACGAGGGCAACTGCCACCGGCTGCTTGTGACACTTCTATTAGTTGCCACACCAAAAAGGACTACGGCATCCACATCTATCCTGCTGGATGCCAAAATTGCAACATCACGAAGACAGTACGCAAAAACTTGCCGAAAAACATTCAAAAACCAAGATCACATTAATAATTCTTTATTTAAAAACAATCGGTTCCCACGCCTTGAGGTCTTAAAAAATCTTTTTCTTATGAAACGTGTTCATTTTCAGTCGAATCAGACGCCCAGTTGTCATCTGGATAAAAACCAGCACATTATAAAATGTTTGTCATAAAAAACAGCACATATTTTAGTTAGGACAAACCTTTTATAATGTGCTTTATCATCCACATGACAATGTGGTGTGAGGTCCAACTTAAAATGAACGCGTTTCACAACAAAGATTTTTTAAGGCCGTAGGATGACAGCAAAGTCTGTCAAAACCGACTGTTTTAAAATAAATATTTTGCGGTCTTTTCTTTTTAATGTTTTTTGCAAGCAAAACTGATCGATCCTTGTATTTTCTCAAAATGAGATTCAGTGCAATAAACTCGTCACTCTACGAAGTGTACGTCATACTTGGATTTGCCAATGATCAGCAATGCACATAGTAGTTTGGTTTAACGACGTTTACATTCTCTGACTAAGATATCGAGCCTTTGACAGTTATGATGTCAATGTTACAACAAAGATCCTTGCGTACAATTCGGCTGTAGTTGCCATCCCACTTTATTTATCTCAATCGTGGGCATGTAACACACGGCATTTTTGTAATGAAACAATATCACCAGATATTTTGAGGAGGATTCTGCATATAAATCGGCAAGTCAGATGCACAAATGTCAGCATCCTTGAATATGCACATACAACCAGTATAGAAGCGGTGGTTTAAGACACCAGTCACTACTATCTTATCTCCAAACAAGAGTTTTAGATTGAGTTAAGAAAGGGCAGACCCTGTGTGGGAGCTCCGAAGAAACGACTGAAGGATGCAATTAAGTCTAACATGACGCTGTGTCACATTAATGTTAAGTACGATTGCCAAGTTTTCAAACTAAAAAAATACAGGAAAGTTTGGAAATGTTGGTCATAATAGTTCCATCGTGGCATTATCGGCATGTTTTACTTTTAGGAGGCCGTTATATGCATTTGTACACAAAAGTGTACACGAATAATGAGTTTTTCCCGAAACGCATAACGCATTGAAGCTGATTTTACAAAACAGCTTGAAAATTAAAGAGAATTCGCCATTGTACGTGGTACTTACAAATATTTCATTACAGCAACTTTCGTACCATTATAGCACTATTCATATTTACCAAAATATTCAATTAGAACAATTATCACAAGATCACAGCTCTATTCCTATTTACCACTTTCTTTGCTCTCACTAAAAAATGTGACGTTATCTTTTACCTGTCTGAAAAAACTGTCGACAAGAAAAGTTGAAATTTTTAATTCAACCTTCTTGAGTTCAACAGAACTTTTGTTTCTTACATCCGTCCATTCGTTAGTCATCATTGGGGCAGGTACATGCACTTATAGTGCGCCCTTTTCGTTGGTGGTGTCTTAGTGATTTGGGAACGACGAACATGAATGATACAGAAACGTTAGGATAAATAAACAAATATATAAACCTTTATAAAAATGAGGGACAATGTCATCAAATACGTCATATTCGTGAAACTGGTAAACACAAGGTAGCAATGAAGTGGGGATTTTCCCGTACGACCATTTCACGAGTGTGCGTGAATATCAGGAATCCGGTGAAACATAAAATCTCCGTCATCGCTGCGGCTGACAAAAGATTCTGTAAGAACGGGATCCACGACGACTGAAGAAAATCGTTCAACGTGAGGTAAGTGCTGCAGATTTCAGTGCTTGGTCATCAACATGTCTGTGCGTGCGAACCATTCAACGAAACTTCATCGATATGGGCTTTCGGAGCCGAAGACCCACTCGTGTACACTTGACTGCACGACACAGGGCTTTACTCCTTGCCTGGGCCCTTCTATATCGGCGTTGGGCTGCCGTCCACTTGCCGGCCGGAGTGGCCGTGCGGTTCTGGGCGCTACAGTCTGGAGCCGAGTGACCGGTACGGTCGCAGGTTGGAATCCTGCCTCGGGCATGGATGTGTGTGATGTCCTTAGGTTAGTTAGGTTTAATTAGTTCTAAGTTCTAGGCGACTGATGACCTCAGAAGTTGAGTCGCATAGTGCTCAGAGCCATTTGAGCCATTTTGCTGTCCACTTGAAACATGTTGCCTGCTCGGACGAGTCTCGTTTCAAATTGTGTGGAGTGGATGGACGTGTACGGGTATGAGAAGACAACCTCATGAATCCATGGACCCTGCATGTTAGCAGAAGCTGTTAAAGCTGGTGGAGGCTCTGTAATGGTATGGGGCACGTGCAGTTGGAGGGATATGGGGCGCCTGATACGGCTCTGACAGATGACAATTACGTAAGCAGCCTGTCTGATCATCTGCATTCAGTCATGCGCATTGTGCATTCCGACGAACTTGAGAAATTCCAGCAGACGTCCATAATTGCTACAGAGTGGTTCCAGGAACATTCCTCTGGGTTTCAACACTTCGCTGGTCACCAAACTCCCCAGACATGCCTTGGAACGTGCTGAACAGAAGAGTTCGCCACCCTCTCGCACTCTTAGGGATTTGTGGACAGCTCTGCAGGATTCATGGTGTCAATTGCCTCCATGCCACGTCGTGTTGCAGCACTTCTGCGTGCTCGCGCGGGCCCTACACGATATTAGGCAGTTGTACGAGTTTCTTTCGCTCTTCAGTCTAGTACAGACAGCATGAAATTTCGGCAAAATACGGGAGAGCTCGTAAAATACGGAAAATCTGGCTACCCCAGTTTTAACCATTTGGAGGTCTCAGTTCTAGGCCGTTCATCCTCGAGACGATTTGTCTATCGCGGCGTTGTTTTTCAAAAAACAGTTAACGAAGAGCGAATTATTAAAGGAAGCGTACAAAAGAAAGGGTACTGGTGGAAGGATGGATTACCTGTTTGCGGTAATCTATGGATCTCTAACTTTGGACTGTACCGTCAAATCTGGACACACAGACGTAGAAGACAAACCTACTGGACGACGAATGTCTGATATGATGGGAGCAGAGAACGAAAGTTTACGCCGCGTGTTTCTCATTCAGAAATGGCATCTGAATGTTATTTATTTGTGAGAAGACTGTGTTATGGCTCGTGCAAGGAGCAGAAGCGTCTACCAGCACGTGGTCGAATCCGACATCGCAGGATCTTGGGCTGTCGAGATTCCAGTTCATTGTTACGTCACACTGCTGCTAGCGTTGGTCGACATCCCACGACTGTTATACGAATACACGCGGTCCACTCACCTTAATGTGACCACCGCCTACGTTTGACGTTAGCGTGCACTACTCACAGGCGGCATGTGGCAGCATTAGCAGGATACTGTATGTGAAGCCCACGTGGGAGAGGAGGGGGATGAACAGTGCAGTCTTTTAATGCGGAAACGTAGGCATGATAATTTTTTTCGGGACAACTGTGGATGCATTTCCGAAACTCTTAAGTTCGTAAAATGTTCGCGCGCCGCCTAGGTTAAATTATACAGTTGATGGCAAAATGGCGCTATCCAAACTGGCGCCGAGGCACTTGTGATGCAACACGGGCCATAAATGACAGTGCTGAACGCCGACTGCCGAGATGTGTAAGGACGAATAGACGTGCAGCAGTTGAGCAGCTGACCGCCCAGATGAACCAAGGGGTTACCAATTACCTCTCCTCAACGACCGTTCAGCAAACGTCAGTGAGTATGGGCCTCCACAAAAGGCGCCTGGTCCGCGCACCCACGCTGACTTGTGTTTGTCTGCGACGAAGGCTGGAATCCGCACGCCAATAGCGCAACTAGACAACCAATGAGTGGCGACAGGTAGACCTTTCAGATGAATGACATTTTATGCTCCATCGGACGGCGTGAAACATCTGCGAAGATCCTGCAACAATCATCGGGAAGATCCAGGCCGGAGGAGGGAGCGTTATGGTCTGCGGAATGTTGTTGTGGCATTCCCTGGGTGATCTCGCCATTCTGGAACCCATAAAGGACCAACAAATATATGCACACTTGGGAACCATTTCCAACCCTAAATGTAGCTATTTTTTTCCTCGACACGTTGTCATCTACCAGCAGGACAATGCAATGTGTTAGATAGCGGGCACTGCACGTGCGTGCTTAGAAGAGCACCAGGATGAGTTCATCGTACTCCCCTGGCCACTAAACTCCCCGGATTTAAACCCAATCGAGAATCTCCATCGAACTGTTCGTGCCATGGATCCTCAAACGAGAAACCTGGAGTGGCAAGATTCCACGTCCACCACCTCACCGACACTTCCTGAACGTCTCGCAGCGATCCGCAGTGCGAAAGGTGGTTATCCAGGCTTTTGACAGGTGACCAAGTCAATGTGACTGGACAGTGCAGAACAGATATGCTCAACGCGTTGCACGATCTCTACGTTCCCACGTGACTAGCACCAGACCGAGCAGACATACTGCTCGGTCGGCCGAGCAGTATCGTACAGTCACGTCACGTACTTGGAACGACTAAATAGGCTCGTTCGCATCGAGACAAGTACCCAGACTCACAGCGTGTAGTAGTCTGCGGCGACCATTCCTGTGGTCTCCCTCGACGCGGCAGAGACGGGCGCGTTGTCAGCTGCGCACCCAGCGCTGACTCTGGATACAGGAATGGCAGCATGTCGTCTTTTCAGACGAGTCGTGGTTCAGCGTACCGCATCAGGATGGGTGTATCCGAAGAGAACTAGCTTTACCATATTGCGTTCGTAATAGTCATACATCTAGAGGCAGGGGTGGTACGGGATGCCACTGGCATACTACACCATCACCTCTGGTTCGCATAGCATTGGGCAGCGGCTTGTTACATTTCGGATGCGTGAAGGCCGTGACTATCTTTCAACAAGAAACCCAGGACCTATATTGCCACAGAGGGCGTTCGAGTGTCGCCCTAGCCACCATGTTCTACAAATCTCTCACCCGTAGAAAACATCTGGGCGTGGGCTGCAGAGACATTGGGACGCCACATTGCGACTGAAACTCTGCCATAGAGAATCTGCATGGAGGTAATTTGACTTAACCCTTTTCTGTTAACCTAGTTCGATTCGATGACCGGTCATTGTTGCTGCCAGAGCAGCGTGTTTCCTCAACTAAACTTCATATCCTGTATAGTCTCCTAATCACCCAATATTTTATCAAAGCTTGGCTACACCGAAACTCATTCTTCAAGGATGTTTTCACGCTTCTCCGATTGTACAAGATATGCACTTTCTCTTTCCCAGCAGTTATCCCATCATTCATTATCTGCTGATTTCATTATTTGTCAAAATTATTTTCTTTCACCTCACTGGCCATATAACCTTCCTGTCGTCACAGTCGCCAGTTAACCAAATGAAGGAAAGTTGTATGTGCTGTCTGCGTAGGATTTACTAAGAGTTGCCATGTTCTCTCATTTCGCCAGCGACTTGCCAACACTAGAATGATTGAACGGTTGTTGGAAGCCTTGGGTTTGAAGGGGGTACACCAGGACAAACCTTTTGCCTAATTTTTTATTTGCTTAAAATGTTATAGAGAGTATTTTTAAGATCATTTCATATGAAGTGTGTCATTATCGTCAAACCTGCGATTGACTGTAAGAGGGTCTGGCTCATTCTTGCGCTCGAATACAACCGATGTAACTGTCAGTTTCGAATAGTATCACAGAGGACATTAGTATCAACTAAAATATTATTCTCGACAAGGTTTATCTTCGTAGCATGTTTTGTTATGTTTTGCTTATGGTAAACAGGCTGAAAGCAAGTGCTTGTCTGGCGTTTGCTTAACGTGTCATTTCGCTCGTTTGTCATACGAAGTAACACGTGGATGCTTGAAAATGAGAAAGTCGTATTTATACGGATAGAAAAGGTTCGAAAAGTAATCCCAGTCGCGTAAAAAATCCTTAGATTGAAAAACAAAAACCAATTAATCGATATATTTTTTTCAAAATTGAAGTGTCTCGACATCGGTGAAAAAAAGTCAACTGTACGATGCGCACTGCCGATTAAAGGTATGTTCAGTTTTAACAAACTTTAAATGTTTGTTTTTCCAAAACAATATTCTTCAATTTGGCAGAGCTGTAAGTCATGAAATACACATGCAATTAAATTATGTCTTTGACTAATGAGTCGGCGTTTTTTTCTACTGTGGTACGTAGGATTCTAGCGATATATTTTAATTTCGATTTTTGGTGAAAGTTTTTATAACGACTTTTTTGTCTAAAATACTGACTTTTTCGAAGTTCAGCCATTTTGTTAAAAACTGTTTTCAATATTTCTACGTACTACGTTAAACAATATCACATTTTCAAATCAGTTTCTGCAATTTTGTTCTATGTTGAAAAGTGGGGCGTTCAGCGCTCCCACCAACCGCCCTCGCACTCTGCGAGGACCTTTCGCCGATGTCCTGTAGTGGCCACTGGGTGTAAGATTTTTTACTTGAAAAGTAAGAAGTAATACGATCTTAAGGGTGGAAATACAGTTGTGAAGCCAGTTTTGTAATTTGTTATTTTATGGAAAAAGGTCATGAATATCGGCTCTAAAACCGAGCGTTACCCTGTCTGTCCCAGTTGGTTTTGTAATTTTACCTACCTCTTAATGAGAGTCAAAGCCCTGTGCGCTAGCTTGCAGCTGTGTTCTCGTTCCATGTAACTAGTATCATGTACTCTACAATGATATGGCAAAATTGTCCGGTGTATAATGGTCAGCTAAAACAAGTGCGGCTTCCCTTTGAATGAAATGCAGCGCAAGTCACGGTTTCCGCGGTCGAAGTTCGCGAGAAGCACGTGGCAGACGCCCCCCCCCCCCCCCCCCCCCCCCTACACAATGCATGCCATTACGGCGCGCCTTACAGGCCGAAGACTGCCGGCGTGTTCCCGCATACTGAACGTCCACTTCTGCCATTCCGCAAATGCTTGCCTCGCACACAACACCCCTGGCAGGGTTTCAGGATTCCGCGAAACCTATTAACTTCTTGTTGCAACCGGTTAACGCTGAAGGGAATGTTATCATTGCGTTTTCCTTAAGCAGTTGAGCGTTGCTATCACCTTATCCATCTCTTTCGATCTTCGGTTTATTGTATAATGACCTACGGCGGTAAGGCTATAGCTGCGGGTTGCAGGAGACACGTTCCAGTCCAATTATTCGGGTTGTACATCCCTATCCCTTTATCTCACATCAGTAAATACGTACTAAAAAAAAAAAAAAAGACCCATGTCTTTATCACCAACGGCATTTCAAAACGAACTCAAAAAAATAGTGAATTCTTCGACTGTCACAGCTGCATGATTCAACCATTAGAACTAACGCACATATTGGCAACCCACCTCACACACTGATGCTGCTATCTCCGGCTTTCCTGAATGTTAATACCCTCTTCAAATGAGACTGAGGCCGGCCGGTGTGGACGAGCGGTTTCAGGCGCTTCAGTCCGGAACCGCACGACTGCTAAGGTCGGAGGTTCGAATCCTGCCTCGGGCATGGATGAGTGTGATGTCCTTAGGTTGGTTAGGTGTAAGTAGTTCTAAGTTCTAGGGGACTGATGACCTCGTTTACCTGACGGATGAAATTGTAAATGAGTTGAACCACCAACTTCGGATTTGTAGTTTCACATACACGTAGCTACTGTCTTTCGATATTTACGATAAATTCGTCGTTATTTACTTGTTAAAACATTTCACGGAAAATTCAGAATTGAGCCTCAAAACCTCAACGAACTACACATTAGTTAGAGTGGTCTAAGATTTTGCAAAATTCTCACAATTCACCATTCGTAACATCGTAGCACTAACCCCGATCGAAACAGGCAAACACGCTGCGTAATTTAAAATATGATGATCATCATCATTTATTGCATTAATGGCCCTTTGGGGGCCTACAGAGAAGAACAAGAAAAAATTACAAACACAAAAACCCCAATAAAAGGAATGTCTGTCAATCACAAGAGAGGAGGCATTTCCTGCAGATGGCACTTTTTTTCCGGTCTCAAGCATCATACTCCACAGCTGCCGGTTCCACTTCTTGAAGGATCGTCGTTCTTCTTTAAAATATAATACAGCTAGAAATTTCACAGTCTACCATATTTACTGGCTTTTGCGATTTGTTTAAAAATAAAAGATTTGGATGAAAAATGAAAATTTAAACAGTAATGTTGAGTACTAGCTTTGCCTTTTTTGCAGGAACATATTTACATGTTTAGAGGGTCTTGACGTGAGAAATATGTTCCCGGTACGTACAAGATCACGGTTACGAGATACAACTGGAGGTCACGATTGTCTACATACGAGAAACGCAGAACTGAACCAGAACGCACAACCATCCCAAATCATAGAATGGTTCCGGAGTACTAATTTCGTCAGTCCCTTTATTTCCTTCTGTTATCTGTTACGGGACTAGAATGGGTTTCATTTACTCTGCAGCCTTGTTTCCCCTTTCTAGGTTTCTATCCCAGCCAGCCAGCCAGACCATACAAGTCTATTCTACTTCTTCACATCGGCATTATTCAAAAACAGTTGTCGGCATTCTTCAAAAACAGTGTCTGAAAACTGAAGTTTACTGCATAATCTAAATGACAAAATTGGATTTTGCGGAGGTGGAAACACGTGAGGGAATATGTTTACTTAATCGACGTACTGCGCTACCAACAGAAACTGCGATGTTTAACTTCACCACGCAATTTTGACGTTACAACTGCTAGATCGCTGGCGTTTGCAGAAACGATAAAAACAGGGAAGTCGGCATGAAGTGTTCAAGACAAATCCGATATATGACGAAACGGAACGACGAACCATTGTGACACTTTTTATTGTGCCATTTATTTGCAGTTACCATTGTTAGCAAAGTGGTTATCGCCAATCGTGAACCTCATCGTTTTTCTTCCAATTCTTGCTCTAAGGGAGGTGGCAGGCTGCTAGCCTGCTGAAATGAAACCACTGGAACACTATGTAATTTTGATATACAGGGTGATTACAATAAAACTTTCAAAACGCCGCAGAAATAAAATCACTGGTCAGAATGACGTCAAATTGCAACGGAATGTTATCGGAGAAGGGGGAAAACTTAAGGCAGAAGAAAAAATAGTGTGAAAATTGATCAACAGATGGCGCTGTGCGTGTCAGAATATGTAAATGAAAACACCTGTCATGCGCGCGACCCATTGAAGTTGGTATAAACACGTCGGGTACACGACTTTCCCTCATTTCGGGTCTGCGACGTTCGCCGTGGCTGTCTCCATGCAGGCCCGCGCTCTGCTTATAAAGCCGTATTACAAGAATGACGGCTGTGCACACGTCGCTCTGCAGAAGTTCTGGACAATGAAGGAACACTGTGGGTCCATCGTCAGGTGTACTTTGTCTTAATATATGTTTTATTTCTTCTCCTGAATGGGGTGAAATATGCGTTTCACCTCATTCAGGAGAAGAAATAAAACTTGTATTAAGACAAAGTACACCTGACGATGGACCCACAGGGTCCGAAATGCATCGTGTAGTTAATAAAACACGAAAAAGCTGTGACTGAAGGCGTTGTTTAATTCATACCTCCAATGTGTGTTCAGTTTTATGCAAACGCTAGTTTTTCAGACATCTCAATTTATATGACCGTGTCGTTCAATGACATAATTTTGCAGGTAAATTCAGTGATATACGTGGGTACTGTCTGCAAAATGTGTTGCGAACAGAGTTAGCAGTAAAGAATCAGTAAACTAAAACGTCATGCCCCGCTGTTGAAGTTTACTGCATGAACAGCGAAAAAGTAGTAAGATATAAACCTTTTTGTTTTGTGTGTGCGTGGGAGCGCGCTACGTTATTGCAGAAGATCGTGACGTGTGTTTCGTTTATAGTTATACTGGGGAGATCATTGTTAGTGAAAGTAAGTAAATCTAAAGTTATTGTTACGTAAATTTTGTGTTTGTACTACGTGTGTGTGTGTGTCACCGATGTAGAAGGAACATGAACCACATTTTAAAAGAAAATATATTGCTTACTTTTCTCGCACAGTACAGTCCAACAGAGAACGAAATTCTTGGGTAATAGAAGATATCGATCCATCACCCAGAATGCATCTTGGTAATCACGACATCGAACAGTTTTTAGTTACGTAGAAATAATGACAGAGCACAAATTGCTACGCAACAATTAGGGCTTGCGGTACAACTAAAACTCTTTAACATATAACTACTGGAACGTTGAGAAAGTAACGCTGGAATTTTATGGGAAAGAATGTATGTCCCACGCAAAAATGTATGCCAAGGGAGTAATTTAGATTTTTCGTGTTTCTGACAAATCGCCAAAGTAAATTTATTGACAGAATATATGGTACTCTTTCCTAAAAAATTTGTTACCTGTGAAATATCGGTAACTGCAACTGTTCTCTCAGGTATATCATGAAACATTTGCACAGCAGGTATACTTGAAATTGTGAACTGCTGTAAGAGCCTATATCAGTTCTCCTTAGCCTACACAGAGTCCCACGCACACAATTTTGCCATCCTCCACAGGAACGGCGGCATATGACAGAGAGGAAATTACGGCTCGCCCGTAAATGGAGATGTAACCCAAAGAGCTCAGGAACTGATTCATTACGACAAGACGTGGATGACTGTCCATTAGAACAATAAAAACAGCAAATAATGCTGATATAGTATATCTGAATTCCGACTAAAAAAAATATCTGTATCATGCAAGTTGCAGTACGGTTTATGGCGGGAGGTACATTATGTAGCAGAATTCCCTCAACCCCCCTTTTTTCCCTGTTTCATTCGGGATGGTGCATGGGGAGAGATTACTGGTACCCCTTTGAAAATGCACAAATTTATCTAATTTCACACTTATGGCCAGAGTATTTTGCAGCATATAATTGCAGAAAGAGATACGTCTCTTGATCCACATTGGAACTTGGCCCCTTTGAATTTTTTAAGTAAAGATTTTGGCGGTTAACAGCGCTTTCTTGTATTATCTACAATTGGAATTTGTTAAACACCTCTGTGATGCTCTCAATCACTAATCTCGTGACCAAGAGCGCAACTGTTCTTTGAATCTTCTCAGTCTCTGACGTTAAAGTTAATTCAATTTCAATAATAGTCAAGGAAGGGTCACATGAGAGTTAAGTGGGCACTAGGAGAACAAGACTAGGATAAGTTACGCAAGCTTACAGAAGCGTTTGCTCGTTATTCAGCAGCTTTGACAGTACTCACAGACATTGGTTTACACAATGAATCCATCTATAGTTATGGAGGTATCGAGGGTTTTAAAACTATTAAAGGCTTTTCTTCTATTCTTCGTAGTTGATTGCACGGACGTAAACTTAACAATAAAAATTAGACTTGAGCGTGACTGTCAAGATGCACTGATTTTACGCTTTCTTCTGCGGATACAGCTGTTGTGACAGAAGTTACGGCTATCCCATAAATGGGAATGTATCGGGAAACCAAAGAGGGAGGAATTATTTTACGACAGACATCGGCAAAACTTGCCCTGTGGAATGTTTCGGTGGCTTTGCACATGGTCAGAATAGAGAAGAACTACGTATGGGAAAGTGAAATTTATATACAGCTGAATGTAAATGACTATCTTTGTGGAGGCAAATAAGTCACTGTACTACATTACAAAAAACAATTTCCACTTACCACTACGCCATTATCATTCAATTATATCCTTCCCTTTTCTAAAAACTACTCAGACGGTATCTATATACGAAAAAAAGGTTACAGCCATTTGAGAGTGGAACTTATTTCCCCTATTCCATAAAGGATCAGGTAGCCCTAAATGTTGGCAAGTAGGTGAAAATGATAGCTTCACCACCTGAAGTACATTTAGTCAATTTCTGTTACTTTTCCCCCTTTGAGAGTCGACAATGCGACTACGGAAGGTAATGCAAGAATGTCTGCTAACGTAGATTTCAACGGCTTCCGGGGCTGACATTCAGCTGCCTCTGGCTACCACACTCGAATCGAAATCATATGAAGCAAGTAATGGAAAAGTAATTGTTATAACACATTTCAGACATGCGATCAATTTGCCGTCTGAGGAACAATCGTAGCTGTTTATTTCTGTATTGCGAATGGAGGACAACAAAATTCTACATCTCATACCCTAACTTTTAGATGAAAACGTGTTCTTTGTTGTATTAATATGATTTCCAGTTATGAGAATTAGCCCTGGATACGAAATTAGAAACTAAAAATCTGTTATGATTATTGTTGCCAGCAAATACAATATATCCGTTAGTGTGAAGCCGAATTTACAGGTGTATTGATTGAGAATCTCATTTGTAGCTTAATAAGAGAGAGAGAGAGAGAGAGAGAGAGAGAGAGAGAGAGAGAGAGAGAGAGACCAGTTTCGAAGGATATCTCATCTGGCCTTCAAATTATATTTTCTTTAGGAAACGTGTCCATTGTTCTATGGATGACAGACGTTTATATGAAGTAATACATTTTACCCACTATAATGACAACATGGCACGAGTCTCTAACTCACAATGAACAAGTTTGGTAACAAAAATTTTTTGAAGTGCAGAAGACGGCATTATGTGTGTCGAAATCGGTTGTCAAAAATAAAGACGAATTTATGAGAATTCGGCTACTGAAAATTTTTTACCTGTATTTTACAAAGTGTTCTGTTTTACGGTACTGGAAATGCCATGTGGCTAGGGCCTCCCGTCGGGTAGACCGTTTGCCTGGTACAAGTCTTTCGAGTTGACGCCACTTCGGGGACTTGCGTGTCGATGGGGATGTTATGATAAGGACAACACAACACCCAGTCTCTGATCGGAGAAAATCTCCGACCCAGCCGGGAATCGAACCCGGGCCGATAGGTGTGACATTCCGTCGCGCTGACCACTCAGCTACCGGGGGCTGACTTTGCTGTAATGAAGTCTTAACATAATGTAGAACGCCATGCACTGACAACTAGAGGATGTCTGAACGTTATGCCACGAATCTGGCTTGACACAGTCTCCGGAAGTCTAACAGAGGAAGCAAACCCTTGCAAACTAAACCTGAAGTATAGACAGTATAATAGGAAGCGACATAAAAACAAAGAAGAAAAAAATTAACCCAGAAGAGAAATTAAGAGAACTAACCAACAAATCACGAAACAAGGAACTATGAAAGAAACAAACTGACGTTCGATTCATGACCACATCCCCAAAACGTTAGTAAAAAGTGCTCCAACGGAAAAATCAAACCAAACAAACCTAAACGACAAGCCGCTAAGGCCACCAGCTCTATAACGAAAACACTGACCATCACAAAAAACAAAAATATATGTGTTAGTTTGGTCGGTCCGTAGAAAATACACATCGCACCCAATACCCTCAACTGGAAATTGCCAGTACTATTGTATGGATGTAATTTTTTCTTGTTGAAGACTGGCAACGGTTCCAACCTATGCTATAATTCCATAAGTTTCCACCTTGCACTGTCGTAGCGTGGCCAGAACAGAAACGCTGTATTTATTTCCAAATCTTACTACGATGGGTGGGTTCTAAAGCAACGGTTGAAGCGTTAGCTCAAACGAACATTTGCTGAGCATCGGCGGCCGCTGCTAGTGCATTGCCCTTCAGGAGAACAATGTGGGGTACAAACCTGTCGACGGCGCGCCGATGCAGAGGCCGGCGAGCGCGCGCTTGGTCACGTGACGGTGCGGTGCGCGCACGTGGGTGCCGTCCCTTCTCGCCGCTCTGCCCCAACTCACAACATGCACACCGGCCGGCGGTCGCGGCCCAACTGACTCACGGAGCGGCAGCGGGAGCGCCATGCGGAGAAACCGGCCGCGCCGCGCCACGCCATGGCGCGGCGGGGCGGAGGGAAGCACCCCGCCGCCAGGCACCGAGACGCCCACGCTAAATATAGTGTCCGCCCTACCCTGCTCCTCGAGCACGGGATCTGCATCTTGTACGCGAAACACCGTACAAAAAACTGATTCCTATTTCAGTATTTTCGGGGTTGAACAATCAACCTTGGAGCACCAGATCAGCTGGAACGAGTTTTCGCGACGGGTCACAGGTACGCTGCTTCACAAAAAACGTGAAGTACCCGACACGTACACACCGTTGGCAGGTATGTAAATTACAGGAGAACCTTACTAATCTATCGGCTATTGGACAGGCAGCATGATTATAACGCAGAGAAAATCGTATTATCAGAGGAACACTTTTATTGATTCATAATATCACAGTACTTTAATGTTCAGCTGGAGACACTGTTTGAAATATGTAAAAACAGTAAGAAAGCATTCACACACTAAAAAACCTTACACGAAGCCGCGCGATCTGAGGCGCCTTGTCACGTTCCGTGCGGCTCCCCCCGTCGGAGGTTCGAGTCCTCCCTCTGGCATGGGTGTATGTGTGTCGTGCATAGCGTAAGTTAATTTAGCCGGCCGGGGTGGCCGAGCGGTTCTAGGCGCTACAGTCTGGAACCGCGCGACCGCTACGGTCGCAGGTTCGAATCCTGCCTCGGGCATGGATGTGTGTGATGTTCTTACGTTAGTTAGGTTTAAGTAGTTCTAAGTTCTAGGGGACTGATGACCTCAGAAGTCCCATAGTGCTCAGAGCCATTTTTAAGTTAGATTAAGTACGATCTAGGCTGAGGGACTGGACCTCAGTAGTTTGGTCCCATAAGACCTTACCACAAATTTCCAAATTTCTTTACATGAAAGTGTAATGTACTGTAAAAAAGTCTATCATATGGTAATATATTGTTACTGCCAGTAAAAACATCTGTAGTGCATTGAAATCCAACTGAATTACCCCTAACTATTTAAAACATGAGAAATTACAAGGTAAAAGAAAATATTCTGGTCGTAAGTAGGACGAAAAAAGTCTGTAATTTTCTTTTGCTTAGCAGGCGACATCTTTGATCTATTGGGGTAGACCTAGCGCTTTGTTCAATTTATTGAAAGGCTATATCAAATGCATTTTTAGTATCTGCATGTGATACTCGATCCGTAGGTTCATTGTCTTCGCTGCAGTCGTCATCTTTCTCGTTCCCATCGGTTGTTCCAGTTACAGCGTTAGTGAGTTGACCGTCCGTTAATTCTGCGTCCCCTGTGTAGTCAACATTAGCTGTACTGATTCACTCACTAACGACATTTCGCTCAACTTCCGCTCGTAAAGACAGCATCACATGTTTACGTTTAGCTGGATCCATAATTTAGTTTTACACACTTTAGTAAGGAGGAGGAGGAGATTAGTGTTTAACGTCCCGTCGACAACGAGGTCATTAGAGACGGAGCGCAAGCTCGGGTGAGGGAAGGATGGGGAAGGAAATCGGCCGTGCCCTTTCAAAGGAACCATCCCGGCATTTACCTGAAGCGATTTAGGGAAATCACGGAAAACCTAAATCAGGATGGCCGGAGACGGGATTGAACCGTCGTCCTCCCGAATGCGAGTCCAGTGTGCTAACCACTGCGCCACCTCGCTCGGTGCTTTAGTAAGTATAAAGAACATTTTCACTAATTTATTGAAAATATGTATACAATAGCACCTACTGATTGAAACAGAAACTATCGAACTATCACACCTAGCTACGGCCAACTATCTGCTGATCCACATTGCACACAATGAGACACCGACAAATCCACGCCTGATTGTAGCAGCCGTCAGTGTACGTAAACAAACTCCAGAGATGGGATGGTTGAAGTAAGCGGGAAGTCGGACCATTGGAGTTCGTGTTAGCGATGTTCTGCCGTATCAGTGTTGCAGATCTCTTTCACAGATAAAATGGTCGCCAGAGAAAATTGTTCGTGTTTAGGGTTGTTACCAGTCCTGGTAGAATATGTCAGGGGCGTGAACAGTGTTGAGTGATCATGTTGAAGGACACAAATGTGCCGCGTACTCGTGTATGAGTGCTGTAAGCATCTGACACTGAAAGGGGCGGCATCGTGGATCACCATTTGGCCGGCTAGGCGAATCGTGCAGAAGCCAGTTATGTAGGGTGTTCGGATGAGGCAGTGGTCCGATGTTGGATTGCATGGGCACGTGACGGCAGGCGTACTTTTCGTCAAGAATCTTGTCGAACACATCTGACTACCACAAGGAGACGTCGCTCATTGTGCACCAAGCTCTTCGTAACCCCTTCATGCCTGCGCTGCCATCCGAAAACAAGTAATCGGCTCTCTGCATCATTCTGTGTCATTCCGATCCTTTAGTCAGAGTCTATCAGAAACCGAACTAAGGAATTACCATCCAGTGAGTAAGCTGCAATTAAAACTACAACTCAAACCGTTGCATGTGAAATGGTGTCATGACTGGGAAGTGTGGAAACGCTTTGTTTTCGACGATGAGTTGTGGTTCAACACTACCCCGGACGACCATTGTCGGCGACGTTGGTAAAGGTACCGTTCTTTCAATGTTTTGGAGCAGTACAGTAGTGTTACCCTGGCATCATGTCGTGGGGAGCCGTCGGGTATGACGTCAGGTCAGGCTGGTTGTGACAGACGAAACTCCAACGGCACATCGATACGTCACGGGCATCGTGCCTCCTCATGTTTTACCTCTCAATAAAAGTACCGTGGTGCCATTTTTCACAGGACAATGCTCCTCCACACAGGGCACGTGTCTCTATGGACTGCCTGGATGATGTTGAGGTCTCCAATGGCCAGAAAGGTCTCCAGATCTCTCCCCAGTAGCCCAGATGACGACTTTAACACCCAATCTAAACCAATCAGTGCATGCATGTACGCCGGGCAGTGGTGGTAAAACGGCATACTGATAAGTTGGTTCCTAATGCCAAGGTCTTTGTAAATTTGACTGATTAAGGCTTTCGTCGCCACTTGTTGACTGACTGCTTGTAGGCTCCCGTCCCTTGTTCGTCGGCCGACGTCTGTTTGATGATGTTTCTAACATTACACCAGCACTAGCGGCTGGCATTGTCAAAGCGTCATCCTCCATTGCTGGTGGTGGACTGGAGTCGAGCTCGCGACCACAGATTGTATGTGCCTAGCGCCCGAACGCGCAAGGGCTTTTACGTGGTGATTTCCGGAGCAGTTCTCCTGTTGCTACCTGCAAGGTCATTCTCTGCAGTCTGGGAATCCAGAGTCCATTCATCCTGAGGCTATCTTCTTTCTTGTTGAAGCTGTTGTCATGTTTTTGTATTTCTACAGCTTCCCTGAACAAGCAGGAGTGATAGTTCCTTCCTACAGCAAATACTTCCGTGTCGGCGAATTTTACTATTTGGTCGATCTCACACAATGTGTGCTCCGCTACGGCCGAATTCTCCACCTGCCCCAGTCTGCAATGCCGCTTATGTTCTATGAGCCTGGTGCTGATTGGTCGTCCAGTCATTCCAACATAGACTTTTCCACACGTATACGATACACAGTATATTCCCGACATTGCAAAAAGGTCCCTTTTCTCCATTGCCGATCTGAGACACTCTTTGGTCTTCCTTGTCGGTTTATAATTAGTCTTTGCGCCGTGTCTGCACGATGTATAGCCGATTCTGTCCGCCACTGTGGGAATGTGTGGCAGAAAGGCCATACACGACATTTCTTTTTACGTTTTGTCACTTCGCTGAGTGTTTGATTCTGTGACACTTCTTATGTAGCTGATGGAGTACCTATTTCTCTCAGAATCCTTTCTAGCGGTTGCATTTTGTGTCTGAGGTGCTGCGGGTCACATATTCGTCTTGCTCGCGTTACGAGCCTGTTAGTCATATCTCTTTTATGGCTCGGTTGGTGATTTGACGGTTTGTACAAATTTCGGTCCTTGTGTGACGGTTTTCGGTGCACACTTTGTCGCAAGTTTTCACATTCCTTATGACCAGCACATTCAAGAATGGCAACTGTTGGTCTTCTCCTACCTCTATAGTAAATTTTGTGTTGGAATGGACACTGTTCCACTGTCTTAGAAAGTCACCGAGCTGCTCCTTAACGTGACTCTACACAACAAATCTATCGTCGACTATCAGTACCACACCTTAAGTTTACAAGGTGCTAAGTCCAGCGCTTGTGCTTCGAAATGTTCCATGAAGAAGTTGACCACCACTGGACTAAGTGGATTACCCACGGCAATGCCTTCCAGCTATTCGTAGAAGTTGTCATTCCACATGAAATACCTCGTGGTGAGACATGCATGAAAGACCTTGGGGATAAAGAAACAGCATCAAAGCTGACCAGGAAGTCATTGGTCCAAGTTTTAGTTTCTTCAGCTTTTTAATGAAATGTTCAGAGTCCTTTGTTTATGTGTCAGTCTTTCCCGCATGCGGCTGGATCAGAGAGATCAAGCGTTTCGCCAATTTGTACGTCGGTGAGCCAGGAGCGCTAACAATCGGTCTTTGATAATCCATTCAGCTGAGATGGTAGGGCTTCTGTGTTGCGCAGGTTCCTTTGTATTTATAATCACTGAAATAAAATCGCGTACACTCTCTGCCCGTGAACTTTCATTTCGACCTCACTTTCTGGGAGCTGCACTTTGTGTGACAGGCAGCGTATTTCCGCCGATCTGGAAAACGCGCAGACCACACTTGAAGGAGTGGACCAATGAGCTCATCGAAGAACTTATACAATTGTACCGGAAAAAATTTTGTTTGTTGATCCGTGAACATTACACGAATAACGATGTAAAAAATAGGGCATGCGAAGACATGGCTGAAACATTTGGAGACGATATTACTATTGTGGACCATTGTATACTAAAAACTAAGCTACAAAATTAGAGATAAAATTTCAGGAAATAACTCAGAAAGGTGGAGGCCTCTGAAAGAAACAGAAATGGGAAGAACGAACTGTCTAAGATGAGTTCAAATAAAAATTTGCTTCTACTGTGTTTATTATGTTATGCATAAGACTGTTGCGCCCATTGTACTAAAGATATTACGAGTTTCTTTACGTTAACACAGGATCAAGAACGGCCGCTTCCTAGCCTATCACTGTCACAATTTCCTTTCTGCTATCGTCCATAATAACTTCCCCTCGACGACGTAAACGAGTTGAAAGCAGAAAATGTACTACAACAAATCAATCCCTAAAGACGCCGCACTATATAACATACTTACGGTGAGGCACAGTTGCAGTAAAGCGAAATCCGTCGCCTCCGACGTCTGTCCTGTCGGGCATACACCGCAGATCTGAGCTCGCGGATAAACCACGAAAATCCACCGAGTTACGCCACACAACGAAGGCACCCGGTCTGTGGGCAGATCTGCGAGAGTAGACCCGTGGTCGGCAGGTCGAACGAGTCAAAAATATTCACGGAAATGTCCTGCGGTTTTGGCCCAGCGCAGAAATCCGCCCATGTGTGGCCAACTATTCGGGAACATCTACATATTCATGATATAGTGTAATTAATAGCGAAAACTGACAAGGGCGAAATAACCCGAAGGTGATCCCGAAAGTGAAGCTCCATTTTTAAAAAAATATAAGGAAAGATTTATTTACAATAAACTGTTCATAGTACTGAATCTCCACATAATCACCATTTCGATCGATGCATTTTTGTAAACGAATTTGTATGCCAGTGTCGTACCAACCCGCCGCCATGCTGCTGAAGAAGAATCGGACCTCATCTTTCATCTCGTCGTCGTCACTGAAGCGTCTTCCAGCCAAGAGTTCTTTTAACTTGCGAAACAACTGATAGTCAGTGGGCGCTAAGTCTGGACTATATTGTGGCTGGTTCACGATGTCCCATCCAAACTGTTGCAGAAGATCCACAGTTTGACGGGTGATGTGGGGGCGAGCATTGTCGTGTAGAACGCTTATGCCCTTGCTCAACATTCCTCTTTTTCGGTTCTGAATCACCCATCTGGGTTTTTCCAATGTCTGACAATACGTATCGGCAATTATTGTTGCCCCGGGATTAATGAAGTCGACCATCAATATCCACTTTCGATCCCAAAACGTAGTTGCCGTGACTTTAACGGCAGACTGTGTTCTTTTGAATTTTCGCAGCTTGGGTGTATCGGATTGCCGCGACTCGCGTGATTGTTGTTTACTCTCAAGTGCGAATCCAAAAGGTTGTCTTTTCATATGTACAGCGTTGAAGAAATTAGCGGGAAGTTTCAACGCATTGTCGTTTGTGGTCTTCTGTCAGCTTTCTTGGGGCCAACCTTGCGCAAACTTTCCAAAATGTCAACATTTCAGTCCGGTGAATGGTACTTCGAGAAACCTCAGGAAAAACATTGCAAAGCTCATCGAGACTAATCCACCAATCTTTCAGCAAGATCTACTCGAGCTTTGCTATTGCCTCTTCGGGAATTGACGGTCTCCCGCTTCTTTGCTCGTCATGAATTTCAGTACCGGTACTCTCTATACCATTTGAGGACATTTTTTACAATCATACAAGACTCTCCATGCACCTTTTGCACTCAAAAACCGAATAACTTCGCACCTGGCGGTAATGGCTGATGGGAGCTCCATTACAACCCGCTACCAAGCCGAGAGTGGAAGCTCCAGCGGATGTGCCGTGGTTTCTGTAGAGAGTGCAGAGAGCGAGGAAAAAAACAGTATGTCCAACAAGCACGCTGTTTCCCGGCGGCCCCAGAGCTTTGGAGACCTTGCTTTTGACATTACTATTGACGACAATACAAGTAAATGAACTCTACAGAGAGCGAATTCCATATCTTTGTCATCTCCAGCAAGTGGATGAGCTAGCACTGTGTGCTAGTACAGGAGAGTCGAAGTCGTTATTCTGCCATGCTTTTTAATCACGTCATGTTTACATGAATCGTACACTGTGATTCGTTTTTGAACAGGTCTTGAGAGGAAGAAGTGGATTATCCAATAAAAAATGTAGGGTGCTGTTTAAAAAAGACGTACTGTTGTTCATATCTTCGTAATTAACAAAGTTACAAGAAAGTCAATCATTTTGGTTAATGTCCACCTAGCAGTTAAACAGTATTTGCTTCATATGCACATTGTTCAGTCACATTTATGTGACCAACTGTTAAAAGCCTGAATAACCCTCCGGACGTGCAGGAAGAGAGTGAATGACGTTCTGGAAGGTATCGACAGGGAAGTGCAGCCCCGTAGCCAGCTGCGCTGGGTTTCTCGGCGGAGGATTCATGGCGCTCACAGCCGGATTGGGGTGGTCCCACATATTCAAATGGTTCAAATGACTCTGAGCACTACGGGACATCGGAGGTCATCAGTCCCTTAGAACTACTTAAACCTAACTAACCTAAGGACATCACACACATCCATGCCCGAGGGAGGTTTCGAACCTGCGACCGTAACAGTCGCGCAGTTCCGGACTGAAGCGCCCACAGATTCTCGACTGGGTTTAATCCAGGGAGTTCGGTAAACTCACCTGGGTGCTCTATTAACCACGCACGTTCATTGCGAATTATTGTGACATGTTGCGTTGTCCCGCTGGTAGATGCCATCGTGCCGAGGAAAAAGTAACTGCTTTTAGGAATCGATTTGGTCACCAGGGATAGATGCATACTCGGATTGATCCATTGCGCCTCAGTCCAATGACGAGATCATCCAGGGAATGTCACGAAAACATTCCTCGGACCATAACGCTCCTTCCTGCAATCTGGAAGCTCTCAACGATTGTTGCAAGGTGTTTGCTTTCAGATGTTTCATGTCGTGCACGCCAAAGGCCCTGTCCGATTGAGCATAAGCTTCGACACGGTCGCGAATGGAACAGTGACCCGAAAACGTAGAATAAATTTCAAAATTGTAGGACCTCAGACTACCGGTCTCTGTATTCTGAGGACCTACAAGTTTGTGACCATTGACGTGAAATAAAAGAAGTTTATTGTCCGATTGAGCATGAAACGTGATTCATCTGAAGAGGTCACCTGCCTCCACTCTGTGGAAGTCCAGTCGCGGTATTGGCGCGTAAATTCCAGCATTCGTCGCCGACGAACAGCAGTGCAAGGGTGCATGAACCAGACGCCTGCTGCGGAGCCCTACGCGCAGCAACTTTCACTGAACGGTCGTTGAGGAGACACTGCTGGCAGCCCCTTGGTTCATCTGTGCAGTCAATTGTTCAAAAGTTACACGTCTATTCGCCCGAACACATCTCAGCAGCCATCGTTCACCCCTATCACCTATGGCCCGTATTGCACCGCAGTTGGCGCCGGTTTGGATACCGCCATTTTGCAATGCATGGTATACATTGACTTAGCTGTTTCCGAAATGTTTCCATTTTGTCCGAAAGCCAACGTCGGACAAATCGCTCTGCTACCGCATTGCAACAACGACTGCAGAATTTTCCGCTGCCACCGGCACACATCATATACCCACCGATGTTGGTGCTGCCACACGCCGTCTGTGAGTCGCTATTGCACGCTCACACTGAACATTGGTGGCAACCATATTAGTGTGACTGCGCAGTGCATTATTTTTTCTTTTTTTTGCTTCTGGACAAGAAGTTGTTTGAGCTGGTCAAGATGTAGGAAAAATCCTGTATATGTAAATGTAAATAAGGGATTCAGTCCTGTCGAAGAGTTGAAACCGATCGAGTGGCGCATTATTTAAGGCACTCGATTCACAGTTGGAAGGAATGAGATTCAAATCTTCTTCTATCTACGTAGAACTATGCTTCCTGCCATTTCCTTAAATTACTCATTATGAATGCTGGAAAGGTTTCTATTAAAAACATCACCTATAATTTCCTCTCCAATATTTGCTCAATTTTAACCTGCGCTTTGCCTATGATGAACTCGCTGTAAACGAGAGTAGTGAGACAAACCCAACATCACACCACTCTGCATTGTTTCCAAATTTATTCAAGATGAGGAATCCAAGATGGCGTCCATAGATGTAGCAACATCACACTGATGTCATGGCGGGATGTACAAATTTTGGTGGGAAAATAGGTTAACTGGGATACCTCCACTAACCTAACTCCATGCCCCCTCCCCATCCCTCTTTCCCCTCCCCCCTCCGCCTCCCCCTTCCCCTCCCATCCCATCCCTTCCGCCATCTGGAAATTGGCGTGATAAGGACTCAATCTGGGTTGGGCTGCTGGATAGGATACATGTAAGACTTTGTTTTGTATGCAGTGCAGTATACTGTTTATTTAAACAATCTGAGTTGCCACTGATTGAGCACTAGACAGTATCTACATCCAGTGTGTTCATCTTGAGGTCCAGAGGTCAACTGATCTTGTTCACAGCACTACGG